>NC_090324.1:202300989-202659534 GCF_040869045.1 Eurosta solidaginis
AGTATAATATTTTTCCTAATACACCTGTTTAGTTGTATGTACATGTGTTAGCACAGATTCCTGCTCTTGCAAAAATAGAACAGGAATTAGCAAATCAGAAAGAAAAAAAAAAACAGATTGCATCGAACATATGTACATGCATGAAAAACGTCACAAACGTACATTTGCACTTACATACATACCTTTTGTTTTCATAAACATATGAATTCTTTTGCCTTGATGACCTACTTTTGCATTGTACATATTTGATCATATGTTTACTTGAGCGGTTGCGGTAGGTCAGAGATTAGGGTACTTGGATTTTTTTACTTATTCGCCCTCGTATTTTATTTTATTTGAATTTGTAATTTTAGGGTTTAGAATTAGGCCCTAGTAATAATATGGCATTAGGGTGGCCCTAAAAGTTTAATTTTTTTATTTTGAGTTCGGACACCTTGTCTATTAGCCATAAGTATCTTGTATTGTATGGAATCTGAAATTCATCTACTTCTTCCTGTATTCCCTTGAATTTATAAAGTTAGCTAGTAATAAGATTCAGTATTATATTTGAGCATTTTTTTTTTTTACTTTGAGTAAATAGAAGCTTTACAAATTGATACTAGTTAGCCTTTTGGAAGTCTTGGCAAATTATTTTGTAGTACATTTTGATTTTAAAGTTTTGTTGAAATTATTGAACTAGTAGTAGGGTATTAGTTGGTAATTTGGAAACCAAAAAGTTTGTAAATAAATCGTAAGAATTATGTTTGGATGAAATTTTAATATCTTTAATAATGCAGGACTAAGGCGAATTTTGGTGTTGGTGCTGCGCTTGTGCGTGGCAAGGTAAGGTGAAGGTGAGTGGTAGAGAAAAATGACCAAGTGACAGACGGACAGACTAGTGCCAGGTTTGGGGGCACTGTAAGCTAAACAGGAGTCAGCACAGTGCCCACGGTGCAGTGCAAGTTGCACTGCAGAGGGAGGGTAGACTCCACCTGACAGGACAGGCCTCCATCTTTTTCCCCTCTTAACTCTGCCCCTCACGTTTATTTCTATCTTTTTAAGCTTTTTCTCTCCTTTCTATAAACATGCAGGTATGAACCCTCTTTTTGTTCATGTGGCTGCGGGTGAGGTCGGTGGTGCAATACCCCGCCCAAGACGACGAGCTAGCCTGGGCCCGCAAGCATACCTGCTTGTCGCCGCTCCTCACCACCCAAACAGTCAGCCACGTAACAGTACGCTTAATAAAAATTAGCAAAATCGGAGAAGGACCACGCCCACTTTTAAAAAAAAAAATTTTTTTAAGTAAAATTTTAACAAAAAATTTAATATCTTTACAGTATATAAGTAAATTATGTCAAGATTCAACTCCAGTAATGATATTGTGCAACAAAATACAAAAATAAAAGAAAATTTAAAAATGGGCGTGGCTCCGCCCTTTTTCATTTAATTTGTCTAGGATACTTTTAACGCCATAAGTCGAACAAAAATTAACCAATCCTTTTGAAATTTGGTAGGGGCATAGGTTTTATGGCTTTAACTGTTTTCTGTGAAAATGGGCGAAATCGGTTGATGCCACGCCCAGTTTTTATACACAGTCTTCCGTCTGTCCTTCCGCATGGCAGTTAACACGATAACTTGAGCAAAAATCGATATATCTTTACTAAACTCAGTTCACGTACTTATCTGAACCCACTTTATCTTGGTATGAAAAATGAACGAAATCCGACTATAACCACGCCCACTTTTTCGATATCGAAAATTGCGAAAAATGAAAAAATGCCATAATTCTATACCATATACGAAAAAAGGAATGAAACATGGTAATGTAAGGATTGTTTTATTGACGCGAAATATAACTTTAAAAAAAACTTTATAAAATGGTTGTGACACCTACCATATTCAGTAGAAGAAAATGAAAAAGTTCTGCAGGGCGAAATAAAAAACCCTTAAAATCTTGGCAGGTATTACATATATAAATAAATTAGCGGTATCCAACAGATGATGTTCTGGGTCACCCTGGTCCACATTTTGGTCGATATCTGGAAAACGCCTTCACATATACAACTACCACCACTCCATTTTAAAACTCTCAATAATACCTTTAGTTTGATACCCATATCATACAAACTCATTCTAGAGTCACCCCTGGTCCACCTTTATGGCGATATTTCGAAAAGGCGAACACCTATAGAACGAAGGCCCACTCCCTTTTAAAAATACTCATTAACACCTTTCATTTGATACCCATATCGTACAAACAAAGTCTAGAGTCACCCCTGGTCCAGAAAGGCCCACTCCCTCTTAAAATACTCATTAACTCCTTTCGTTTGATACCCATATTGCACAAACGAATTCTAGAGTCACCCCTGGCCCACCTTTATGGCGATATCTCGAAACGGCGTCCACCTATGGAACTAAGATTTACTCCCTTTTAGAATAATCATTAACACCTTTCATTTGATACCCATATCGTACAAACGCATTCTAGAGTCACACCTATTCCATCTTTATGGCGATATCTCGAAAAGGCGTCCACCTATAGAACTAAGGCCCACTCCCTCTTAAAATACTCATTAACTCCTTTCGTTTGATACCCATATTGCACAAAAGAATTCTAGAGTCACCCCTGGTCCACCTTTATGGCGATATCTCGAAAAGGGGTCCACCTATAGAACTAAGCCCCACGCCCTTTTAAAATAATCATTAACACCTTTCATTTGATATCCATATCGTACAAACAAATTCTAGAGTCACCCCTGGTCCACTTTTATTGCGATACCTCGAAAATGCGTCCACTATAGAACTAAAATACTCATTAACTCCTTTCGTTTGATACCCATATTGCACAAACCAATTCTAGAGTCACCCCTGGCCCACCTTTATGGCGATATCTCGAAACGGCGTCCACCTATAGAACTAAGGCCCACTCCCTTTTAAAATACTCATTAACACCTTTTGTTTGATGCCCATATTGTGCAGACAAATTCTAGGGTCACCCCTGGTCCACCTTTATGGCGATATCTCGAAAAGGCGAACACCTATAAAACGAAGGCCGACTCCCTCTTAAAATACTCAGTAACTCCTATCGTTTGATACCCATATTGCACAAACGAATTCTAGAGTCACCTCTGGTCCACCTTTATTGCGATACCTCGAAAATGCGTCCACCTATAGAACTAAGG
Organism: Eurosta solidaginis; assembly: GCF_040869045.1. NCBI lineage: Eukaryota > Metazoa > Arthropoda > Insecta > Diptera > Tephritidae > Eurosta > Eurosta solidaginis. Next base: position 202,304,151 of record NC_090324.1, read on the forward strand.
CCCACTCCCTCTAAAATACTCATTAGCTCCTTTCGTTTGATACCCATATTGCACAAACGAATTCTAGAGTCACCCCTGGCCCACCTTTATGGCGATATCTCGAAACGGCGTCCACCTATAGAACTAAGGCCCACTCCCTTTTAAAATACTCATTAAAACCTTTCATTTGATACCCATATCGTACACAAAAATTCTAGAACCATTATGGCGATATCTCGAAAGGGCATCCACCTATAGAACTAAGGCCCACACCCTTTTAAAATACTCATTAGCACCTTTCATTTGATACCCATATCGTACAAACAAATTCTAGAGTCACCCCTGGTCCACCTTTATGGCGATATCTCGAAAAGGCGAACACCTATAAAACGAAGGCCCACTCCCTTTTAAAAATACTCATTAACACCTTTCATTTGATACCCATATCGTACAAACAAAGTCTAGAGTCACCCCTGGTCCACCTTTATTGCGATACCTCGAAAATGCGTCCACCTATAGAACTAAGGCCCACACCCTCTTAAAATACTCATTAACTCCTTTCGTTTGATACCCATATTGCGCAAACGAATTCTAGAGTCACCCCTGGCCCACCTTTATGACGATATCTCGAAACGGCGTCCACCTATAGAACTAAGGCCCACTCCCTTTTAAAATACTCATTAACACCTTTCGTTTGATGCCCATATTGTGCAAACAAATTCTAGGGTCACCCCTGGTCCACCTTTATGGCGATATCTCGAAACGGCGTCCACCTATGGAACTAAGGATTACTCCCTTTTAAAATGCTCATTAACACCTTTCATTTGATACCCATATCGTACAAACGAATTCTAGAGTCACCCCTGGTCCATCTTTACGGCGATATCTCGAAAAGGCGTCCATCTATAGAACTTAGGTCCACGCCCTTTTAAAATACTCATTAATACCTTTCATTTGATACCCATATCGTACAAACGCATTCTAGAGTCAACCCTGATCCACCTTTATGGCTATATCCCTAAACGGCGTCCACCTATAGAACTATGGCCCACTCCCTCATAAAATACTCTTTAATGCCTTTCATTTGATACACATATCATACAAACACATTCCAGGGTTTCCCTCGGTTCATTTTCCTACATGGTTATTTTCCCTTATGTTGTCACCATAGCTCTCAACTGAGTATGTAATGTTCGGTTACACCCGAACTTAAACTTCCTTACTTGTTTTCTTTTCGTATGCTATTTCGTTACAACTTGCAATATTACGTGTTGAACTCCTTTGTTCGATATCGAACACACTGTGTCTTACACGAAAAATTCACTAATTTTCAATAATCCACTTTCCAAAATACGATCCAATACTCTTTTTCAAGTTTTACTGACACCATGTAATAATTGTGGTAATTATTATAATTAACAGACGTTTGTATTTTATGTGTAATAAATATGCGTCGTTTATTTGACGACGATGGTTGATGCTCAACTGAGGCGCACAATATACGATGATGAAAAACCTTGTTGGATGAGTTCTGCAACTATACAAATATGTCAAAGAACTAGTGGCGACGCCCAGTGGCAAGACAATCTTATAATTAATCTGGTGTTGCTTGCTCGGTATCGAACAAGCATTGTTATTACATCGGGAATGACAAAACTTCAGCGATAAGTTGAAAACGTTCGTGAGGTAGTTTATTCCCTCAGTGTCGTGTTTGTGTTTATGTGCCCGTCTGTTTGCACGACGTCTTTGTGTACAGAAGAACGCAATATAAATTGTCGGCAAAAGGCGCTCGCGTATTTCTTCGAATCAGACAAAGTTTTAAAGCCAAAGGCATTGGATACTTTAGCGTTGTGTTTAGTTGGATTTGACAGAGATTGGACGGCTGGCCACAATTTACCAACACCCGCAGAGAGGTTGCAGTTCTTTAGTTGCTACTCCCTTTTGGTACGTTTGTGTTCATTTACCAGCCGCATAATATTCAAGTTGAGGCTCTTAATATGGGTGTCTCTAGGGACTATTAATATGGCGGTCTCTAGGGTCGAAATGTTTCGCCAAGTAACGTTCTCTTGCTAAAATTGCAGCTTTAGCTGAGAAATGCGGTATGATTTCAGCTATTCTACAGGCCACAATAAGCGTGCAGAAGCTGAACTGATAACTTTGCGGAACGCACGCTCGCTTTGCCGGACATCAGTCGAGATGGGGAGAGCAGCAAAATATTGATTTGTGAAGGTTGTGTAACCTTCTCAGTTAGATTTTTTTAAATTAATAAAAGTCCGCTTTTCAGAGGTGATTAAATTGGTAGATCGCTGTATTGAAAGAAGTACGGGCAGGTGGTCAGATGGTAAAGTAAGTACCGGCTGTCATTCAACGCAGTATATAAGCCCCGCGATCACGATTGTGATGTCAGGCGAGCTGTGACAATTACCTGCAATTCTGGTGGGGGCATCGCCGTTTATCTTGCAGAAAGTCGTATTGTCTATTTGCTCTGCTGGCCGCCTGCCTCTGCTTTAAGCTACCGCTTACCAACTAACCTAAGCCCGAGCCGAGTTGGCTCTCTGATTCAGCAGGGAAAGCCTCAATTTGGGCACCAGGGAAATTTCTCCCACAGGAAATTATGACGCCAACGGTAGCAGGATTCACGTGGGCAAAAATCAACGGTATATACGTCTTCAGTTGCTATGCCCCTCCGAGCATGACCATCGCCGATTTCGAAGACGTGATATACGGGATCACTATTGAAGCACAAGGTAAACACCCGCTTTTAGTGTGTGGAGACTTCAATGCATGGTCATCTGTGTGGGGAAGTAGACGAACCAACGAAAGAGGGAGATTTCTCCTCGAAAGCCTTACTTCTTTGAGGCTAGAACTCCTAAATGAACCAGGGATATATACCTTCGATACAGGTACCAGACGATCCATTATAGATCTTTCCTTCGCTAGCAGCGAAATAGCAAGACGAGCAAAATGGTCCATAAGCAACGTCTACACACAGCGACCATAAAGCTATTAGCGTAGAGCTGCTCGAAACTCCACGAACGGTAGCAGCAAGACATCGACAAAGTAGGAAATGGAAACAGCACCTTTTAGACCTACAAATATTTGACATTATCTGGAAGGACGCCATAGTACGAGAATCGCATGCGGAAGACCAGTCGGTTCAAATAGCTAAGTTGCTATGTATGGCATGTGATGCTGCCATGCCCAGAAGTCGCGGAAAAGCACAGCGCACTCCGGTATATTGGTGGAATGACGAAATTGCGGAAGAGCGTAGAAAATGCCACAAAGCACGAAGAATAGCGCAGAGGGCACGCTCATCACCACGATATGCAGAGCTACACAGCACCTATGTCGCACAAAGAAAGGCACTAAAAATGCCATAAAAAAGAGCAAGAAGTTATGCTTTAGGGAACTGCTGGATAATGTCGACCTAGATCCTTGGGGATCAGCCTACAGAACTGTGATGGCCAAAGTTAAAGGACCGATATCACAGCAACCTACGTGCCCGATACTGATGAATATTATTGTTGAAACACTTTTCCTGGCGCAAGATCGCTGGACTTATCCAAGCGAGGATCTAGAAAGTACGGGAATTCCGCAAATTACAGAGCAAGAGGTGCTGGACACTGCAAAAAGAGTTGCTGATAACAAATCCCCAGGACCAGACGAAGTACCAAATATAGCCCTTAAAGCCGCGATTACAACTAGGGCTACATTATTTACTGATCTTTTTAATGCCTGTATGCAAGAAGGCGTGTTCCCTCGCCCGTGGAAACGACAAAGACTTGTCCTATTGCTGAAACGTGGTAGACAGCCGGACCAACCATCCTCATATAGGCCACTTTGTATGCTGGATTCCCTAGGGAAGATTTTCGAGCGTATAATTAGTGAGCGCCTACAGCTGACTCTAGAAAGACCAGGTGGCTTATCGCAAAGTCAATATGGATTTCGCAAATCAAGATCCACAGTAGATGCACTACAAACAGTCGTCAATATAGCTAGAGAAGCTATCTCTGAAGCCCAAAATAAAAGGAAGTTCTGTGTACTGATTATATTGGACATCAAAAATGCTTTTAACACTGCGTACTGGATGCAGATAATGGCAGCGCTGCAAAGCTTCGGCACTCCAGCTTACTTACGCAGAATTATAGGTAGCTATCTTAAAGACAGAGTACTTCTTTTTGACACGGATCAAGGAGCAAAAGAGTACAAAATCACAGGAGGCGTCCCACAGGGATCTGTTCTCGGTCCAACGCTTTGGAATGTAATGTATGACGGGGTGCTAAAGATTGATCTATCAGAAAACACGCAAATTGTGGGATATGCTGATGATATTGCAGTGGTAGTAGTGGCCAAGAAACTGGACCTGCTTAAAGCATTATGTAATGACGCCGTAACAAGAATAAAGGAATGGCTGACCAATACAGGACTGGAGTTGGCTAGCCAAAAGACGGAAGTGGTATTAGTAAGCTCCAAATGGTCGGCGAACGAGTTAGTCTTAACTGTCGGGGATCATCAAATCTCCTCAAAGGATTCCTTAAAATACTTAGGAGTGCACATTGACTCTAAGTTAACTTTCAAAGAGCACTTCAGAGCGGTGGGGGAGAAAATTACCAAAGTTAATGGATCACTTATGCGAATAACGCCTAACATTGGTGGTCCGAGCGAAGCTATACGTCAGCTATTGTCCACAGTAACCAGCTCAATAATACTATACGCAGCACCAGTGTGGTATGGATCTAAACAGACCCATCAAAAATATATATTAGCAGCGTACCGACTTGCTTCTTTAAGAATAGCAAGTGCTTATCGGACGGTGTCCGACGACGCGATCCTGGATCTAACCCGGAAGATCCCAGTGGACTTACTGGCAAGCGAAATGGCCGATATGTATAACTCTAATATCGAGCGACCATCTGAAGAAAACAAGAAAAGAGCAAGGACACAAACAATAGCTAAGTGGCAAGAACGGTGGGAGACCTCGAGTAAAGGGCGTTGGACTTTCACACTAGTTTGGAACGTAGCTCAATGGAATGAGCGGAAGCACGGCGAACTGAACTACCATCTCACGCAGATAATGAGTGAGCATGGCGGTTTCAAAGAGTATTTATGGAAGCGTAGGATAGAGGAAGATCCTCATTGCCCAATGTGTACCACAGAGTTAGAAAACGCAGAACACGTCATGTTCTACTGCCCCCGTTTCCACGAAGAAAGAATCACCTTGCATAGAGTCTTTGGGGAGGAACCTAGCACGAGAAATTTAGTTTCACATATGTGCAACAGGAAAGAGTGCTGGACTGCAGTGAGCAAAATGGCATTTATAGTAATGACACGCCTGATGGATGCTGAGAGGGAGCGCAGAGAAATGCGCATGCGAAGCAGTGGCGATTAAATGGACACTCAGAGCAAATAGCGGCAACCTGGACGCAGGGACAACAGTAGGCTCTTAAAAAATGAGAAATATGGACGCCACCCTGAAAGTGGTGCCGCGGTGGGCGACGGTTCCAGAACGGGGCTGTTTTTTAGTCTACGTATACACGGTTGCTGCGACGGCAGCAATTATGGTGCATTAGGCATTTTTCAGCCTCCCCGCACAAAAAAAAAAAAAAAAAAAAAAAAAAAAAAACCTACGTGACCAAAGATGCCTGGTCAGCAGAATAAGGATTACGCGTGTTTCTCTCACCTGGTTTGTTAGTTGCGCGTTGTTGGTTGCATTTTTGGTTGCATATATATAGCTGGACAAAAACAAGGTTCTTATTCCAAGAAAATTGTAATGAGAAATGAAAGAAAACAAACAAAATAACGGGATTTTTGCTTTTTTTTTATATTTTTTTTCATATATATTGAGTAATTGAAGTAAGAAGGCAGGAGTGGCCGTAAAATGCATTGATTAATTTGCAAAATTCTTGTTGAATATTAAGCTTCATATTACTTTTAAGTGAACACTTTTATATAATTTTTTTGATTGATTCTAAGCTCGAAGGTAAGTAAAATTTTTTAATAGTAATTCTTTCGCAATTAGAGTATTTTCAATATATTTAACATTCCGTTATTAAGAAGGAAAGGTATTTTTTCTCTTTATTTTTAAATTTAGGGACAAAAAAGTTACATACATCCGCCGACATCCGGGCTAAACTTTACATATGTTATAGTCGCAAGTATTCTGTAATAGTCCAAAGAAAAAACCATTGCGAATTCTTTGCACATCTATTTAAATTTTTTTTTTTTTTTAGATTTAGTTACCTCTACATATAAAATAGGATGTATGTACGTACCAGCTCCGACGAGATATTTGAACCTTTAAAGCTGATCTACAAACGGCAAAACCAATCGCCAGGTACAGGGAATAAACACGTAGCCATAAAACACACAAAAATAAACGCGCAAGGTCAACAAGAGCACACCAAAAGCAAAAAGGCGAAAACCACTGACTTCAACCTGCCACAACCTACCGCACCAGTCATCAAGGCATAAAAACAGGTACATAAAAAGCAATCCAAATGCAGTTATAACCACACAGGAACGCTACACAAAACAACTCCACTTGGTAGCATCTACGCCAATACCTGAATGTAATATAAATATGCGCAACTGATAAAAAATCAGAACGAAAAACGACACTTAAGATGACAGCACAACAATCATCAACTATTCACCCTGTCGGAAAATCAAAAACACAAAGCAGTTTAGTTATAACCGTACCAAGAACGGAGTTGTTTGACATTTGGGTTCAACATTCGAAGGAAACCAGATATAAAGAACTATTGAGTTTTGTTGTACTTAAGTACGATTTAAGCGAAGCAGCCGAGTATTCGATAAAAAGTTTAAGCTTACAAATATCGGCATATTCGTCGAAGCTGGATCAAAAGTGGAACACTTCTGGAAGACATAAGGAGCGATTTTTGAATAAAAACTCGGAGTGGCTTTCGGGTCCAGACTTCACATTTACAATAACGGTGGATTCAAAGTTGCCGTCAGACCAACCAACCACTTCTTCAGGTAACCCGGCCCCGGAAGACGAATGAAGGACTTTGTTAGCTCCAGTGAAAAAACCAAACGGCGTCGAGTGGATGACCTCTTGCAATCTAGAAGTCCTGGTGAGTTACTTTATGCGGCAGAAGTATCAACGCGTATGTCCGGCAACAGAAATGTTGCTAACATTATAAAAAAATCACAGGAAACCACTCAAATATCCGGCAAAAAGATGACATGTGAGCCAGATGCAAGATGCTTGAGCAATGTAGAAGCTTTAGCATACTACGTAGATAGCAAGTCGACGACTCATGGGTACAAAACGACTCGGAAGTGGAGCATCAAGGCAGGCCATAAGGTTTATCCATCATTTTATAGTCTAAGAAAAGCTAAGGAAGAATGCTATCCAAATGAAATTGATGTGGGTGAAACGCGTGCGGAAAGTAAGGTCCAGTCCGTATTAGATAAAACTGTTGAGCGTTTAGTTTTAGCAAATGAAGAAGTTTTTGTTAGTTTATTACCTACAAACTTGACGTATACTTTAATCAGCAAGTGGGGTTGCGATGGAAGCTCTGGCCATAGCACATATAAGTAAAAGTTTACATGCTGTGATGACACTGATGAATTTTTGTTTATATTTTCCTTCGTTCTTCTTCAATTAAAGGATGAAAAAGGTAACATTGTTTAGCAGAATCTTCGACCTTCTTCTACCATGTATTGTCGTCCAATTAAATTTATTTTTTCTAAAGAAACAAAAGATTTTATTGTTTTTGAAACGAACAAAGTTTCAGAGGAGATAAATGCGTTGTTGCCAACAAAGTACACGCTCCAAGAATACGAAGTTTCCGTAAATCACAATATGCTTCTAACAATGATTGACGGAAAAGTTTGCAATGCTTTGACTGAAACTTCTTCCGTACAAAAGAGTTATATTTGTGGTGCCACTCCAAAAGATATGAATAATGAGTTACGGGACTTTACGCCTAATCGAGATAATCTTGATTTTGGTTTGTCTACTCTCCATGCATGAATAAGATGTTTTGAATGCTTGCTTCATATAAGTTATCGCCTCGAAGTAAAAATGTGGCAGCTTAGGAATGAGACAGATAAAGAGAGTGTAAAGCTACGTTCCAACGAAATCCAGAATAAATTTAAAAGTGTACTTGTATTGATAGTAGGTAAACCAAAACCAGGTTTCGGCAATACCAATGACGGCAACACTGCTCGTAGGTTTTTCGAAAATTCTGAGGCTAGTGCTGAGATTACGGGATTGGCTGTAATGCTCATCAAAAGATTCGACACTCTCCTTCGCGGATTAGCATCTGGGTACAATAAAAATATCCAAAGATTTGAAAAATTTGCGGTCGAGACTAAAAAACTATACATAGATCTCTATCCATGGTTTAATATGCCTGTTACAGTTCATAAAATCTTAGTGCATAATACTGATGTTATAAAATCAGCAATTTTACCTATTAGTCAACTTTCTGAGGAAGCACAGGAAGCCCGTAACAAAGATTTGAGACGATTCAGGGATGATAACACACAAAAGCAGTCGCGTGAAGCCACGAATAGAGATCTTATGGATATGTTGCTTATAACATCGGATCCTTTAGTTAACAGTTTTAGGGAGATACTTAAAAAAAATATAAAATTCTGACTTCAGAAATCTTAAATTTACTGTCCCCCGATAATGTTGAGGAATCAATAAATACCCCAGTTGTTTCAAGCTTTCACAGTAGTGTTGCTGATGCTCATGACTATTCCACAAGTGACTCATCGAATGAAAGTGATGATAGCGAATAATAACATAATTATAAAAGATAACCTACCCTATAACTTTTTGTTGGATCAGGTTTTATTTAATTTAAATCTATTGTCTTTTCTCCAATACCTGAATGTAATATAAATATGCCCAACTGATAACAAATCAGAACGATCAACGACACTTAAGATGACAGCACAACAATCATCAACTATTCACCCTGTCGGAAAATCAAAAACACAAAGCAGTTTAGTTATAACCGTACCAAGAACGGAGTTGTTTGACATTTGGGTTCAACATTCGAAGGAAACCAGATATAAAGAATTATTGAGTTTTGTTTTACTTAAGTACGATTTAAGCGAAGCAGCCGAGTATTCGAAAAAAAGTTTAAGCTTACAAATATCGGCATATTCGTCGAAGCTGGATCAAAAGTGGAACACTTCTGGAAGACATAAGGAGCGATTTTTGAATAAAAACTCGGAGTGGCTTTCGGGTCCAGACTTCACATTTACAATAACGGTGGATTCAAAGTTGCCATCAGACCAACCAACCACTTCTTCAGGTAACCCGGCACCGGAAGACGAATGAAGGACTTTGTTAGCTCCAGTGAAAAAACCAAACGGCGTCGAGTGGATGACCTCTTGCAATCTAGAAGTCCTGGTGAGTTACTTTATGCGGCAGAAGTATCAACGCGTATGTCCGGCAACAGAAATGTTGCTAACATTATAAAAAAATCACAGGAAACCACTCAAATATCCGGCAAAAAGATGACATGTGAGCCAGATGCAAGATGCTTGAGCAATGTAGAAGCTTTAGCATACTACGTAGATAGCAAGTCGACGACTCATGGGTACAAAACGACTCGGAAGTGGAGCATCAAGGCAGGCCATAAGGTTTATCCATCATTTTATAGTCTAAGAAAAGCTAAGGAAGAATGCTATCCAAATGAAATTGATGTGGGTGAAACACGTGCGGAAATTAAGGTCCAGTCCGTATTAGATAAAACTGTTGAGCGTTTAGTTTTAGCAAATGAAGAAGTTTTTGTTAGTTTATTACCTACAAACTTGACGTATACTTTAATCAGCAAGTGGGGTTGCGATGGAAGCTCTGGCCATAGCACATATAAGTAAAAGTTTACATGCTGTGATGACACTGATGAATTTTTGTTTATATTTTCCTTCGGTCCTCTTCAATTAAAGGATGAAAAAGGTAACATTGTTTAGCAGAATCTTCGACCTTCTTCTACCATGTATTGTCGTCCAATTAAATTTATTTTTTCTAAAGAAACAAAAGATTTTATTGTTTTTGAAACGAACAAAGTTTCAGAGGAGATAAATGCGTTGTTGCCAACAAAGTACATGCTCCAAGAATACTAAGATTCCGTAAATCACAATATGCTTCTAACAATGATTGACGGAAAAGTTTGCAATGCTTTGACTGAAACTTCTTCCGTACAAAAGTGTTATATTTGTGGTGCCACTCCGAAAGATATGAATAATGAGTTACGGGACTTTACGCCTAATCGAGATAATCTTGATTTTGGTTTGTCTACTCTCCATGCATGAATAAGATGTTTTGAATGCTTGCTTCATATAAGTTATCGCCTCGAAGTAAAAAAGTGGCAGCTTAGGAATGAGGCAGATAAAGAGAGTGTAAAGCTACGTTCCAACGAAATCCAGAATAAATTTAATAGTGTACTTGGATTGATAGTAGATAAACCAAAACCAGGTTTCGGCAATACCAATGACGGCAACACTGCTCGTAGGTTTTTCGAAAATTCTGAGGCTAGTGCTGAGATTACGGGATTGGATGTAACGCTCATCAAAAGATTCGACACTCTCCTTCGCGCATTAGCATCTGGGTACAATATAAATATCCAAAGATTTGAAAAATTTGCGGTCGAGACTAAAAAACTATACATAGATCTCTATCCATGGTTTAATATGCCTGTTACAGTTCATAAAATCTTAGTGCATAATACTGATGTTATAAAATCAGCAATTTTACCTATTAGTCAACTTTCTGAGGAAGCACAGGAAGCCCGTAACAAAGATTTGAGACGATTCAGGGATGATAACACACAAAAGCAGTCGCGTGAAGCCACGAATAGAGATCTTATGGATATGTTGCTTATAACATCGGATCCTTTAGTTAACAGTTTTAGGGAGATACTTAAAAAAAATTTAAAATTCTGACTTCAGAAATCTTAAATTTACTGTCCCCCGATAATGTTGAGGAATCAATAAATACCCCAGTTGTTTCAAGCTTTCACAGTAGTGTTGCTGATGCTCATGACTATTCCACAAGTGACTCATGGAATGAAAGTGATGATAGCGAATAATAACATAATTATAAAAGATAACCTACCCTATAACTTTTTGTTGGATCAGGTTTTATTTAATTTAAATCTATTGTCTTTTCTACTTTGTATTATACTTTACTTTTAAGTTTTTGTAATAAGTTATTTTCACATAATTAATTTAATTATTTACATTGTTGTTATTATTATTGTAATTCACTTTTACATTCCTGACTGGTACTATAAAATAATTTTGTAAAAATTGTAGTGCCAGGATAAATACTCAAATAAATACAAAATATGTATGTACATATGTACAGTCACTCACATAAATAAGTAGACACCTCTTTTTGGACAATTCTTACAATCTTCGCTTTCGCAAATTTATTTTAACTAATTTCCCATAAGAAAATTTGTCACGATCTATAACAAAAACTAAATTATATTTAAAAAATTTTTGAAAAATTCGACGAATTTTCATAAAAAATTAAAATTTTTTTTTCGGAATTTTTTAGAGTATTGAGATTTGTAGTCCATTCAATTTAAGTACAATAAAGTAATATTCTTAAGTCCTTTAAATTTTTTTGGATCTATGTCACTTATTCACATTAGTTACTGTATATGAAATAAGCAAATGTATGCACATGAAGTAAAATTTTGGAAAAAAAAATAAAAAAAAACATATGCCTGAAAAAAATGACGTAGTTGTAATAAATGCCTGCAAATGAAACGGAAAATCTCTTAAAATAATTTTGTCCAGCTAGCTTTTTCTACACGAAACACTGTGCGATGTCGGGATCGTATATATTCTTAGTTGGCATACGGAGCACACGGTGTGGGGGACTAGGAGTTGATTACTGCTTCTTACGCGAGTACGTGTGTCGGAAAAGGAGGGAAGGACGGGGGTAAAAGCTGGTGCTCGGCATTGCAACTGTCCATGCTACGTAGATTGTAGTGATGAGTTGGCGCGAGCAACAGCGGCCAGTTGATGTGGCCTGCTGGGCAGCGTTGCTGCTAGAAGATGGTGGAGGTACGCTTGAAGTGATCCGCGTGACGTCCTTGGATGTGAACAGCAGGGATCCACAGATGTTTTGTAGAAACGGGGCGACGAACATTGGGTTCTAACCCAGAACAGCACGAACTATGTAATCATCTTTTATACGTGGCACACTGGCAAGGGTATTACTGTCTGGGATAAATCCTTTTCTAAGATATGCAGCAGCCTGGGACCGGAGTTAGTTCACGTTCAGTAAGTACCTTGATTTCATTGTGTCCAAATAGTTGCAATTATAGGCTTAATTCAAAGGAATACACGGGACTTTAAAAACCCTTATACCATAACATCTCTATATACTGCTCTCGTATGAAGTCGCCTCGAATATTGTTCTCTTATATGGAATCCATATTACGATATATATTCCGACAAAATTGAAAGAGTGCAGAAAGTAATCTCGAAGTTCGCCTTTTATGGTCCTCCAACTTATATAAGTAAAAGAAAGCTTCTAGGATTGCAATCTTTGCAACACCGACGAATTTATAACTCCTTATTATAATTAACTCCTTATTATTTGTGATTTAAAGATCTTATTTAACGTATACATATTTACCCCCGCGAAGTTCACGAAATAATCGTCTTTTTGTCGACTCAGTTAGTAGAAGCAACTCCTCGATGAATGAGCCCATTACAAGATGTGTTCATCTTTGTAACAAATACACCGAGGTGACAGATTTAAATGTGAGTTTTTATATGTTTAAACTTGTTTTATTTTCATTAGAACTCAAAATATTATCAAACTAATAATTATTCTAGTCTGTAAGGTTTTAAATGGGTAGACTGAAATAAATATATAAATAAATACCTTCCCAGAGCAGGATGTTGACAATTTGTGGCATACGTGCTTCTTCGGCGCTTGCGCCAGTGCGGTCCTTCCCTTTGTACAGGAGGACGAAATATCTTTTTTGTTTACATTATTTGAATTGTTAATCTTGTTTGTACGACCCCTTGCTAAACAAGGCCAGATTATGGTCAATTAATTAGAAAAGAGGAGGAAAGTCGTCTGCCGTGGCAGAGCCCCTTATCGCGTCAAGACTTCCCGAAGCTATCAGGTCTTTTTCTTTGGACGTAATCGTTTGTGATCACGTTTCTTTTATACTGAGATAGTGATAAATCTAAGTCTCTCCGAATTGCTTTTTTCCCCTCTGTATACCCGTTTATAATAAGGAATTTTTTGTGGGTGCCTGTTAGTGAATTCCTTGAACCACCGGTTGTTCTTTATTTCATGAGCCATCACGGCTGCATGTTCTCGGATCCTTCGAATAAATAATATTACCTACTGAAGGTTGTAGACCTAATTTAAATGTCCGAAGAGAATCGGATTTATTTTGTACGAGCAAAACATTTCTTACTTCATGACTCTCGTTTTCCATCATCACCTTCGAGGAAATCAGTGTAAATTGTTTTGTTTTCTTTGTTGATTCGAAAAATTTTTTGTCATACTGATCTTTATTATTCCTTAAGAGTTCCGCGATAGCGGCTTGACATGCTGCAGCATCCATATTAAGGCTATGAAGGTTTACCACAAAAACAAAATCAAATAACCTTTTATTGCTAACCGAACTAAAAATAAGAAAATAATATTAATCACAAATAGTTTATGTTACAGTAGCTGAAGGTCGAATAATTTACCATAGATAATTAGTTCAACATAACTTTACTTGTAATACCATTTATGTTATTAACAGAACAATAAAATTCAGAGTACAATACATTAAATGTTGTAAGTATTCTATTAGCAACTATTTATATGGAGAGGGGTTTGAAAATAGAGTTAGATGAGCATCATCCTCTGAAGTTAATTATTCTTTTAAGGACTAAACTTTTGGCAAGACAATCTTATAATTAATCTAGTGTTGCTTGCTCGGTATCGAACAAGCATTATTATTACATCGGGAATGACAAATCTTCAGCGATAAGTTGAAAACGTTCGTTAGGTAGTTTATTCCCTCAGTGTCGTGTTTGTGTTTATGTGCCCGTCTGTTTGCACGACGTCTTTGTGTACAGAAGAACGCAATATAAATTGTCGGCAAAAGGCGCTCGCGTATTTCTTCGAATCAGACAAAGTTTTAAAGCCAAAGGCATTGGATACTTTATCGTTGTGTTTAGTTGGATTTGACAGGGATTGGACGGCTGGCCACAATTTACCAACACCCGCAGAGAGGTTGCAGTTCTTTAGTTGCTACTCCATTTTGGTACGTTTGTGTTCATTTACCAGCCGCATAATATTCAAGTTGAGGCTCTTAATATGGGTGTCTCTAGGGACTATTAATATGGCGGTCTCTAGGGTCGTTTCGCCATGTAACGTTCTCTTGCTAAAATTGCAGCTTTAGCTGAGAAATGCGGTATGATTTCAGGTATTCTACAGGCCGCAATAAGCGTGCAGAAGCTGAACTGATAACTTTGCGGAACGCACGCTCGCCTTGCCGAACATCAGTCGAGATGGGGAGAGCAGCAAAATATTGACTTGTGAAGGTTGTGTAGCCTTCTCAGTTAGATTTTTTTAAATTAATAAAAGTCCGCTTTTCAGAGGTGATTAAATTGGTAGATCGCTGTATTGAAAGAAGTACGGGCAGGTGGCCAGATAGTAAAGTAAGTATCGGCTGTCATTCAACGCAGTATATAAGCCCCGCGATCACGATTTAGATGTCAGGCGAGCTGTGACAATTACCTGCAATTCTGGTGGGGGCATCGCCGTTTATCTTGCAGAAAGTCGTATTGCCTATTTGCTCTGCTGGCCGCCTGCCTCTGCTGTCGACTGACAAAGTGGCATGCCAGAGGTCCTTGTGAGCGTTCAAATCGCCAAGGATAAGGCGGTTTTCCTCACAGAGTAGCGAAATGATATCAGGGCGATAGCCACTTGGGCAGCAGGTGGCTGGAGGAATATACATATAAGATAAATAAAACGCGAAACTTAAGTTTGTATTTTACTATTTATTTATTCCAAACTTTGTTAGACGGCACTATGTGCCTTCGACACTTAAATTTATGTTTATTATTTATATCAAACTTTGTTAGGCGGCACTATGTGCCTTTAGCTTCCGAGTGAGTTCAAGACTAACTTAACTTTAAGCTACCGCTTACCAACTAACCTAAGCCCGAGCCGGGTTGGCTCTCAGATTCAGCAGGGAAAGCCTCAATTTGGGCACCAGGGAAATTTCTCCCACAGGAAATTATGACGCCAACGGTAGCAGGATTCACGTGGGCAAAAAGCAACGGTATATACGTCTTCAGTTGCTATGCCCCTCCGAGCATAATCATCGCCGAGTTCGAAGACATGATATACGGGATCACCATTGAAGCACAAGGTAAACACCCGCTTTTAGTGTGTGGAGACTTCAATGCATAGTCATCTGTGTGGGGAAGTAGACGAACCAACGAAAGAGGGAGACTTCTCCCCGAAAGCCTTACTTCTTTGAGGCTAGAACTCCTAAATGAACCAGGGATATATACCTTCGATACAGGTACCAGACGATCCATTATAGATCTTTCCTTCGCTAGCAGCGAAATAGCAAGACGAGCAAAATGGTCCATAAGCAACGTCTACACACACAGCGACCATAAAGCTATTAGCGTAGAGCTGCTCGAAACTCCACGAACGGTAGCAGCAAGACATCGACAAAGTAGGAAATGAAAACAGTACCTTTTCGACCCACAAATATTTGACATTATCTAGAAGGACGCCATAGTACGAGAATCGCATGCGGAAGACCAGTCGGTTCAAATCACTAAGTTCCTATGTATGGCATGTGATGCTGCCATGCCCAGAAGTCGCGGAAAAGCACAGCGCACTCCAGTATATTGGTGGAATGACGAAATTGCGGAAGAGCGTAGAAAATGCCACAAAGCACGAAGAATAGCGCAGAGGGCACGCTCATCACCACGATATGCAGAGCTACACAGCACCTATGTCGCACAAAGAAAGGCACTAAAAATGCCATAAAAAAGAGCAAGAAGTTATGCTTTAGGGAACTGCTGGATAATGTCGACCTAGATCCTTGGGGATCAGCCTACAGAACTGTGATGGCCAAAGTTAAAGGACCGATATCACAGCAACCTATGTGCCCGATACTGATGAATATTATTGTTGAAACACTTTTCCCGGCGCAAGATCGCTAGACTTATCCAAGCGAGGATCTAGAAATACAGAGCAAGAGGTGCTGGACGCTGCAAAAAGAGTTGCTGATAACAAATCCCCAGGATCCGACGAAGTACCAAACATATCCCTTAAAGCCGCGATTACAACTAGGGCTACATTATTTACTGATCTTTTTAATGCCTGTATGCAAGAAGGCGTGTTCCCTCGCCCGTGGAAACGACAAAGATTTGTCCTATTGCTGAAACGTGGTAAACAGCCGGACCAACCATCCTCATATAGGCCACTTTGTATGCTGGATTCCCTAGGGAAGATTTTCGAGCGTATAATTAGTGAGCGCCTACAGCTGACTCTAGAAAGACCAGGTGGCTTATCGCAAAGTCAATATGGATTTCGCAAATCAAGATCCACAGTAGATGCACTACAAACAGTCGTCAATATAGCTAGAGAAGCTATCTCTGAAGGCCAAAATAAAAGGAAGTTCTGTGTACTGATTATGTTGGACATCAAAAATGCTTTTAACACTGCGAACTGGATGCAGATAGTGGTAGCGCTGCAAAGCTTCGGTACTCCAGCTTACTTACGCAGAATTATAGGTAGCCATCTTAAAGACAGAGTACTTCTTTTTGACACGGATCAAGGAGCAAAAGAGTACAAAATCACAGGAGGCGTCCCACAGGGATCTGTTCTCGGTCCAAGGCTTTGGAATATAATGTATGACGGGGTGCTAAAGATTGATCTACGAGAAAATACGCAAATTGTGGGATATGCTGATGATATTGCAGTGGTAGTAGTGGCCAAGAAACTGGACCTGCTTCAAGCATTATGTAATGACGCCGTAGCAAGAATAAAGGAATGGCTGACCAATACAGGACTGGAGTTGGCTAGCCAAAAGACGGAAGTGGTATTAGTAAGCTCCAAACGGTCGGCGAACGAGTTAGTCTTAACTGTCGGGGATCATCTAATCACCCAAAGGATTCCTTAAAATACTTAGGAGTGCACATTGACGCTAAGTTAACTTTCAAAGAGCACTTCAGAGCGGTGGGGGAGAAAATTACCAAATCTAATGGATCACTTATGCGAATAATGCCTAACATTGGTGGTCCGAGCGAAGCTATACGTCAGCTATTGTCCACAGTAACCAGCTCAATAATACTATACGCAGCACCAGTGTGGTATGGATCTAAACAGACCCTTAAAAAATATATATTAGCAGCATACCGACTTGCTTCTTTAAGAATAGCAAGTGCTTATCGGACGGTGTCCGACGACGCGATCCTGGATCTAACCCGGAAAATCCCAGTGGATTTACTGGCAAGCGAAATGGCCGATCTGTATAACACTAATATCGAGCGACCATCTGAAGAAGACAAGAAAAGAGCAAGGACACAAACAATAGCTAAGTGGCAAGAACGGTGGGAGGCCTCGAGTAAAGGGCGTTGGACTTTCACACTAGTTTGTAACGTAGCTCAATGGAATGAGCGGAAGCACGGCGAACTGAACTACCATCTCACGCAGATAATGAGTGGACATGGCGGTTTCAAAGAGTATTTATGGAAGCGTAGGATAGAGGAAGATCCTCATTGCCCAATGTGTACCACAGAGTTATAAAACGTAGAACACGTCATGTTCTACTGCCCCCGTTTCCACGAAGAAAGACTCACCTTGCATGGAGTCTTTGGGGAGGAACCTACCACGAGAAATTTAGTTTCACATATGTGCAACAGGAAAGAGTGCTGGACTGCAGTGAGCAAAATGGCATTTATAGTAATGACACGCCTGATGGATGCTGAGAGGGAGCGCAGAGAAATGCGCATGCGAAGCAGTGGCGCTTAAATGGACACTCAGAGCAAATAGCGGCAACTTGGACGCAGGGACAACAGTAGGCTCTTAAAAAATGAGAAATATGGAACGCCACCCTGAAGTAATGCGAAAGTGGTGCTGGGGTGGCCAACGGTTCCAGAACGGGGCTGTTTTTTAGTCTACGGACACACGGTTGCTGCGATGGCAGCAATTATGGTGCATTAGGCATTTTTCAGCCCCCCCCCCGCAAAAAAAAAAAAAAAAAAAAAAAAAAAGCCCGAGCCGGCCTACGTGACCAAAGATGCCTGGTCAGCAGAATAAGGGTTACGCGTGTTTCTCTCACCTGGTTTGTTAGTTGCGCGTTTTTGGTTGCATTTTTGGTTGCAATATGATTCCAAAATATGCAAGCGTTTTGCCGGTGGAATTGGAGTCTGAGATGGGTGAAGGAACATTCTAGGATATATGCTTCGTCGAGTATGCTGTCCGATTGCTGCTGGAGTACCTGGTGTCGATGAGTTAGTACTTATGTTTTGGCAGCACGGTGCAGCGAATACACCGGTCGGACGGTTTCCATTTCTAAGCCCATAGCATATATGAAGGTGGCATCGGCCATAGCATGAACTGCTTTGGACCGATGCACAGTGTTTCGTGTAGAACAAGCTAGCTGGACAAAAACAAAGTTCTTATTCCAAGAAAATTGTAATGAGAAATGAAAGAAAACAAACAAAATAACGGGATTTTTGCTTTTTTTTGATATTTTTTCTCATATATATTGAGTAATTGAAGTAAGAAGGCAGGAGTAGCCGTAAAATGCATTGATTAATTTGCAAAATTCTTGTTGAATATTAAGCTTCATATTAATTTTAAGTGAACACTTTTATATAGTTTTTTTGATGGATTCTAAGCTCGAAGGTAAGTAAAATTTTTTAATAGTAATTCTTTCGCAATTAGAGTATTTCAATATATTTAACATTCCCTTATTAAGAAGGAAAGGTATTTTTACTCTTTATTTTTAAATTTAGGGACAAAAAAGTTACATACATCCGCCGACATCCGGGCTAAATTTTACATATGTTATAGTCGCAAGTATTGTCTAATAGTCCAAAAAAAAAAACCATTGCGAATTCTTTGCACATCTATTTTAAATTTTTTTTTTGTAGATTTAGTTATCTCTACATATAAAATAGGATGTATGTACGTACCAGCTCCGACGAGATATTTGAACCTTTAAAGCTGATCTACAAACGGCAAAACCAATCCCCAGGTACAGGGAACAAACACGTAGCCATAAAACAGGCAAAAATAAACGCGCAAGAGCACACCAAAAGCAAAAAGGCGAAGATCACTGACTTCAACCTGCCACAACCTACCGCACCAGTCATCAAGGCATAAAAACAGGTACATAAAAAGCAATTCTAATGCAGGTATAAACACACAGGACGCTACACGAAACAAACCCATTTGGTAGCATCTACGCCATTACCTGAATGTAATATAAATATGCGCAACTGATAACAAATCAGAACGATCAACGACACTTAAGATGACAGCACAACAATCATCAACTATTCACCCTGTCGGAAAATCAAAAACACAAAGCAGTTTAGTTATAACGGTATCAGAACGATCAACGACACTTAAGATGACAGCACATCAATCATCAACTATTCACCCTGTCGGAAAATCAAAAACACAAAGCAGTTTAGTTATAACCGTACCAAGAACGGAGTATATAAAGAATTATTGAGTTTTGTTGCACTTAAGTACGATTTAAGCGAAGCAGCCGAGTATTCGATAAAAAGTTTAAGCTTACAAATATCGGCATATTCGTCGAAGCTGGATCAAAAGTGGAACACTTCTGGAAGACATAAGGAGCGATTTTTGAATAAAAACTCGGAGTGGCTTTCGGGTCCAGACTTCACATTTACAATAACGGTGGATTCAAAGTTGCCATCAGACCAACCAACCACTTCTTCAGGTAACCCGCCTCCGGAAGACGAATGAAGGACTTTGTTAGCTCCAGTGAAAAAACCAAACGGCGTCGAGTGGATGACCTCTTGCAATCTAGAAGTCCTGGTGAGTTACTTTATGCGGCAGAAGTATCAACGCGTATGTCCGGCAACAGAAATGTTGCTAACATTATAAAAAAATCACAGTAAACCACTCAAATATCCGGCAAAAAGATGACATGTGAGCCAGATGGAAGATGCTTGAGCAATGTAAAAGCTTTAGCATACTACATAGATAGCAAGTCGACGACTCATGGGTACAAAACGGCTCGGAAGTGGAGCATCAAGGCAGGCCATAAGGTTTATCCATCATTTTATAGTCTAAGAAAAGCTAAGGAAGAATGCTATCCAAATGAAATTGATGTGGATGAAACACGTGCGGAAATTAAGGCCCAGTCCGTATTAGATAAAACTGTTGAGCGTTTAATTTTGTGATTTTCCGGTCAATTTATTTATAACATTTACTAATGCTTACTTAGGCTCTTTTGACCATTAGCGTTTGTTGCAAATAAAAACAAACTTATTTCACCATTCCAACCCGACGTTTCGCTAGTCTCTCTAGCTTTTTCAAGGGCGATCTGTGTATTTTAATAACAAAAAGCAATACATTAATATAAAAACAGAAAAGGCATAAGTTCGTAACATTTCAATATTAGTAATCACAGTATTACATACAAACAAATATCACAAAACAAGAGGCAAAAACACTTCGAATAATATAACACGATTTATACAGAAAACTCACATAATTGGACTATTTAAACAAATTTGTTAGAACTAAAAATATTTTCGGTACCATTCCATAGTGGTATCATTGTCATACTAAAACGAATTAATGTTAGAGACAGAGGGTGTAGGCAGCAGCAACGTCATCTGTATCTTCCTTTTTGTTTATTGTCTTGTCTCTTCTTTGCAATATTCGCAGGCTTTCTAATGTGTACCTGGCTTTTCCTTGTTTATTTTTGTCTATGATTCTTGTGTTTTGTAGATCAGCTGCATGCCCAGTTTGCGTTGTGTGTTGACATAATGCTGTGCTTTGTTTTTTCTTTCGTATATCTGCTTCATGTTCTGCGAGCCGAACTCCTAGTGGCCGTTTTGTTGTTCCTATTTATATTTTCTTGCATTCTTCATTTTCATTGCCTTCACATGTTATTTCATATATAACGTTGTTTTGTTGGAGCTTCTCAATAGGGCTTTTTGTTTTTGTGAATATCGTCGATAATGTATGATTGGATTTGTAGGCAAATGCAATTTTGTGTTTGTTGTTGGTTAGCGTTTTGCTGAAGTTCTCCGTAAGTTTAGGTATGTATGTTACGCTAAAGTATTGTTTCGTTTCTTTCTCTCTTTGTATTGTTGTTATATTTTGTTCGTTTTTTATTTCCATTATTTTGTGATCAACTAGACTTTTTATTAGAGTGCCCGGATAATTATTATTTTTAAGGATTTCGGTAATTTTCCTTAAGTTTTTATCCCAAAATTGTTCGTCGCTTATTGTTATAATTTTGCTTATAAGATTTTTCGCCGTGTTTATTTTATATTTTAGGGGTTGTGAAGAGAAAAAGTTTATTAGACGTCCAGAAGATAGGGGTTTTGCATACCAATCAAAAACGAGATTTCCATTACATTTGTGTATTTTGACGTCGAGGAAGGGAATGCTGCAGTCTTTTTCCATTTCATATGTAAATTGAATTTTGTTATGATAATTGTTTAGGGCTTCTAAGATCTGTTCCACGTCATTTCTTTTAACTATCGCGAAGATATCGTCAACATATTTGACTAGAAATTTTATATTAATGTCAAGTTTTTCCTTAAGTGCCTTAAGTGTGTTGTCAAGTAGGTCGTCCATAATTATATCAGCTATTGTAGGGGAGAGAGGGTTACCCATTGGCATGCCAAACGTTTGTGCATAAATTGTGTCATTGTATTTAAAATAATTGTTGTTTAACAAGCAGAATTTTAATATGTTATGGAATTTGATCTTTGGTATATATGTTGTGGATTTTATTTGGTCCCATTTTTGCATTATTATTCGGATGGCGAGATTGGTGGGGATATTAGTGAACAGAGACACGACATCAAATGACACTAGCACTTCTTCATCATCTACAATAATATTTTGGAGTCTTTCCTTTAATTTAAACACATTCTTGACATTATACTCTTCGGACGTTACATTTTTAATTCTACCAAATAAAATCCACAACATATATACCAAAGATCAAATTCCATGACATATTAAAATTCTGCTTGTTAAACAACAATTATTTTAAATACAATGACACAATTTATGCACAAACGTTTGGCATGCCAATGGGTAACCCTCTCTCCCCGACAATAGCTGATATAATTATGGACGACCTACTTGACAACACACTTAAGGCACTTAAGGAAAAACTTGACATTAATATAAAATTTCTAGTCAAATATGTTGACGATATCTTCGCGATAGTTAAAAGAAATGACGTGGAACAGATCTTAGAAGCCCTAAACAATTATCATAACAAAATTCAATTTACATATGAAATGGAAAAAGACTGCAGCATTCCCTTCCTCGACGTCAAAATACACAAATGTAATGGAAATCTCGTTTTTGATTGGTATGCAAAACCCCTATCTTCTGGACGTCTAATAAACTTTTTCTCTTCACAACCCCTAAAATATAAAATAAACACGGCGAAAAATCTTATAAGCAAAATTATAACAATAAGCGACGAACAATTTTGGGATAAAAACTTAAGGAAAATTACCGAAATCCTTAAAAATAATAATTATCCGGGCACTCTAATAAAAAGTCTAGTTGATCACAAAATAATGGAAATAAAAAACGAACAAAATATAACAACAATACAAAGAGAGAAAGAAACGAAACAATACTTTAGCGTAACATACATACCTAAACTTACGGAGAACTTCAGCAAAACGCTAACCAACAACAAACACAAAATTGCATTTGCCTACAAATCCAATCATGCATTATCGACGATATTCACAAAAACAAAAAGCCCTATTGAGAAGCTCCAACAAAACAACGTTATATATGAAATAACATGTGAAGGCAATGAAAATGAAGAATGCAAGAAAATGTACATAGGAACAACAAAACGGCCACTAGGAGTTCGGCTCGCAGAACATGAAGCAGATATACGAAAGAAAAAACAAAGCACAGCATTATGTCAACACACAACGCAAACTGGGCATGCAGCTGATCTACAAAACACAAGAATCATAGACAAAAATAAACAAGGAAAAGCCAGGTACACATTAGAAAGCCTGCAAATATTGCAAAGAAGAGACAAGACAATAAACAAAAAGGAAGATACAGATGACGTTGCTGCTGCCTACACCCTCTGTCTCTAACATTAATTCGTTTTAGTATGACAATGATACCACTATGGAATGGTACCGAAAATATTTTTAGTTCTAACAAATTTGTTTAAATAGTCCAATTATGTGAGTTTTCTGTATAAATCGTGTTATATTATTCGAAGTGTTTTTGCCTCTTGTTTTGTGATATTTGTTTGTATGTAATACTGTGATTACTAATATTGAAATGTTACGCACTTATGCCTTTTCTGTTTTTATATTAATGTATTGCTTTTTGTTATTAAAATACACAGATCGCCCTTGAAAAAGCTAGAGAGACTAGCGAAACGTCGGGTTGGAATGGTGAAATAAGTTTGTTTTTATTTGCACCAAACGCTAATGGTCAAAAGAGCCTAAGTAAGCATTAGTAAATGTTGAGCGTTTAGTTTTAGCAAATGAAGAAGTTTTTGTTAGTTTATTACCTACAAACGTATACTTTAATCAGCAAGTGGGGTTGCGATGGAAGCTCTGGCCATAGCACATATAAGCAAAAGTTTACATGCTGTTCTGACACTGATGAATTTTTGTTTATATTTTCCTTCGTTGCTCTTCAATTAAAGGATGAAAAAGGTAACATTGTTTGGCAGAATCTTCGACCTTCTCCTACCATGTATTGTCGTCCAATTAAATTTATTTTTTCTAAAGAAACAAAAGATTTTATTGTTTTTGAAACGAACAAAGTTTCAGAGGAGATAAATGCGTTGTTGCCAACAAAGTACATGCTCCAAGAATACTAAGTTTCCGTAAATCACAATATGCTTCTAACAATGATTGACGGAAAAGTTTGCAATGCTTTGACTGAAACTTCTTCCGTACAAAAGTGTTATATTTGTGGTGCCACTCCGAAAGGTATGAATAATGAGTTACGGGACTTTACGCCTAATCGAGATAATCTTGATTTTGGTTTGTCTACTCTCCATGCATGAATAAGATGTTTTGAATGCTTGCTTCATATAAGTTATCGCCTCGAAGTAAAAAAGTGGCAGCTTAGGAATGAGGCAGATAAAGAGAGTGTAAAACTACGTTCCAACGAAATCCAGAATAAATTTAATAGTGTACTTGGATTGATAGTAGATAAACCAAAACCAGGTTTCGGCAATACCAATGACGGCAACACTGCTCGTAGGTTTTTCGAAAATTCTGAGGCTAGTGCTGAGATTACGGGATTGGATGTAACGCTCATCAAAAGATTCGACACTCTCCTTCGCGCATTAGCATCTGGGTACAATATAAATATCCAAAGATTTGAAAAATTTGCGGTCGAGACTAAAAAACTATACATAGATCTCTATCCATGGTTTAATATGCCTGTTACAGTTCATAAAATCTTAGTGCATAATACTGATGTTATAAAATCAGCAATTTTACCTATTGGTCAACTTTCTGAGGAAGCACAGGAAGCCCGTAACAAAGATTTGAGACGATTCAGGGATGATAACACACAAAAGCAGTCGCGTGAAGCCACGAATAGAGATCTTATGGATATGTTGCTTATAACATCGGATCCTTTAGTTAACAGTTTTAGGGAGATACTTAAAAAAAATTTAAAATTCTGACTTCAGAAATCTTAAATTTACTGTCCCCCGATAATGTTGAGGAATCAATAAATACCCCAGTTGTTTCAAGCTTTCACAGTAGTGTTGCTGATGCTCATGACTATTCCACAAGTGACTCATCGAATGAAAGTGATGATAGCGAATAATAACATAATTATAAAAGATAACCTACCCTATAACTTTTTGTTGGATCACGTTTTATTTAATTTAAATCTATTGTCTTTTCTACTTTGTATTATACTTTACTTTTAAGTTTTTGTAATAAGTTATTTTCACATAATTAATTTAGTTATTTACATTGTTGTTATTATTATTGTAATTCTCTTTTACATTCCTGACTGGTACTATAAAATAATTTTGTAAAAATTGTAGTGCCAGGATAAATACTCAAATAAATACAAAATATGTATGTACATATGTACAGTCACTCACATAAATAAGTAGACACCTCTTTTTGGACAATTCTTACAATCTTCGCGTTCGCAAATTTATTTTAACTAATTTCCCATAAGAAAATTTGTCACGATCTATAACAAAAACTAAATTATATTTAAAAAATGTTTGAAAAATTCGACGAATTTTCATAACAAATTTAAATTTTTTTTTTCGGAATTTTTTAGAGTATTGAGATTTGTAGTCCATTCAATTTAAGTATAATAAAGTAATATTCTTAAGTCCTTTAAATTTTTTTGGATCTATGTCACTTATTCACATTAGTTACTGTATATGAAATAAGCAAATGTATGCATATGAAGTAAAATTTTGGAAAAAAAAAATAAAAAAAAGAACATATGCCTGAAAAAAATGACGTAGTTGTAATAAATGCCTGCAAATGAAACGGAAAATCTCATAAAATAATTTTGTCCAGCTAGCTTTTTCTACACGAAACACTGTGCGATGTCGGGATCGTATATATTCTTAGTTGGCATACGGAGCACACGGTGTGGGGGACTAGGAGTTGATTACTGCTTCTTACGCGAGTACGTGTCGGAAAAGGAGGGAAGGACGGGGGTAAAAGCTGGTGCTCGGCATTGCAACTGTCCATGCTACGTAGATTGTAGTCATGAGTTGGCGCGAGCAACAGCGGCCAGTTGATGTGGCCTGCTGGGCAGCGTTGCTGCTAGAAGATGGTGGAGGTACGCTTGAAGTGATCCGCGTGACGTCCTTGGATGCGAACAGCAGGGAGCCACAGATGTTTTGTAGAAATTTCGGGGGCGACGAACATTGGGTTCTAACCCAGAACAGCACGAACTATGTAATCATCTTTTATACGTGGCACACTGGCAAGAGTATTACTGCCTGGGATAAATCCTTTTCCAAGATATGCAGCAGCCTGGGACCGGAGTTAGTTCACGTTCAGTAAGCACATTGATTTCATTGTGTCCAAATAGTTGCAATTATAGGCTTAATTCAAAGGAATACACGTGACTTTAAAAACCCTTATACCATAACATCTCTATAATATTGTTCTCTTATATGGAATCCATATTACGATATATATTCCGACAAAATTGAAAGAGTGCAGAAAGTAATCTCGAAGTTCGCCTTTTATGGTCCTCCAACTTATATAAGTAAAAGAAAGCTTCTAGGATTGCAATCTTTGCAACACCGACGAATTTATAACTCCTTATTATAATTAACTCCTTATTATTTGTGATTTAAAGATCTTATTTAACGTATACATATTTACCCCCGCGAAGTTCACGAAATAATCGTCTTTTTGTCGACTCAGTTAGTAGAAGCAACTCCTCTATGAATGAGCCCATTACAAGATGTGTTCATCTTTGTAACAAATACACCGAGGTGACAGATTTAAATGTGAGTTTTTATATGTTTAAACTTGTTTTATTTTCATTAGAACTCAAAATATTATTAAACTAATAATTATTCTAGTCTATAAGGTTTTAAATGGGTAGACTGAAATAAATATATAAATAAATACCTTCCCAGAGCAGGAGGTTGACAATTTGTGGCATACGTGCTTCTTCGGCGCTTGCGCCAGTGCGGTCCTTCCCTTTGTACAGGAGGACGAAATATCTTTTTTGTTTACATTATTTGAATTGTTAATCTTGTTTGTACGACCCCTTGCTAAACAAGGCCAGATTATGGTCAATTAATTAGAAAAGAGGAGGAAAGTCGTCTGCCGTGGCAGAGCCCCTTATCGCGTCAAGACTTCCCGAAGCTATCAGGTCTTTTTCTTTGGACGTAATCGTTTGTGATCACGTTTCTTTTATACTGAGATAGTGATAAATCTACGTCTCTAGAAACAAGTCTCTCCGAATTGCTTTTTTCCCCTCTGTATACCCGTTTATAATAAGGAATTTTTTGTGGGTGCCTGTTAGTGAATTCCTTGAACAACCGGTTGTTCTTTATGTCATGAGCCATCACGGCTGCATGTTTTCGGATCCTTCGAATAAATAATATTATCTTTTGAAGGTTGTAGACCTAATTTAAATGTCCGAAGAGAATCGGATTTATTTTGTACGAGCAAAACATTTCTTACTTCATGACTCTCGTTTTCCATCATCGCCTTCGAGGAAATCAGTGTAAATTGTTTTGTTTTCTTTGTTGATTCGAAAAATTTTTTTGTCATACTGATCTTTATTATTCCTTAAGAGTTCCGCGATAGCGGCTTGACATGCTGCAGCATCCATATTAAGGCTATGAAGGTTTACCACAAAAACAAAATCAAATAACCTTTTATTGCTAACCGAACTAAAAATAAGAAAATAATATTAATCACAAATAGTTTATGTTACAGTAGCTGAAGGTCGAATAATTTACCATAGATAATTAGTCCAACATAACTTTACTTGTAATACCATTTATGTTATTAACAGAACAATAAAATTCAGAGTACAATACATTAAATGTTGAAAGTATTCTATTAGCAACTATTTATATGGAGAGGGGTTTGAAAATAGAGTTAGATGAGCATCATCCTCTGAAGTTAATTATTCTTTTAAGGACTAAACTTTTGTTATTTTGAGTTAATTATTTAAGGTAATTATTCGACCTACAAGTACTGTAAAATATCTAAACTATTTGTTGTCAAAAATTATTTTCTAATATATAGTTCGGTTAGCTATAAAAGGGTGGATTTTGAGTTTTTTTCTAAACTATTATTTATTTTTAGTTTTTTAGTTCTTGCTTTTGTTCTGGTCTCAATTTATTAAAAATATGTTAATGGCGTTTTCCACAAAATAGTAACATTGTCAAAGAGAAATTTCCTAAATGGCCACTACACCACATTTTGAAAAGTAACAAAGTCAGTTTGCCTTATGACCATTTTAAGACCAATTTACCTTAAGACTAATTCATATGCCAATAAGATAAATAGGTCTTATGTCTTTTCAATTTATGTCACCCCACCATCAAATTATTGTATGGGTCCTTGATACATGCGCAACCTTTGACCTTATGGCGTTAGAGGCGTTGGTTCAAAATTGCAAGTAAAGAGATGGTTGGTGTCATGTGGGGACACATTGCAAGCAGGACATACATTATGTATATCGGTGTAGATTCTGGATAGGAAAGAGTAAAACTGTTGCAGATCGAAGTTGAGCTAGGGTGACGCGCGTCTCCCCAGATAGAATGCTTTCCTCTTCTGCAAGTCCAGGGTATTTATCTTTAAGAACGCTGTTCGTCGGGCATAAGAAGACATCCCTTACCTATTCTGGGAGCAGCATTTTGGCAGGCCTGTATTTTCTTCCGGTGAGTAATATATAGGCTTGGGGAATATATCGGGGAAGGGTGTGTAACCCCATTTAACTTAATCATGAGGTGAATGGACCTTATGTCTGCATTGTCATTGGTACTTGATACGACTGATCTGGATTCCATAAGATGGGTTTATGAGGTCAATTGAATTTAATTGACCTCACCATCAAATTATTTTATTTAAGTCACTTCTCCATCAAATTATTCTATACTCATCGGTACTTGATACTTGCACAAATTTGAAATTGACCTTATGGCCATTTGAAGTGGTCAAGTGACCTTTTGTCGGTTGACGTTATGTTACCCCACCATCAAATTATTATATTCGGTCTTTGGTAAGTGTACAAGGTTTTACCTAGGTACGTCTGTTTAAAGGGGGTCCAATTCGAGTCCAAAGGCGTCCGTTACATACAAACATACTGGTAAAGATAATACCGTCGGTTCTCAACACAATTTAGTTGTTCGCGTGGAAGAGTAACACGTTTCAACTGTTCGTGTGGAAGACAACACAATTCTGTTGTTCGCTTGGAATGTTAACACGTTTCGGCTGTTGTTGTTGTTGTAGCAGTGCTTCGCCCCATCCAATAGGTGCGGCCGATCACAAATTGCCATCAAAATTCTCTAAGGGGAATCCAACTACAAACTTGCTATTTCAACAGGGGCGGACCATAATGAGAGGGTGTTAAAGGCGTTGGTTCGACATTACAATTAAAGAGATAGTTGGTGTCACGTGGCGACACATTGCAAGCGGGGCATACATTTTGTATGTCGGGGTTGATTCTGTATAGGTATCTTACCTTTAACCTGTTACAGTATCCAGATCGAAGTTGAGCTAGAGTGACTCGTGTTTCCCTGGGGAGTGTGCGTTCCTCTTCCGCAAGTTTTGGGTACTGTTTTTTGAGTACTGGATTCACCGGGCAATTCCCAGCTTAAGGGTTCGACTCCTGTTTGTGGAGTTCACTCAGGACCTGCTTGTGTCTTTTGGCTTCATACGGCTGAGTTCTCAGGTGCCGTATTTCCTCATAATGCTTACGGAGATGACTCCTTAAGCCCCTAGGCGGTGTTGGCTCATCAATCAGATACCTGTTGGGATGCCCAGGTTTCTGGGTATTCAATAGGAACTGTTTGGTTAGCATCTCATTTCTCTCCCTGATGGGGAGTATTCGCGCCGTATTCGTTTCAGCTGTTCAGGTAGAAGACTAACACAATTCAGTTGTTCGCGTGGAAGACTGACCCGTTTTATCTTCTCGCGTGGAAGACTAACACGTTTCAGCTGTTTCGTGCAAAACTAACACAATTCAGTTGTTCACATGGAATACTAACACATTGTCTGTGAGCTCTGCTCAGCTGAGTATAAAAACACTCGAAGTATTTACACATTTTGTCCTTACAATATAATTGTTAGCGGGTTAATTATGATTCCAAGTATCCCTCCTTAACTTAACCTTCATACTTACTTAATTAGCGCTTAACAGTTTAAACGGTTATGGTCGTCCCACAAGGCACGCCAGTTCCTTCTTTGCTCTGCTAACTGACACCAATATATATTCTAATATATAAAATTCTTGTGTCACGGTGTTAGAAGCATAACTCCTCCAAAACGGCTAAACCGATTGTCATCAAATTTTGTGAGCGTATTGGGTAGGTCTGAGAATCGGCCAACGTCTACCTTTTTTCTCTAGGTGGCTAGGGTCTTGAGATCAATACGTGGACCTGGGTAATCCTGGGATGTGTTTGTATAATATGGGTATCAAATGGAAGCTGTTTACGAGTACTTTGATACGGGGTATCTTCCGTACCCCTGGGTTACTAGTGTCTCGATATATAGGCCAAGCCGTGGACTCGGGTACCCTTAGACAGTGTTTATACAATATGGATATCAAATGAAAGCTGTTAATGAGTGCTTTAGTGCAGGTTAGTTTTCATACCTATTGGTGACTAGGGTCTCGACATATGGGCCAAAACGTGGATCAGGGTAACACTAGGATGTGTTTTTACATTATGGGTATCAAATTGAAGCTGTTGATGTGTGCTGTAGTACAGAGTATTTTTCATACCGCAGGTCACTAGGGTCTCGAGATATAGACCAAAACGTGGACCCGGGTAATCCTTGGATGTGTTTGTAAAATATGGGTATCAAACGGAAGCTGTTGATGTTAGCTTAAGGGCCGTGTTCACATCTAGCCTTTAATTTTGGTGCTTATTTATTCCTGCCTATATGTGCATTTTCGTTTGCTAAAGTTCTTTTTAAATTACCGGGCGGAAAAGCCCATCTGCCCTTTAAAATTTATTCTTAGGTTTAAACGTAAATAAAAAAAATTTATAAAAAACAGGTGCCAGTGAGATTCGAGCCACCAGATTTTGTGTTTTTCATAGCTAAAAGTAGCGGCGACTTATCAGCCGCAACAATATATTCTTTACTTAGGTTTAAATTAAAGCATATCATGGCAAGCTTAAAAGTATGCAGCATAAAAAAGTAGTAACGAAGACATTCATTCACCAAAACTATCGGAAACACAGAAATTTACATTGACAGTGGTTGTGTGGTACAATATTAACTTCTGCTGAGCAAAACATTCAATGCTCACATTAATGTAGAGTTCTGCAATTCAGTGAAGAGTATAAAATATATCTGCAAGTATGTGAATAAGGGAAATTCTAATATACAAGCTCCTCCATTGAATCAAAATTTTAAAATTACTAATTACCAATGAAGCTTTCTGGCGTATCTTCGGTTTCCGAATTGATGAACGGGATCTAGCAGCTATCCATTTAGCTGTCCATCTTGAAAAAGACCAGCGCGTATATTTCACGAACGAGACAGCGCTTGATCTTTTTATGAATCCACCAAAAACTACACTCACAGAATTTTTTTAATTATGTAGTCGTGCGGATGCTTTTGGTGCCTTCGCACAAACACTGCTCTATTCAGAAGTACCGAAATATTTTACATGGGCTCAATCGAAAAATGGATGCCCAGAAAGAAAGGTACACCAGTTGGTGTGTGTCCCGGTTTATTTAAATCAACTAATTTGGGCAGTGTATATTCAGTCAATCCAAGGCAGACTGACTGCTTTTATCTGCGACTGTTGTTGATTAATATCAAAGGACCATTATCATTTCTTGATATACGAGTTAGGATTTTACTACATTAAATCCTTAAAAAAAAAATATTTTTTTGTGGACACGAAGTCAGACTTTATTCTTTCACTGCCAAATTAGAACTGATTTTACAATTAGTCTTAATTCTACTTTACAGCTAATTGTACATTTGTATGTTTGTCAGGTCACGTTGCACCTGCATGTGCTGGAATTATTTGCCGGGTTTGTTGTAGCAGCGTCATCAGATTTTGTAGCGCGTGTGGTGTCATTTACCCATGGGAGACAATCAGGTTAAATGTTCGCATTGTCACTTGATATTGGTGTGATACAATAATTTTGTTATGGCAACGTTTGTTGTGTTAACTATCCCCCACTCAAGAATGAACGTCCTCGGTCATTAGAAGAACGGAAGATCATTGAACTTCATGTAGGTCGGGATTTTATTTGTCTGGATGGGTAAAACCCCTGTAGGAATTTCAGCTTGAGCTGCTTGGCTTTTTTCAATGTATTCAAGACTAATTAATTTACTTGTACGGATGATAATTAATATACCCACCAGCGCTATGATGGTTACGATTGTCAGTGTCCCAATAGAAAATGTTGTCTTTCTCAAAAAATCAATTCGCTTTGTGTTGTTGATGTGTAGTTCTTGCAGAACTTCTAATGATAAAATGTCCATATGACTTGTATCAGCTGGGGTTAGCTGCAGGACTTAAGGTATGGCTTCAAATGGTTGGGATGCCATACTTCTGTATAACTGATTATTTATTTTTACTGTTGAATTACAAAATTGGATAAGGTGTGTCCCATTAATTTCTTGGGGTGCCTCGTTAACTTCTATGTGACCATTGAAATTGTTTAGCAGGATAATGCCTGGTTGTACTTCTTCTACCGCAGATATGTGCTGACTGACCGACATCGTAGAGCAACTCGAATTTAAACTATTTATTAATCTAGGTATACATTGATCTTCACTTAAGTCTACTAAATTATTTCTATTACATATTGATATTTCATTGTATATTTCGCTTGGCTTACGAATGCCATATGTTTTATTTTTACATTTCAAAATTTCATCGTATTGAATATTTATTGCAATATTATTTTGCTTTTTTACTGGCATTAATATTACTTTCCTAAAAGTTTCTTTACTTGTAAGTGGAATTTTTACCATATAGATAATTATCATTTCTTTGCATAAAACATTTATTTTTGAAGATTCTAACGCTTCTTCTGGGTTGTTAAATGGCATTTCTTCTGCCTTTAATTTTTCTAATGCTAGTTTTCTAATGGTAGTTTTTTTGTTAAGTATTACAGCATTAAAGATATTTCCTTTAGCTCATTTCATGGCGTATTTTATATTTATTAATTCATCTTTTTTATACTCAGTTGAGCAGACCTCACAGAGTATATTAACTTTGATTGGATAACGGTTGGTTTTACAGGTATAAAGGAATCGAGATAGACATAGACTTCCATATATCAAAATCATCAGTATCGAAAAAAAAAAAAATCGATTGAGCCATGTCCGTCCGTCCGTTAACACGATAAGTTGAGTAAATTTCGAGGTATCTTGATGAAATTTGGTATGTAGGTTCCTGGGCACTCATCTCAGATCGATGTTTAAAATGAACGATATCCGACTATAACCACGCCCACTTTTTCCACATCGAAAATTTCGAAAAACCGAAAAAGTGCGATAATACATTACCAAAGACGGATAAAGCGATGAAACTTGGTAGGTGAGTTGAACTTATGACGCAGAATAGAAAATTAGTAAAATTTTGGACAATGGGCGTGGCACCGCCCACTTTTAAAAGAAGGTAATTTAAAAGTTTTGCAAGCTGTAATTTGGCAGTCGTTCAAGATATCATGATGAAATTTGGCAGGAACGTTACCCCTATTACTATATGTATCCTTAATAAAAATAAGCAAAATCGGAGAACGACCACACCCACTTTTTAAAAAATTTTTTTAAAGTAAAATTTTAAAAGAAAAGTTAATATCTTTACAGTATATAAGTAAATTATGTCAACATTCAACTCCAGTAATGATATGGTGCAACAAAATACAAAAATAAAAGAAAATTTCAAAATGGGCGTGGTCCGCCCTTTTTCATTTAATTTTTCTAGGATACTTTTAATGCCATAAGTCAAACAAAAATTTACCAATCCTTGTGAAATTTGGTAGTGGCTTAGATTCTAGGACGATAACTGTCTTCTGTGAAAAATGGCGAAATCGGTTGAAGCCACGCGCAGTTTCTATACACAGTCGACCGTCTGTCCTTCCGTTCGGCCTTGAGCAAAAAATGATATATCTTTACTAAACTTAGTTCACGTACTTATCTGAACTCACTTTGTATTGGTGTAAAGAATGGCCGACATCCGTATGACCACGCCCACTTTTTCGATATCGAAAATTACGAAATATGAAAAAAATGCAATAATTCTCTACAGCTGGGTTTACCAGGTCTGGAGTTCCACAGGGCTATGTCTTGGGTCCCCTTCTTTTCAGTATCTTTATAAATGACATTTTTAATGTCTGCTCTTTTGCTCGACGGCATGCTTATCCGGATGATGTGCAATTATACATTTCAAGCCATATCAGCCTGGTTCAGGATCTTACAGATAAGCTGAATGCGGACTTACGCTCGATTATGGAGTGGTCTAGGTCAAACCTTCTGTGCCTTAATGCTCGAAAATCATATGTTCTTCCAATCTATAAGGATAAGATCCAGTTTTCTGATATCCCACACCTTTATATCGGATCTGCAAGAATTCAGTTAGTCGATAAAGTACGAAATATAGGCTTTGTAATCAACTCTAAGTTGTCCTGCGAAGACCACGTCAATCAAGTTGTGGGTAAAATCTATTATACATTGCGGTGCCTTAGGGTGTCATCAATTTTCGTACCTTCTGATACAAAGAAAAAGCTTATTCTGTGTCTTATTGTACCTTACTTAACTTACTTTGAGGTCGTTTATAGCAATTTAGATGCTGTCTCCCTTCATAAACTCAGTGTTGCTTTCAACCACGCTACTAGATATGTACACGGTTTAAAGAAATTTGCTCACTTATCTACGTTGAGAAACTCAATTCTTGGATGTGACCTAATAAATTTTATCAAAGCGCGTAATTGCATTTTTATGTTTAAATTGCTAGTTTACAAAAAGCCGGGTTATTTGTACGATAAGCTTACGTTTTTCAAAAGCACACGCCCCTCTAATTTTATTCTTCCAAAGTTTAATTATTTAACCTCTTCCAGGCTTTTCTTTGTTAACGGCGTTAGGCTATGGAACTCCATTCCACAGTCTTTAAGGAACTCAATGAGAGAAAATAATTTTAAAAATCTTATATTTGACTATTTTAGTGATCAAACTGCATAACACGGTTTTTATAAATTTGTGTATCTTATATTTTTAATTTTTATATAAGTATTTTCATATACATAAGTTTTATGTTTGTATTGCGCAATAAAGGATTTTAATCTTGGTGTGCTAATGTATTGAAACCAACACAGTTTTTCTAAATTTGTCTATTTCATATTTTTAATTTTTATATAAGTATTTTCATATACATAAATTTTATGTTTGTATTGTGCAATAAAGGATTTTAATCTTAATGTAATAATGTATTAAAACTAACACCGTTTTTATAGATTTGTCTATCTCATATTTTTTATTTTTATATAAGTATTTTCATATACATAAGTTTTATGTTTGTATTGCGCAATAAAAGATTTTAATCTTAATGTGCTAATGTATTAAAACTAATAACTAATAAATGATGATGAAATGATGATGATTATATACCAAATACGAAAAAAGGGATGAAACATGGTAATTGTATTGGTCTATTGACGCAAAATATAACTTTAGAAAACAAATTTGTAAAATGGGTGTGACACCTACCATATTAATTAGAAGAAAATGAAAAAGTTTTGCAGGGCGAAATCAAAATCCCTTGGAATCTTGGAAGGAATACTGTTCGTGGTATTACATATATAAATAAATTAGCGGTACTCGACAGATGATGTTCTGGATCACCCTGGTCCACATTTTGGTCGACATCTCGAAAACGCCTTCACATATACAACTAAGGGGCCCTTCCTTTTAAAACCCTCATTAATACCTTTAATTTGATACCCATATCGTACAAGCACATTCTAGAGTCACCCCTGGTCCACGTTTATGGCGATATCTCGAAAAGGCGTCCACTTATAGAACTAAGGCCCACTCCCTTTTAAAATACTCATTAACACCTTTCATTTTATACCCATATCGTACAAATAAAATTCTAGAGTCAACCCTGTCCCAAATTTATGGCGATATCTCGAAAAGGCGTCCACCTATAGAAAACTAAGGCCCACTCCCTTTTAAAATACTCATTACCACCTTTCATTTTATTCCCATACCGTACAAACAAATTCTAGAGTCACCCCTGGTCAACCTTCATGGCGATATCTCGAAAAGGCGTCCACCTATAGAACTAAGGCCCATGCCATTTGAAAATACTCATTAACGCCTTTCATTTGATACCCATATCGTACAAACAAATTCTAGCGTCACCCCTGGTCCACCTTTATGGCGATATCTCGAAAAGGCGTCCACCTATAGAACTAAGGACCACGCCCTTTTAAAATACTCATTAACACCTTTCATTTGATACCCATATCGTACAAAAAAAATTCTAGAGTCAACCCTGTCCCAAATTTATGGCGATATCTCGAAAAGGCGTCCACCTATAGAAAACTAAGGCACACTCCCTTTTAAAATATTCATTAACACCTTTCATTTTATACCCATACCGTACAAACAAATTCTAGAGTCACCCCTGGTCAACCTTTATGGCGATATCCCG
Source organism: Eurosta solidaginis (assembly GCF_040869045.1). NCBI lineage: Eukaryota > Metazoa > Arthropoda > Insecta > Diptera > Tephritidae > Eurosta > Eurosta solidaginis. The sequence goes on from NC_090324.1 coordinate 202,340,725, forward strand.
AAAAGGCGTCTACCCATAGAACTAAGGCCCACTCCCTTTTAATATACTTTTTAACACCTTTCATTTGATACCCATATTGTACAAACGCATTCTGGAGTCAACCCTGGTCCACCTTTATAACGATATTCCGAAAAGGCGCCCGCCTATAGAACTAAGGCCCACTCCCTTTTAAAATACTCATTAACACCTTTCATTTGATACCCATATAGTACAAACAAATTCTAGAGTCACCCCTGGTCCACCTTTATGCCGATATCTCGAAAAGACCTCCACCTATTGAATTTAGGCCCATGCCCTTTTAAAATACTCATTAACACCTTTCATTTGATACCCATAACGTACAAACAAATTCTATAGTCACCCCTGGTCCATCTTTATGGCGATATCTCGAAAAGGCGTCCACCTATAGAACTTGGGCCCACGCCCTTTTAAAATACTCATTAACACCTTTCATTTGATACCCATATCGTATAAAAAAATTCTAGAGTCACCCCTGGTCCACGTTTATGGCGATATCTCGAAAAGACGTCCACCTATAGAACTTAGGCCCACTCCCTTTTAAAATACTCATTAACACCTTTCATTTGATACCCATATCGTACAAACAAATTCTAGAGTCAGCCCTGGTCCACCTTTATGGCGATATCCCTAAATGGCGTCCATATATAGAACTATGGCCCACTCCCTCTTAAAATACTCTTTCTTACCTTCCATTTGATACACATGTCATACAAACACATTCCAGGGTTACCCTAGGTTCTTTTTACTACATGGTGATTTTCCCTTATTTGGTCTCCACATCTCTCAACTGAGTATGTAATGTTCGGTTACACCCGAACTTAGCCTTCCTTACTTGTTAACCTTGTTTTGCTTTGCAAATGTACTACATTTTCATCCATTATGCTATTATCCTTACTTATTGCATTTAAAAATGAATTTGTCATTGTGGTAATATTGCTTAACCTTTTACTAAAAAGTTCATTTATTATGGTTTGTTTATTGTTATTTTCGTTTAGGTTCATCAGATTTTTGTTAATGATTTCTAGGTCATCGTGGTTCGGTGATCCAGCCAGATATTTCCACGCAGTGCCTAGGATATTAATAGCTCTTTCTTTACGTAGTTTCTTTATTGGTTTAAGGGATTCAAGGATTTCGAATGTTTGGTTTGTTTCATGTTTAAGGATTGGATAAAGAAAACTGTCCTTAGGTAGTCGCTCTGTTATGTGAGTGTGAATTTCCGTCAAAAGTGCTTCGTACTTATTATGGTCAATTACGTGAATAAGTCTAAAAGTACCGTCCTGAATTTTGGCGAGTCCATTTTTTGTGGTCACTAAGTAGGAGTGCGTGTCGTCCAAAATTTCTACGTTTCCGTTAATCGGTAGGAGGAGATGGAGTCTGTAAATGTAGAAATTAATTAACTTTTAATGTTGCTTTTGTGTACCGTCTTTCCTGATTCAGTTGTAATTGTTGTGCTTTTATCTTCTTTTAATATTTCCTTTCTGAATTTTGGGGATATCTTGGATCCTAATCGTTTGTCGATTTTTACGAATACAATATCTCCTGGTATGTATGTCTTTGTGGGTGTGCGTTTCTTGTTGTGTTGGGTAAGGTCCTAAATCTCTTTTTCCCTGAGTTTTTCTGTAATTTCTCTCCTAACTTGTTCAAATTGGCTTGGGTCTGTACTAACGTTTCGTCCGAAAAATACTTCAATTGGTCTTCGTCCTGTTGTGGAATGTACTGTATAGTTGTACTCGTAAACTGCTCTATCCAAAAGTTCGGGGAATGATGAGAAATTTCGTTCAGCTTTTAGGCAACGTATTAATTATGTACGGGTGGAATGAAAGCGTTCTATTTGTCCCTTAACCGAACTTTTATATGGAGGAGTTTTGTATATTCGGATGCCGAAGCTGTCCCCGAGCATAAAGGTAATGTATGCGGAATTGAGGCTTATCTCATTATCTATGACTATGAGTTCTGGGACGCCAGATTGGAATAAAAGTTCACGCATGGGCTCCTTCACGTGTTCTATTGCTCTGGATTTTATAATTTTCGTCTGAACATATTTTGAGAACTTATCGATTGCCGTTAGTACTAGGTTTTTTCTGCCGTGTATATATCGATGTGAAGGACGTATCCTGGGTACTGTGGTAATGGCGTCATTTTCAATTCGGGATTATTGGGTTGGCGATCGTATTAATTCTCGCTGCATACCAAACAGTTCTTAATTGTATTTTTTATTTTCCTGCACATGGCTGGGAAAAAGTAGTTTTCTAAAATTGTGGTTTTATTTTCACAATGGTTTCGGTGTGCTCTTCGATGAGTCTTTATGATCATTTCTTCTTGCTCCTGTTCACTTATGATGTCCTGTACTTGTTTTTGGTGAACCTTATTTTGTAAGAGCTAAAATGGATGGAATAGATTTCTTTGATTTTCTCCATTACTGATTCTTCTGTTTTTATACAGTTTATAACGGATGGATCCAAATATCTTTTAAGGATATTAATTAGTCGGGTAGTATCGTAGTCTGGTTCCTTTAAAATGTGTCTATGATAAGTCGGGAAAACTATTTTGAATTGATATGCTGGATCAAGTATGCGTTCTAGTGCAAGGCACATCTAAACTTTTTATTTAGGTTTCTTATATTCCCCCTGCTAGTTGTGACATACTTTATAAAGCTCATGTTGATAATGTAATAGCTCTAGTTTCTAAGAATAATGGGTCTGATGACAATTTTTATGTACTGGGTGATTTTAACCTCCCTTTGATGGAAAACTTTTTTGAAAGTATTCGTTGGTTTGTCTGCTATTTTTATTTTTTCCTTGTCATAACATTCCGATGCAGTTAGCCGCCCTGATAATTTGGGTATATATGATACCGACTTATAGATCATGGGGTTTCTTGGTATATTTTGACTGTTATTATTTTTATATTTCCTTAATAATATTTTGATTATTTTAACTGGAAAGTCGTTGTTCCTTAATAAATCCATTATTTCCTTCTCTATTTCTTTATGGTAAATTTCGTCTGAAGTCTGCATCATCCTTCGTATACAGCCCGTTGTTGTATTCATTATCATCGACGTCGGGTGCTCGGAATTGAAGTTGATGATTCGTCCTGATAACGTCGGCTTCTTATACCATTTTAATTTTAGTTGGTTGCCATATCTATTTATTACAGAGTCCAAATATACTAATTTTCCATCCTGTTCTTCTTCGATTGTGAATTTAATATGTCTATTAAAGGAGTTAAGCGCCTCGAGCGTGTTTTTAATATTATTTACGTTCACTATTGCGAATAAGTCATCGACATACCTTGTGACAAGTCGTGGTCTCTGGCCTAATTTTTCTAATGTAGTTTCTAACAGTTTTTCCATTATTATGTCGGCTATCACTGGGGAAGATGGTGACCCTATCGGTAACCCTTTAAAATGTGTGTAAATTGTATCCTTATATTTAAAATATCGACTATCTTTAATGCAAAAAGTAACTATTTCCATAAATAATTTCTTCGGTATATTCGTATATTGTTGCATAATTGGCCATTTTTCTGATATAACATCTAGTGCTAACTGTACCGGTATGATTGGAAAGAGTGGCGTTCCCTCCTTGCGTGTTTTGGGTAGACCATATATTCTTGGGGGTAGTGCCCTTGCTGTGGTAAGCTTATTTCTTTCCGCCTTCGAAATAAGGTCCATTTTAAAAAAATTATCTACTAGGCTATTATTCTTAATTTGTAAACGTGATGTAGGATCTTGTCGTTGTATTCTATATGTAGTCAAGTCATAAAAACTCCGTCATTTTATTATTATATTCGTCAATCTCCATAGCAACCATTTTATTTCCTTTGTCAGATGTAAGTATTCTAATGTTTTTATTTTTGCTCAGAAAATTCCGCGTCTGTACCACTGTATCTGTGATTACATTACCTATTGCATTGGCTTTATGTGATGTTGTGTGGTTCATCACTAACAAAGAGAATTTAATACGCGCTTCTTCTTGTTGCTCTTTGTTTTGTATAGTTTGTATTAAATCTTCTCCGTTCGCTATGTATTTAAAAAGAGGAAAATTCTTATTATTGGCAGGTAGGGCGAATTTTGGTCCCTTCGCTAACAAAGCTTTTACTTCTTGTGGTACATCTACATTTGTTTTATTTATAAACCAATCTTCATGATTGGTGTTGTTGGGAAAAAGGTTGTTGCGGTTGGCTCGCAGTTTTTCGAATTTTGTTTCTTGGTGCTTCTTTATTTTTGTTGTAAGTTTTTTCCAAACATTATTCTTCCTCTCCATAAATTCTTGAAAATGATTTTCTCCTAATTGTTTTCTCAATATTTCATGTTTATATTTTATTAGCAAGCTTAATATTTTGTTGTGGTAATAATGTGTATGTCTGGTTAAAACTCTATTTATGTCAGTATGGGCAGTGCAATCAGATACAAAAAGTTTATGACATTTAGTGGTATTTTTTTATAAAATTAAGAATAACCTTACACTTTCTACATTTTAACAGAAATTTTATATTGCATTTTAATTTTACCAATATTTTCGAGGTCAATTGAAATTTGTTGATTGTTGCCGTAGAGTTGTCATATTTGTTTTTTATTGTTGCATATCCCATTGTTGTTGTTATATGCCTTCCGTGTTTATAAATTGGTGTATTTAGCGACCTTTTTGATTTAAACAATTATTTATTTTGCCGGCTTTAGGTCGATGTTAAATAAAACACATATTGTTTTTGTTTTTATCGGCCTATTGATAAATGATTCAAGGTTCAATTCGAGCTCAAGGCCAGAACAAAAATTTTTTTCTAATGATAATTATTGTTATTTTAAATTTTTTCTAAATTTGAAAAATTGTATTTTATTTTTGGAATAGAAAGTAGAAAATTTTTCAGACAACTTGCTATAGCTGCGCAGATAGATCCATTTCGAAGGGTGCTAAGCCTTCATCATCAGTACGCTTTAGGCACGCTGCGCTAACCATTTAGCTATACAGCGGTGGTTTGTTCGACTGGAAAATTGCTATTTCTATCCCTTTTTACCAACTATATTTATTCAGTGTTGCGCCATCTGTTGCAAATCACGGATAATGCTGGATTTGTTTATTGTCAATTACTTTGTTTGACATTTCCAAGTGCTCATGCTTTATTAACAATCGTTCAAAGATGCAATTTTTCACGCACAACAAAAACTAAAACGTACACTGAGCGAAGAAGAGCTCAATGCATTCGTCGGTAAACAAAACTTTTTAAGCCAAAAAATAGGGAGAGCGAAAGAGACAACGATTAACTCAAAAATAGAAAACCTAAAACACGAACAAATACGTAAACTTGGTATCGACATCAATAGAAATTGGTTCGTCAACAAAACGAATATAAAGTTTCCCGAAGAAGTAATGTGGCTTCTCTCACTGGGCAAAAAATTTACGCTACCAGCTACGAGGAAAAACTTCTCACCCGTACATTTGATAGCCGAAGTAGAACAAATAATTCAAGGTCTGGACAACGAGAACGACAAAGAAATTGCCCGAACCAAATTAGGCAACAAAATACTTCAATTTAAGAGACACATAAAACACAATTCGGCCGAGAAATTTATAACAGAAACGTACAACAAAACTAAAACATTTTTAAAACTACACAAAGAAGACGTGATTGCGACAGACGCGGACAAAGGAAACAGAACCGTCGTCTTATACAAAAGAGACTATGATGAAAAGATTGAACAGTTACTAGGCGACAAGAACACGTATAAAGTGATTAAAGCCAACCCAACAAATACACTACAAAGAAGAAACAACAATATCGTGGACGAGCTTTACAAAGGAAAATACATAACTCTAAAAGAGAAGTACCAACTTACTAGTTCAGCGGCAACCGCCCCTAGACTGTATAGGCTACCAAAAACTCATAAGCCAGACTTCCCCTTACGTCCCATTGCGTGCTCAGTTAGCGTCCCGTGCTACCAATTAGCCAAGCACATAGGAAAAATTCTAAAAACATTAATTTCAGAAGATTACAACATAAAAAACGTATTTGAGTTAAAAGAAAGAACAAAAGATATGAATATAAGCGAAGAAGATGTATTAGTATCTTTTGATGTTGTCTCACTTTTTACAAACATACCAGAATCACACAAGCATACCTAAGAGCAAATTTCAAAATATTTTAGAATTTTGCTTAAAAGATAATAATTATTTTATAAGCAATAACAAAGTATATTCACAATCCTTCGGAATGCCTATGGGTAACCCCCTTTCCCCCACGATCGCAGACATTATAATGGACGATCTTCTAAATAATACATATTCGGAGCTCGGCAAACATCACAAGAGCATTAAATTCTTGGTGAAGTATGTGGACGATATACTTGCCATTATCAAAACAAACGACGCAACTTCAATACTAAACACACTAAACCAATACCAAGCATACCGGTACAGTTAGCACTAGATTTTATATCAGAAAAATGGCAAATTATACAACAATATACGAAGATACCGAAGAAATCATTTATGGAAATAGTTACTTTTTGCATTAAATATAGTCGATATTTTAAATATAAGGATACAATTTACACACAATTAAAAGGGTTACCGATGGGGTCACCTTCTTCCCCAGTGATAGCCGACATAATAATGGAAAAACTGTTAGAAACTACATTAGGAAAACTAGGCCAGAAACCACGACTTGTCACAAAGTATGTCGATGACTTATTCGCAATAGTGAACGTAAATAATATTCAAAACACGCTCGAAGCGCTTAACTCCTTTAATAGACATATTAAATTCACAATCGAAGAAGAACAGGATGGAAAATTGGTATATTTGGACTCTGTAATAAATATATGTGGCAACCAACTAAAATTAAAATGGTATAAGAAGCCGACGTCATCAGGACAAATCACCAACTGCAATTCCAAGTACCCGAAGTCGATGATAATGAATACAGCAACGGGCTGTATACGAAGGATGATGCAGATTTCAGACGAAATTTACCATAAAGAAATAGAGAAGGAAATAATGGATTTATTAAGGAACAACAAATTTCCAGTTAAAATAATAAAACATTATTAAGGAAATATAAAAATAATAACAGTCAAAATATACCAAGAAACCCCATGATCTATAAGTCGGAATCATATATACCCAAATTATCAGAGCGGCTAATGGCATCGGAATGTTATGACAAGGAAAAAATAAAAATAGCACACAAACCAAGGAATACTTTAAAAAATTGTTTCAATCAAACAAATTCAGCGGTACCGTTAATAGAGAAATGCAATGTGGTGTATGAAATTCCATGCAACGGTAATAACGACGAATATTGTCAAAGTATATATGTAGGAACAACGAAGTCCAAACTAAAAACTAGAATATCACAAGATAAATCCGACTATAAATATTGTCACCAAACTAACAACCACAAAACAGCACTTATGGCCCACTGTGCAAACAGCCGGCACGAACCAGATTTCAACAACACAAAAATTCTCCAACAGGAGCAACAATACAGCAAGCACTTCACTCTCGAGATCACGGTTGCCACAGCCTGTTTTCATTTGGGATAAAAATTTGTTTTCATTTATTGGTATACAAACAATGTAATAATGAACAACTTAAAAAGTACAAAACAACGCGACGTTACAAACAAAAATTGCTTCAATTAAAATTCATGATAACTAAATACATTTTATCACATATGGGAATATTTTTCAGTCTTATACACATATGTATGTGTATTTATTTAAAAACTTAATGCATATATGTTTATAATATATTCTGGGCTACATCGAAAAAAGCATATAAAAAACAGTTTTATATCGTTCATTGTATAACTTTTCTAGGACCAGCCTATGTCTTTCACCGACCAAACGTAATGAGGACCTGGGTTTTGCGTACAAAGTTGTTTGGTTAACATTATGTGGTTGATTGAAATAAACCCCAATTTATTGCTTAATTTGGTTTTAATAAGAGACAATTCAAAAATGTTCGCTCTGCGACCGCCGAACTATGTGGCGGACTCAGTAAATCATATACAAAACCAAGCAACTCTTCAAAACACTTTTCGCCCATACCATTTCTATAAAAGCTTACTTTTTTCCAATAAGCTAAAACGTCTATATCAGGCTTAAAATCACAATTTAACAGTCTTAAAAGCTTCCATTGTGTAACAATGGTATCTTATTCACACTATATAAAGTACGAAAAGTTATTTATTAACGGTATTATAGAAGTTCGGTTTCTGCTAATACCTTGTCGGGAGTAATTGTACATAAAACTTGTATATCACATCTAGAAAAATTAAAGAGTTTTTGTATTTGCTTCAAGAGTTCAATATAAAAATCTAAAATATTTTTTTATTACCGCAAGTCGTTGTACATCTGTAAATTTATCGCTTTTAAGAAATACTTCAGCTTTACTTCCAACAAAAATATTTTTTAATTCAAGGTAGTAAGTTTTATCACTAAAATCAAAATTTTTCAAGCATGCAATATTTTTTATGTACTCATTATGCATGAAGTTGCTCAAGATAAGGTTGCTTCAATTTGATGGTATAGGAATGGCAGACGAATCTTTTCTGATTGGAACTCTTTATTTAAGGTATTTATAATTTTAAGAATATAGGCGATAAACAGCATATACGCTTTTATTTCGGGATCTGCCATTAAATTTGCTAATAGTATTGCACAAACGCCACTTACTTCGAGACACGAAGATAAAAAATAAAGACGCAGTGCCTCCCATTGTTCGTTTATCCGAACTTTCACACTCTCCAGAGCGAGCCAACGAGTAAAAGAAATACCAAGTATTTTGTGTGGTTTGACACCACAATAGTCCTGAAATTCTTTATACTCATTAATTCGCTTTGGGCTATGAGAAAAAAATGTGTATATATTCCTACACAAACTCTCGATTCCTGTCGGTAGTTGCTTGCACGCATAGCTTGAACATAAATGTAGTAACTTATCTTGTTTGGTTGATTTTCCGACAGGGTGGATAAATGATGTATATAATATATATATATATAATATTTAAAAACGATATTGATAGATACTCTGCAGCTAAGGAACGAATATGCAATAGCTAACACAACAGAACTAATAGAGAGACTCGAGACCGTAGAGCTAACAAGAAACTGCAAATTGGTATCTTTTGACATAAAAGATTTATACCCATCTATACCACTATCGGAGACTTTGGACATAGTTAGCTCAACAATAGTTCATAACACAAAAAACAAAGTGAAAAGTATGCAAATCACAAATACGCTAAGAACCACTTTACGTCAAAACTATTTTCAATTCAACAATAAAATATCTAGACAAACAAACGGTCTTGGAATGGGAAGCCCCACATCAGCAATTCTTATGGAAGTGTTCATGCAAAATCTGGAAGAAAAGTACATACAGGAGCTGAAGTCCAAATTAGGCGTGTCATTTTATGCTAGATACGTGGATGACATAATATGCGTTTTAACTACTAATAACGAAGAGCTTGTACTGGAGTACCTCAACAAGCAGCACGGAAATATAAAATTTACAATGGAAACCGAAAAAGACGGAGAAATCAACTATCTAGACCTCACGATAAATATTGATAAAGAAGCCAAAAGATTTAACTATGACATATATAGAAAGTCAACGGCCGCCGATACAATAATACACAATACCTCAAATCACCCTCAACAGCATAAAAATGCAGCATTAAGGCACTTGGTACATAGACTTGAAAGAACACCGCTTATACAAGAGGCATATAAGGGAGAACTTGAGGTCATATATAATATCGCTGCAAACAACGGATATAAAAAAGCACTAGTAGATAAGCTCAGAAGGACAAATGGAGAACCAAAAATAAGTAATGAAAAGGAAAATAATAGCTGGACGACTATGACGTATACTGGAAAAGCAACATATAAATTGGCAAACTTCTTTAAAAAATATAACATTAACACAGCATTCAAAACATCGAACAATCTAGGGCGAAAACTAAGAACTAACAATAACTCAGAGGATCCGTTTAGCAGCCACGGCGTATACAAGCTTACCTGCGGATGCCAGCATAGTTACATAGGACAAACACGACGGCAAATAAGAACGAGGTTCAGAGAACATATTAGAGATTACAACAAAAAAATACGGAATCCAAACATTATACCCGAGTCTAACTTCGCGAATCACATGGTCGAGAATGAATGCTCCCCAGCAAACATCAATAAAACAGTTAGGGTTCTGCACATACAGGAAAAGGGCCGACGTCTCAACGTACTCGAAAACATGGAAATCTACAAACAGAAAACATTCGACGGTAGAATAATAAACGAACAGATAAACACAATTTCTGACAAATTATTCGAGCCTTAAAGCCTTGTTTACAGGAATCAACTTAATCACACAGGTACAACAGACAAACACACAACAACAAATAAACACAAAACAATTAACACACCAAAACAAAAAACCGACAAAGAAGCTCAAACGACTAAAATCACAGATTTCTACCTACCCCAGTCAGCCACACAAATCGATTAGTAAACCACCCTCGGTTCTGAATGAACACACAGCACATACACATAAATATACACAAGCATCAATTTGACAATACCTGATCATATACATACGAACTATAAATACAGGACAACCGACAACAACAGATCAGAACGAAAATCGACACTGACGATGGCACAACGCCGAAACCGGTTTGTCTCAAAACCAAATTTGACAAGGGATGACGGAAAATCGTTCCAATATACATCATAAATATAGTGAGTGAAAGGTACACTCAATATAAAACAAATTAGTATCATTCTTTAATTTAGTTTTAAGCCCATTCAATTCCCCGGCCATCGTATTGGCTCCATCAGTGGCGAGTCCTATCAAATTACTTATTGGCACACCGTGCATTTGCAAAAAATTCTTTATTGTCTGATATATCGAACCAGCATCACTTTTATTAAGCTCAAGAAGAGATAAGAATCTATCACGAATGGCATTTGATAACCGATCGAAATACTTAACCACCAAAACAAGACATTTTTTGGCTGATAAATCCGTTGTCTCATCAACAATCAACGAAAACTTATTTGCCCTAAGATCCGACACTATTCTGTTCAATGCCTCTTTGCCTAAGCTTTCTGCTATTAGACTTGCCTTTGTTCTGCCGCATTTTGCTGATCGTGCAATTTTCGAATCTGTACAGAATACTGCTAACAACTGTGGCAAGAAATCCATCAAACTGAATGGAAGGTTATGCATAATAACGAACATAACCAAATTTATTTCGGGGTTTCGTACCTCCCTCTCCAGGGTATAGTTTTCGTCACTTACAAAATAATCTAACTTCATTTGACCCTGCTTTATATTTAAATTTTGCAAGTGGTTTTTTTGAATTTCGTGTCGTTTTAACTTAGAGATATGATTCCACAGATTTTTCGCAAGCAATGCAGTGAGCGCTCCCCTTGTTTTCTCTCAGCCATGTGAATTTGATGCACCATTCTTTGCGAAATTTACGTTTCGTTGAACAACTTGCCTCGTTAACTGTGTCGCTAAATATACAGTAGGGAATTTGTTAAATTTTTTTTAAAGAAAAACAATGTATGTATGTTCATATTTATTACCTCTCACAACTGCTTTCACTGCTACTTACTTCCTTTTCGCTAATCTCTACAACTTTTGGTTTCTTTACCACAAACCTAAAAAAAACATATGTATATTTATATATACTAACGCACCCATAAGTTCGATAGGAAAACAAATACCAAACACTACTACACTACTACACTGCCCTTAAATAACAATGACCACAAATGAAGGCAAATGTATGAATTATGCGAAGGAGAAACCCACCCCTATTTTCATCACATATTGAGGAGCCGAACCGGTTTATGTTTATATTTATTTACAATATTTACAAAAAACGCACATCGACCTGTAGCTTGTTATCTAAAAGATATTAGCGAAGTATGGAATACAAAGGATGCGTTTATATATGTAGATATGAAGCAATAATTTTGATAATGCATGACACTGCTACGCGTCCAAAAATATCGAGAGAGGCGTCAAACGACGCGTCTTGACATCAGTATTAATACTCCGAAGCCGGAAAATAAAAATTTTAACTTGTTCAAAAGATATTAACGAAAAACCGAAATATGACCCGCGGGTCTCTCCAAACCGGGGGTGGTATCCATAGTATTTTTGCGCAGAACACCTTTCTGCGTTGGCGGCCTTCGGCCGCGCTTATAAAAAATTACCCTGGGTGGGTCCAACACCGGTTTGGAGACCAAAACTATATCCGCGCAAAACACTTATGTTTACAATTTTTTTTGTGGGTACACCAACATTACTACATATTAGCAGTGTTATGCTGTCGTATAGAATTACCATAATTTTATTTTATTTCCATAAATTATGCACACTTACCTATCCATTATGCTGCAAGGACTTAAAAATGCTTGAATTTTTAGATTTATTAAGAACAGTGACAATGTTTTCATGCCGGTACTTTGGCAGCTTATTGCGATAAAAATGCTTGAATTTTTAGATTTATTAAAATGTTTCACACCTGTATTTTGGCAGCTTATTGGATAAAAATGCTTGAATTTGTAGATGCTTGAATTTTTAAATTTATTAAGAACAATGACAATGTTTCACACCGGTACTTTGGCAGCTTATTGCGATAAGTAAAAAGTAAAAATCGAAACCGATATATATAAGTATGTGCGTATGGCCTGATGTACATACATAAACACTTTTGTTGCGTTTCTTCGCTTTAGCACTTAGCTGCGTTGTAGGACAACGATATAACCTCTTTCCATTTACTTCGCTTTTACACGACAAAGCGTTCTATGTAAAACCAGCCTACAGCTATCGGCTCTGCTGGTGAGAGTTACTGAAAATCGATTGCCATTCACAGGGTGTTCAAACAAGCAAATTTTTTATCAGTGTTGCGTATTGTTATGAAAGTAAAAAAATTTTAAAATTCAAATCAAAGTACCAAAATCGCGACGGCTCGCCCAAGAAGGACCTAAATTGAAAAAAAAAGGACCAGCGGACCAAACGGGGTTGGAGAGGATCAAATTTGGTCCATTTGGTCCCAAAGTGGCAACCGTGCTCGAGATGTTACATATTATAAATACTCCAACTAATAGACGATTAAACTATAAAACAGACTCCGATCATCATTCCGCTCACTTATACAAGCATTTACTGACAAACAGACAGTACACAACTCCACGTCACGCAGTGCAGACGTGTAAATAAAATGTATGTAAACAGTATTTTTGTTTTAATGTTGATTTTCATTATTTGTTAAAATTTAAATATATTATTTGTTAAAAATGTGATTTTAATTATAATTTAAATTTTTTATGTTTGTTAACAGTCTGCCCTGAAGACGGTTACCGTTGTGTAGACGAAATATATTGGAGATAAACAAAACCATATCGTTAGCTTAATGTGAAAATGTGCTAAGTCACTTTTTACGAATTTTACAGGAGACGAAAAAAACTGAATAATTTTTGAAATAACATTTTTTTTCAAAACTGTGAATGAAGATACCTTTGTTGCAATACTTTTGAGTGTAGAAGCTTTGAAAAAGATAAATAAAAATCATGTATGCCAACCCAGCAGCTATTTTATGACTTAGCACAATTTCCTCACTCAAAACAAATTTTTTCTCCTGACTTAGCACTTTTTATAAGCTTTTATTTAGTTTTACTTTTGTTGTCTGTAATGGAATTACATATATAATTATGTACGATATAGAATTTTTTGTCGCAGACGAAAAAGCCTAATTATCGTTTAAGCTTACAATGAACTTATAAAGTGTTACATTTTTTAGAGTCAATTTATTGTTTTGTATTAACCAAAATAATAAAATCTTACTTTTAAAAAAGTTTTTTTCTTTAATTTTATTACTCAATATGTTTCCACATCACTCTTCCCCTTTAATGATTGAAATATAACACTAAAACTATATATTTCCCAAAAAAATACTATTTATTTGTCATACTGTTTCTAACTATTGGCGGCCACCGTGGTGTGATGGTAGCGTGCTCCGCCTACCAAACCGAATGCCCTGGGTTCACACCCCGGGCAAAGGAACATCAAAATTTTAGAAATACGGTTTTTCAATTAGAAGAAAATTTTTCTAAGCGGATCGCCCCCGGCAGTGTTTGCAAGCACTCCGAAAGTATTTCTGCCATGAAAAGCTCTCAGTGAAAACTCATCTGCCTCGCAGATGCCGTCCGGAGTCGGCATAAAACAAGTAGGTCCCGTCCCGCCAATTTGTAGGAAAAATTAAAAAAAAAAAACGAGCGCGACGTAAATTGGAAGAGAAGCGCGGCCTAAAATCTATTCGGAAGTTATCGCGCCTTACATTTATTTATTTATTTTATTTCTAACGGTTCTGATCTGAACTCTTTTGCCGGATGGTGCGCAGACAATAACTTATTTTTAAATTCAAACAAATGCTGTGTTGTGTCTTATTCCATAAATACTACTGATACATACTTATCTACAAACTAAATGCTAAATCTCTTAATCGTTGTCAAGAGAGTAAAGACTTCGGTGTAATTTTTGACTCCAAACTCTCTTTTATTATAAGCTTTTATTTAGTTTCACTTTTGTTGTCTGTAATGGAATTTTGCAAGTTAAATTTGATACACTTCCCGGTGTCCGATTGAGCTGAAATTTTGCACACATGTATAACTCCGATGACAATGCAATATTACTTTGTTAGAATTCGATAAATTAATCGATAACACAGTTATCGGTAAAGATTTGTATTTACTTTGGCATAACAGCCTAAGTCCCATACAAACTCGCCGGTACATATCCGTGGATTGTGATATTTGGACGTGGTGAATCACGCGTGTCACGCGTGGTGAATCTCAACGCTTGCGAAAAGCGGAGACACAACCCTCTGTTGTATTTCTGTGTATAACCAACATAGCTGAATTCTTAAGGCTGTTTAACTCTGTAATCTTTTCTGTAATTTATTTTGCTTTTGGAAAAATTACCTATTTTAAAAAAGCTGGCTGAAAAATATTGACATAACAGCGTAAGTTAAATAAAGAATGGAAAATCTTGGAAAATTTGTGCAGATGTGGCAATTTCGCGCGTCCGTTGAACGAAATATTGACAATCTGCTGATCATCGCTAGGAAATTAGCGACATTCCATCAACTAAGCAGCACTTTAGCAATACTACTGTTATTATTTGGCCGCTCAAACACACACATATTAATTGTGCATTAAATCTAAAATATACAAATACACCATAATAATTTACACGGCCAAAGCCATAATAATTTACACGGGTCATCAATTCTTTCTCTGATTCAAAATCTGAACTACCAGCGCTACCGTCAACAGCTCAGTGTCATCTTTGCCAGTAGCGCCAATAACACCAAACTCGTGCCTGACACACAAAAGTCGTTTCACTCAATAGCGCAAGTAAAATGTACTACGCACTCACTACTAAGTAGCGTCAAAAATTCGCTTGGAGTCATTTCGTCAATGAGCTACCATTGAGCTGGCACCGCATTGGCGCTGGCGCCATGTAATTTACATCACTAAAATTGCGCGAATGCCCAGGCTCATGACTTTGTTAATCCAGATGGTGAAAACGAACACTCAAAGGAATGCAACCTTGCAAACAACAGCCGTCATTTTCAAAGTGTAAAAATTCTGTGATACAACGAACGCTAACGCGGTTAGGCTCTTATCGGTAAGTGTTGCATACTTTTCTGCGCACTTGATTTTGTTTCACAAATTTTTGGCGATGGAATTTAAGCTAAGCGAAAGTTGGAATATTAGCCGTGTTTTTTTATACACGCGTATAGGTTTACGTTTGCGCGTGAAAAAAAACGCCTATCCTCGCTTACATAATGCTTAGGAGACCCATCTAGCGGCAGTGGTTAAACAACTAGCTACAGCTACAGCGTGTACCGAAAAGCGGAGACACGACCCTCTGTTGTATGCCTGTGTATAATATATAGCTAAATCAGTTGCGATGAATTGTGGACACACATAGAATACATATAATTAGTGTAGGGGGTGAAACAAAAACACATATTTCAGTTACATCTACGTATAATGCGTATTGGAATTTATTAGAACACATTTTATGCGCAGCAACTTCAGAGGTGTATTTAAAGTTTGGCGCTTAGCAGTCCATATAAATTATAAGCGTATAGACGTTTACGTGTAAAAAAAAATACGGCTATTATTTTAAAACAGATTTAACACACAGAGCAGGGATCTGCAATGAGTAGTTGTAAACTGAACGCCACATAGGCCAAGTCACAATAAAATATGATTTTAAGTTAGTTAACACTGTTTGACAAAATTTTATATGTGCTCTCTGTCAAAAGCCGAGTTAGGTCTTTAGCAGGTATTCGAATCGAAGAACTTGACTGTTCAAAGTTGACTTCAAAGAAACCCTGTAATGTTGATGCATTAAAAGAAATGGATAGAATGAGAAACGTTACAAATAACTAAGTAAAGTTTACGTAACTAATTTAAACAATATTTTACCCTACTAAAAATTAAAAAAAAAAAATCATATTTAAATTAAATTTAAGAAAAAGGCTTTTCTAAGAACAAGCTTCTATTACTTGTTAATAAAACGAACTAAAAAGTAAAAAATAAAATTAAAGAAAAAAAACTTTTTTAAAAATAAGCTTTTATTATTTTGGTTAATAAAATTAACTAAAAAGTAAACAATAAATTGACTCTAAAGAAATATAACACTTTATAAGTTCATTGTAAGCTTAAACGATAATTAGGCTTTTTCGTCTGCGACAAAAAAATTCTATATTGTACATAATTATATATTTTTAACATTAAAACTTTACACCTAAATTATTAAAGCTTACAGTTTATATCACAGTCATAATTGTTCTAATAAAAGCGTGTTACATTGCGATAGCAATAAAATGAGATCCTAAATGTTCTTAATTATACCATCAAAATTTAACACGTTTTTTATTAGAACAATTTGGACTGTGATATAAACTGTAAGATTTAATAATTTAGATGTAAAGTCTTAATGTTAAAAATATATAATTATGTACAATATAGAATTTTTTTGTCGCAGACGAAAAAGTCTAATTATCGTTTAAGCTTACAATGAACTTATAAAGTGTTATATTTCTTTAGAGTCAATTTATTGTTTACTTTTTAGTTAATTTTATTAACCAAAATAATAAAAGCTTATTTTTAAAAAAGTTTTTTTTTCTTTAATTTTATTAGAAATTATTTTTATTAATTAATCGGGTAAATTGGAATGATTATTTGCTAAATTAATTAATGATTATTACTAAATTATTTGCTAATTTAAGTGTAGATTTAGTACACATGTTTTTCTATCTACTGATTTTGAAGTGGAGTTTCTTGGTTTTCCTGCTGGGTACAATTTCGAACGTTACGGGTCTGGTTGTACTGTCCATTGACATTTTGGTTTTGTGCTCCTCTTTGAGCATTATTATTTGTTACTGGATTATTATTATATCTCGGCTGTGGTGTAAATCTTCTGCCTCGGCAATTCCCATAGTTGTTACTTCGGTAACCTCCACGGAAATTACTTCGATATTGATTTTGTTGACGAATGTTTAATATTGCATTCGAGCTGCCTGTGATTTCCGTGCAGCTGTTTGTGAATTTTGAGATTGCGTCGTTCATTGTTGTGAACGTTCCTGCTTGCATTATCATTTTCACTTTATCATTGGAGCAGTTTTTACACATAGCTTTGACTGCTGCTTGAGTAGCGTATCTCGTTGCCAGTTCTGGGTTTAATCCGTCCGAGATATAGGCTCCCTCCAATGACCTAGTTATCTTTTCTATCTCTTCAGTGTATTGGTTTGCAGTTTTGCTACGCTGTTGAATATTCAGGAGTTTTGCTGTCAAAACTTCTACTGATTCGCCTTTGATTGCAGTTTTTAATCTTAGTTTTATTTGTGCGATTGTATTTTCATTACTTATGAAATTTCTTGCCGTGCCTTTTAGCTTAGTCTTTATCATTGTTATAGCTATGGCTTCATGATTATCCTTGATTTGGTCAAGGATATCGAGGGCATCTAAGAAACTATGCAAATTTTTAGGTTTGCCGTCAAACTCTGGCAGTACTGATGAGGTGGTTTTGATGAATTCTACTACGGTTTGTGGCATTGTGATATTTATGAGTGGGAATTCTAGTGGTTTGTTTTCTTCTACTGACGAAGTGTGGCTCAATGCTGGTGATGGAGTGCGTATTTGGGACAATTCCGTTAGAACTGAATTAAAGTCAATTTGGATTTTTTCTTCTATTGTAGTTGGTATAGTTATTTCTATGTTGTATCTAGCTAAAGAGGATACTAATTTGTCTGGTACGTGGGGAAATAATTGGTATGCTTCTGCTTGGTGTTCTTTGGTGAGTATATTATTTACCCTATTGATTACCTGTTCTATATTGTTTAAGGCTTCTACGATTGTGTTTATATGTTTTACTATAATTTCTGGCTTTATCGTGGTGTTTTTATTTATGCACTTGTATGCTTTTTCTGCCTTAAGTTTTTCTTCTGATAACGCTTCAAAGATTTGTTCCCATTTGTTCATTTCTATTTTGGCGGAACATGAGTGAGAAAAAAAATTCTAAATTTGAAGGGTTTTTATAAGGGTGACCTAATCATTCCAATTTACTTAGAAAGTATTTACGTTCATTTGTGTTATTTATTTTTTATTTCTTTAAAAATTCTTTAATTTTTTCTTTCAATTTTATTCTATCTTCCTTATTGGTAGTAATATTTAGTAGTTTAAAAGTTTCAGCTATTTCCTTCTTTTTTTTAAATTGTTTACCTCCCCGTTTTCTTTTTCTTATTATTGTCGGGGAAGGTATTGTAGGAATTTCTTCCTTCTTATAAAGATTGTTCCGTCTCCGATATTCCTCTATTGTAATCGGAGTTGGACCTTGCCTAGTTGTTTTATTTATTTTAACTTCTTCTGCGATTTTTATAAATTCCCTAATGGTGTCTTCGCACTTTTTAAAGATTTTATGAAAATCTTCCTCAGTTTTCATTTCTTGCATAACTAAAGGAGATAGCTGAGCTTTCTTTTTCAGTAAGAAGTTTTAATTTTCCTCCTAATTTAAATTTTAACAATTTAGATTTTTATACTATCAATTTTTTTTTCGAGGTCCAAAGAAGTTATTCGTACATACTTTTGTTTTAGTTTAAATATTCCCTTTTTTTTCAAAAAAAAATCCTAAGCAAATACTCTCGTTTTTGCTAATGGTTTAGCGTCCCTGAGGCCGCTCAATTGATTCTAAATTTTATATACATACTTATTCTAAGACATTTTTATTTTATTGTCCAGCTTGTTATTCACGTCCAATGCCGGGATCTTGTCGTATATATTTCACTTCACGCCTAATGCTTTTATTCTGGGTGTATATTCCACTTCACCTGCGCGCTCCTTTCTCTTCACGCTTAATGCTTTTATTCTGGGTGTATATTCCACTTCACCTGCGCGCTCCTTTCACTTCACGCCTAATGCTTTTATTCTGGGTGTATATTCCACTTCACCTGCGCGGTCCTTTCACTTCACGCCCTTCGCTCGATTTTTGAACGTGGCAATCAAAATTTCTTAAAAAGGAAATTTGTTCCTTTTGCCTTGTTGGCAGAATTTAATTTTTTTTACTTTTTGTTTAAATCTTACACGGTCTCCTCTAGCTAGATTCTTAGCAGTTTTGCCAATTTTAAATCTAGTCTGGCAGGATCTTCCCTTCAGCGAGATCTAGCGAATTTTGCTTAAGAGCAAATTTTCAGCTAATTAAAGATCAGGCTGGCAGGATCGCCATGAAGTGTTAGAAATTAAAAGACGTTGCACGTTTGATGGTGCGACATTAAATCTTCTTTTTATTAAATCAATTCTTGTCTTTTATAGTAATTGACTTAACCTATACATTCATAAAAATCTTAATACTAATAACTAAAAATAAGTACATAGGAAATGGAGTATGCATACATGTAGGTTTGTATACAGTCTTTGTATACATGTAGTTTTGTATGCATGGCTCTATACATGTAGGTTTGTACATGTTGTTTAGCAACGTCAGCAGATCAATTTGAGTGTTTTGGTATTTTCCCACAATGGGTTGTATGTTTGTATGTATACTCAAAATTTATTAGCTGTGAATGGATATGGGTCTCATATTCGGCATTCCACTGATGTTGGTTAACCGTCTGGGTTAGTTCAATAATTTATGTTGGACAATATTGTAATATGATTATTACTAAAATATATTTGGAGTTTATGATGAGTATTATTGCAAGTGTGTTACAGTGGGTATGAAGCATAATGCTACATTACAGTGGGTATGACGTATAATGCTACAGCATGCCACCTCACCATTTACAACTGAAGATTGGATCTCCGCTCATTCTGTGGCGTAATTTGAACCCACCACGCAATACAACGGTGGTATACAATTAGTCATTAAAAATGTATGAAAAACGTCATTGAAGCCCAGTGGCGTATCCAGGCTGCTTTTTGAGGGGTGCGGCGATTTCAGTGAGTAATTGTTTCTCCCAATAGCTGATGTGTTTTGAACAAAGTTCACATCAAGATACTTTATACGTGAAAATGTAAGACGTATAGCAGACCGTTATTTTTTAGGGGTAAATTTATTAGTATTTTTTTACATCGTTTAATAATTTCATACACATATTTTGTTTCATTTAGTTATTCAAATTAACAATAGTACATCCAATTTTTTGACATTTTGACATCATTTTTATCTTCTGCATAGTTCATATTCACACAGTAAATTTAATTCTATGCGTCCCTTTTTTACATATATTTCAATTATATGATCAATATCAATCCCAATATCGAAATGAGTATTTAAAAGTGCAAGATCAGTGAGTCTGCTGTCGGACATTGTGGACCGTAACCACGTTTTCAACCGGCGAAGTGTCGTAAAACTCCTTTCAGCACAAGCATTGCTAGCTGGAAGCGTGGCCAGAATTTTGATAAGAGCATTTATTGATGGAAACGCATATTCATTGCATTCATTTAAAACTTTTTCAGCTGATAGTGGAATTGAATTTTTGTGTTGTTTATCAGACCAGCGTTCTAACCACACTTCGTACTCTCCATCTAGATTAATTTTATTTCCTCCAATAAGAGATGCGTATCCTTTACCAAGATCTGGGACAAGCTCTTTAGACAAATTATTTTTTTGCAGTGTATTATATTTGATGATTCGCGATGGTAGTAGAAAATTAGGATTAAAAACTTACAATGTATCTTCAGGTAATCTATTTTGTAAATCAAGAATGATATGATCAAGAAGGGGTATATAAATTGCTTTTCGATAATACTCTTCAGCGTCTGATGAAGTGTAATTCGCTTGATGTAT
Organism: Eurosta solidaginis; assembly: GCF_040869045.1. Lineage (NCBI taxonomy): Eukaryota > Metazoa > Arthropoda > Insecta > Diptera > Tephritidae > Eurosta > Eurosta solidaginis. The sequence goes on from NC_090324.1 coordinate 202,362,122, forward strand.
TTGCTTCAGAAGCTTGATTCAAATCTATTGATGGTGTTTGCAAAAGTAAGCTTAGTGGTAGTGTAACAGAAAGTACATTGCTCAAACAAATCATTGAAGTCACGAACTCTGTCTCGCAAAATAGATTTCAACATAGAACGGGCCTCAGAACTTTTTGTTGAATCTTGCCAAGTAGGCATTTCTTGAAACGAAACAACAATTTTTGTGATGTGTTCTTCAAACTGCATTATACCATCATGTTTTTCAGACCAGCGCGTTTCACATAGTCCACTTAATGATTCATGCAGACGTTTTTTTGAAAAATATGGTACGTTTCGGAGACTGGTTTGAAAAACTGATAATTTTTTTCATCAATGCAATACAATCCTTTGTTTGAAGAACTTTCGACGTTTTCGCAAGCGAGTTATTAAGACAATGGTTGAAACAGGGGCAATGATTAGCATTGGTACATATTGTAACGAATTTACTGCAAATCCTCTTATTTGCAATCTTCTGCCAACGTTCGTATCACTAAACTGTTAAATAAATAACTCCAATATTGAATAATGGAAAAATGACCTTTATTAAAGTACTTCACAATAACACTTATACTATTCGTTGCAATAGATTGCTTAATAACCAAACTGTTTGATAGCTCAAATGAAACTGACTTCTCGCCTCCACGGTTGTCGCCTTTTTATACTGTCTGATTTCCTCGTTGCATATTTCTAGACTTTTCTAATTCCAGAGCTTACTAGTTAGTTGTAAATGTCTCAGCTACAACTACATTTTGTATAATTTTATAAGCTTTTATTTAGTTTCACTTTTGTTGTCTGTAATGGAATCTTGCAAGTTAAATTCGATACACTTCCCGGTGTCCGATTGAGCTGAAATTTTGCACACATGTATAACTCCTATGACAATGCAATATTACTTTGTTAGAATTCGATAAATTAATCGATAACACAGTTATCGGTAAAGATTTGTATTTACTTTGGCATAACAGCCTAAGTCCCATACAAACCCGCCGGTACCTATCCGTGGATTGTGATATTTGGACGTGGTGAATCACGCGTGTCACGCGTGGTGAATCTCAACGCTTGCGAAAAGCGGAGACACAACCCTCTGTTGTATTTCTGTGTATAACCAACATAGCTGAATTTTAAAGGCTGTTTAACTCTGTAATCTTTTCTGTAATTTATTTTGCTTTTGGAAAAATTACCTATTTGAAAAAAGCTGGCTGAAAAATATTAGCATAACAGCTTAAGCTAAATCAAGAATGGAAACTCTTGGAAAATTTGAGCAGATGTGGCAATTTCGCGCGTCCGTTGAACGAAATATTGACAATCTGCTGATCATCGCTAGGAAATTAGCGACATTCCATCAACTAAGCAGCACTTTAGCAATACTACTGTTATTATTTGGCCGCTCAAACACACACATATTAATTGTGCATTAAATCTAAAATATACAAATACACCATAATAATTTACACGGCCAAAGCCATAATAATTTACCCTACTAAAAATTAAAAAAAAAAAATTCATATTTAAATTAAATCTAAGAAAAAGGCTTTTCTAAGAACAAGCTTCTATTACTTGTTAATAAAACGAACTAAAAAGTAAAAAATAAGATTAAAGAAAAAAAAAACTTTTTTAAAAATAAGCTTTTATTATTTTGGCTAATAAAATTAACTAAAAAGTAAACAATAAATTGACTCTAAGGAAATATAACACTTTATAAGTTCATTGTAAGCTTAAACGATAATTAGGCTTTATCGTCTGCGACACAAACATTCTATATTGTACATAATTATATATTTTTAACATTAAAACTTTACACCTAAATTATTAAACCTTACAGTTTATATCACAGTCCTAATTGTTCTAATAAGAGCGTGTTACATTGCGATAGCAAGAAAATGAGATCCTAAATGTTCTTAATTATACCATCAAAATTTAACACGTTTTTTATTAGAACAATTTGGACTGTGATATAAACTGTAAGATTTAATAATTTAGGTGTAAAGTTTCAATGTTAAAAATATATAATTATGTACAATATAGAATTTTTTTGTCGCAGACGAAAAAGCCTAATTATCGTTTAAGCTTACAATGAACTTATAAAGTGTTATATTTCTTTAGAGTCAATTTATTGTTTACTTTTTAGTTAATTTTATTAGCCAAAATAATAAAAGCTTATTTTTAAAAAAGTTTTTTTTTCTTTAATTTTATTTTTATAGATTCTCTCATAACCCATGCGCTTGTATGTGTGAGCGACACTTCCACAATCACAATTGCATACCTTTAGGAGCATTTCAGATAAGATATCTGCATGTGCTTGTGCGTTGCTTCTCCGCCGCGTGCACGCATATGTGTAGACATAATGACTGAATTCTTAATGTGAATTCCCGTCACTGCTTAGCATCGGCCTAAAGATGGCAGTACTAAAAAAGCAATATGGGCAATCCCCGATTATTAAAAATCATACAAACAGACAAAATTGGTTAATTCGTTGTAGTTCTATAAATAGAACGAAAGCAGCAACAAAACCAAAGTTTCTTTGAAAACCGCCGTACCAAGCATAGCTTTAACACATAATTGCATACGAAGTATGCAATGTGTAAAAGATTAAAATATGCAAAAAGAAGGCAATTGGGAAAGACTTCACAACAGGCATGACGTAGCTGAATGCGTTTACAACCATTTCAACTATCGTAGGGGTGCGAGTTCGACTCCCACTCCCGGGAGAAAAGGCTTTGAAGAGATTTACAAGGTATAATCGAAACAGCTGTCGCCTTGTCCGTCCTGATGTCACGTTGTTTAAATTTTTCCCAAATTATTAAAATAAATTATAAAATTAAAAAATTGCTTCAAATAAATGTTTTCATACATTTAAAAAAAAAAAAAAAAAAGCAATATGGGCAATCCCCGATTATTAAAAATCATACAAACAGACAAAATTGGTTAATTCGTTGTAGTTCTATAAATAGAACGAAAGCAGCAACAAAACCAAAGTTTCTTTGAAAACCGCCGTACCAAGCATAGCTTTAACACATAATTGCATACGAAGTATGCAATGTGTAAAAGATTAAAATATGCAAAAAGAAGGCAATTGGGAAAGACTTCACAACAGGCATGACGTAGCTGAATGCGTTTACAACCATTTCAACTATCGTAGGGGTGCGAGTTCGACTCCCACTCCCGGGAGAAAAGGCTTTGAAGAGATTTACAAGGTATAATCGAAACAGCTGTCGCCTTGTCCGTCCTGATGTCACGTTGTTTAAATTTTTCCCAAATTATTAAAATAAATTATAAAATTAAAAAATTGCTTCAAATAAATGTTTTCATACATTTAAAAAAAAAAAAGCAATATGGGCAATCCCCGATTATTAAAAATCATACAAACAGACAAAATTGGTTAATTCGTTGTAGTTCTATAAATAGAACGAAAGCAGCAACAAAACCAAAGTTTCTTTGAAAACCGCCGTACCAAGCATAGCTTTAACACATAATTGAATACGAAGTATGCAATGTGTAAAAGATTAAAATATGCAAAAAGAAGGCAATTGGGAAAGACTTCACAACAGGCATGACGTAGCTGAATGCGTTTACAACCATTTCAACTATCGTAGGGGTGCGAGTTCGACTCCCACTCCCGGGAGAAAAGGCTTTGAAGAGATTTACAAGGTATAATCGAAACAGCTGTCGCCTTGTCCGTCCTGATGTCACGTTGTTTAAATTTTTCCCAAATTATTAAAATAAATTATAAAATTAAAAAATTGCTTCAAATAAATGTTTTCATACATTTAAAAAAAAAAAAAAAAAAAGCAATATGGGCAATCCCCGATTATTAAAAATCATACAAACAGACAAAATTGGTTAATTCGTTGTAGTTCTATAAATAGAACGAAAGCAGCAACAAAACCAAAGTTTCTTTGAAAACCGCCGTACCAAGCATAGCTTTAACACATAATTGCATACGAAGTATGCAATGTGTAAAAGATTAAAATATGCAAAAAGAAGGCAATTGGGAAAGACTTCACAACAGGCATGACGTAGCTGAATGCGTTTACAACCATTTCAACTATCGTAGGGGTGCGAGTTCGACTCCCACTCCCGGGAGAAAAGGCTTTGAAGAGATTTACAAGGTATAATCGAAACAGCTGTCGCCTTGTCCGTCCTGATGTCACGTTGTTTAAATTTTTCCCAAATTATTAAAATAAATTATAAAATTAAAAAATTGCTTCAAATAAATGTTTTCATACATTTAAAAAAAAAAAAAAAGCAATATGGGCAATCCCCGATTATTAAAAATCATACAAACAGACAAAATTGGTTAATTCGTTGTAGTTCTATAAATAGAACGAAAGCAGCAACAAAACCAAAGTTTCTTTGAAAACCGCCGTACCAAGCATAGCTTTAACACATAATTGCATACGAAGTATGCAATGTGTAAAAGATTAAAATATGCAAAAAGAAGGCAATTGGGAAAGACTTCACAACAGGCATGACGTAGCTGAATGCGTTTACAACCATTTCAACTATCGTAGGGGTGCGAGTTCGACTCCCACTCCCGGGAGAAAAGGCTTTGAAGAGATTTACAAGGTATAATCGAAACAGCTGTCGCCTTGTCCGTCCTGATGTCACGTTGTTTAAATTTTTCCCAAATTATTAAAATAAATTATAAAATTAAAAAATTGCTTCAAATAAATGTTTTCATACATTTAAAAAAAAAAAAAGCAATATGGGCAATCCCCGATTATTAAAAATCATACAAACAGAAAAAATTGGTTAATTCGTTGTAGTTCTATAAATAGAACGAAAGCAGCAACAAAACCAAAGTTTCTTTGAAAACCGCCGTACCAAGCATAGCTTTAACACATAATTGCATACGAAGTATGCAATGTGTAAAAGATTAAAATATGCAAAAAGAAGGCAATTGGGAAAGACTTCACAACAGGCATGACGTAGCTGAATGCGTTTACAACCATTTCAACTATCGTAGGGGTGCGAGTTCGACTCCCACTCCCGGGAGAAAAGGCTTTGAAGAGATTTACAAGGTATAATCGAAACAGCTGTCGCCTTGTCCGTCCTGATGTCACGTTGTTTAAATTTTTCCCAAATTATTAAAATAAATTATAAAATTAAAAAATTGCTTCAAATAAATGTTTTCATACATTTAAAAAAAAAAAAAAAAGCAATATGGGCAATCCCCGATTGTTAAAAATCATACAAATAGTACTCCTTAGTGCCGGCAACATTCGTAACACTGCCCTCCACTTAAGTCTGATCGTCCCGATCAGACAAATCTCTCGATCTAAACACTGCTAGCATCTCCAAATGGACCACCCTTCTACTTCGCGGTTTCCCAATTGTTTGTATGCGGTAAATGACATCACTGATCGTCTTCACAACTCTGTACGGGCCTTCCCAATTGCACCGATATTTGGAGAGAACACCTTTCCGCCGGTGAGGGTTGTATAGCAATACCAAATCTCCCTCAAAGAAACCTTCCGAATTAAAGTTCTTGTCATACCTGTGTTTCATCTTACTTGTCATTACCCTGGGCCGAACCCTCACACTCTGTTGCTTGGCCAATTAAGAACTACTTCGCAGAGCTTGATCTTGACGGATTGACTTTGCATCATCAGTATCGTCTTGACGTTTCACAACAGTATTGCGCGCTAGCTTGAAACCACCCTTGCATTATTTCTGGAGAATTATTTCAGTCGTTTTAGTGCGTCCATTAGGGTTTGCCAATGCCAGTCTTTTTCTCGCAGGTACCTTTGATTTCGCTTTATTTGGCTCATTCGATCCATCAACCTTTGCTCGAACTACTTTCCTTGACTTTCGTGGTCTCTGTCGAATCTCCTCAACCAGCACTCGCTTACTGCTGAACCCTTTTTCCAAACTGAAGTTAAGTGGCACATCTTGGTTGTCATAACGCATCACCTTCTCTGCATATCGATCTTGATGTCATGAAGAAATCCACTCCCAATATAACTTCATCAACAATCTCCGCCACAACGAATTTGTGTAAAACCATGACAATTAAGACTTCACAGATTACTTCTCCCCGGACTTGGTTATACTCGCCAGTGACCGTACGCAACCTGGCTCCAGGTAATGACTTTACTCTCCTGTAGACCAAATCAGATCGAATCAAGGAATGAGATGTGCCCGTATCTACAGTCAGTACATGTTCTTTACCATCCACATTCCCTCTGACGGTAAGACTGCTCGATTTTCTACCAATTTGCAACACAGACATCACAGGTCATTCAGTAGCTAGATCTAGCTCTCGATCTCTACATCTTACTCGCTCTTGCTCATCTCCTCCAGCTTTGCGTTTACGGCCACCCACATTGTTGGTGCTATTAGGACCAAGAACGCAATGACGTGCAATGTGACCGGGCTTCTCGCAGTTGAAGCATTTGATAACTCTTCCACTCCGCTTTTGCGATCCTTTCAGCGCCTCCAATATTGCGTCTACCCACTCTGGCCTTTCTACTTCCACACGGCGAGCTTTGTACGCTGGCTTACTCAAAAGTGAGGTTGTTTCCTGATTCAGGGCATGCGATACTGTTTCAGCAAATGTTAGTTTTGGATTCGCATATGTAGCCCGCTTCTTTTCCACATCTCATATGCCATTTATGAAACTATGAATTTTTAACCTTTCAGAGTATTCCCCGGGTGCGTACGCATTTGCAAGATGAGCCAATCTTTCAATATCTGAAGCAAACTCCTGCAATGTCTCATTTACTTTTTGGTAGCTGTTTTGCAACCCAATTTGGAATATCTGTCTTCTATGCTCGCTTCCATAACGTCGATCTACAGCAGCCAACAATGCTTCATAGCTGTTCCGCTCTACTTCAGGAATCGTCTGTAGGATTTCGGCTGCTGGCCCCTTCAATGCCACGAACAGTGCAGCAACTTTATCTCCCGCATTCCAGTTGTTCACTGCTGCGGTCTTCTCAAACTGTAGCTTGAAGACCTGGAAACAGAACCATTAAAGGATGGTGTCTTTACCTTCGGATTGCTTGCTGAAACAGCTGGGCGATTTAGTTGTAACTGTTCAATACGACCCTTCAAATCATTGACTTCTGCCTGAAATTGAGCGACTTTTTCATCCTGCGCTTCCAGCTTTGATGTTACCCTTGCTTCCTGTGCTTCTAACTGCGAAGACATTTGTGCCACCTGCAATGATAAGCGCTCCTCTTGTTCTTCCATCTTGGATGTTATGCGTGTCTCCTGCGATTCCAGTTGGGATGCCATATATGTCTTCTGTTCTTCCAGTTGAGTTTCCATCTTGGATGTAATCTGTGTCGACATTTCTGACATACGCGTTTCTTGTGCTTAAATCTTCGATGTTATTTCTGACGACATTTCTGACATTTGCGACGACACTGATGTTACTGTCGATGTTTGTGCAGATATTGCAGCCAAAATCATGTTCAAGTCTGTGCTCGTAACTGTCTGCGATGTTTCGTTTTTCTCTTCAATTTTTGTCGTTGTCTCGTCCCCATCAGGATAAAAGACATACTCGTCCACATCAATTCCTTGCGTCTCCATTACCTCTCGTAGCCGTGCTTGAAGTTCGATCTTATTGCCGGTTGTATTCAATCCACGGTTCTCCAACTCTTTTTTCAGTTGCTGGATCCTCAATTCACTCAACTTTGCCATGTCCAAGTTGTATTCCCAATCTTCGGAATTTATTCAACAATTCCTCTTCTGACACCAATTGTAACGAATTTACTGCAAATTCTCTTATTTGCAATCTTCTGCCAACGTTCGTATCACTAAACTGTTGAATAAATAACTCCAATATTGAATAATGGAAAAATGACTTTTATTAAAGTACTTCACAATAACACTTATACTTAGCAACGAATAGCTTGCTTAATAACCAAACTGATTGATAGCTCAAATGAAACTGACTTCTCGCCTCCACGGTTGTCGCACATTTCTAGACTTTTCTAATTCCAGAACTTACTAGTTAGTTATAAATGTCTCAGCTGCAACTACAGATGTATAATTTTTATAGATTCTCTCATACCCCATGCGCTTATATGTGTGAGCGACACTTCCACAATCACAATTGCATACCTTTAGGAGAATTTCAGATAAGATATCTGCATGTGCTTGTGCGTTGCTTCTCTGCCGCGTGCACGCGTATGTGTAGACATAATGATTGAATTATTGATGTGAATTCACGTTACTGCTTAGCATCGGCCTAGAGATGGCAGTACCCCTTAGTGCCGCCAACATTCGTAACAATATTTTAGTAAGTTCCTGCACAGCTCCCTTAACTTCTGATGTCATTACAGAATCCAATTCAACGCAATCTTCGAAGGGTAGTCCTAAATTATTAAATCACTGTGTGTGCCAAGGCTACATCTGTCAATTTTTTTTCTCCATTTATAACATCTTCTCGGATCGAATCGTACGCATTAAAGAAAGTTACAAAATCTTCTCTTATATTGCCATCATATAAGATTCTGAATAAACTTTATTCAATAAAGTAAGGTTTGATTCAGTATGTTATCAACAGCGCAAATATTTCTCAGCTTTGGACTGATTTGCATGAGCATTCTTACTGTTGAGCGCTAATATTATTTGAAAATTGATACTCAATTAAAGCATGCATACAAAAGCTGCATTATGAAAAGTAACGATCAAATATCCATCATTATATTTATACAAATTCTGCATAAAAATAGTGGGTTTCTGGGACTTCGTGAACAAATTTTTGTTCCGAATAAATTTTGGAAAAAAAAATCTAGACTCAAACCCGCTACTGTTGAAGCCAGCATTTTGAATGGCAAGCTTCGAGGCGAAAATATATTACTGCTAAGAAATCCTATAATTCTTACAGATGTGCCAATTGAATTCAAACGTATTCAATTCCCAATTAGATTAGCATTCGCAATGACGCAATGACAAGAACAAACGTTGAATTGATGACAATTTGTGATTGGTCGCACCTATTGGATAGGGCGAAGCACTGCTACAACAACAACAACAACCAACCAACGTTGTCCGTATGTGGCTTAGATTTGGAAATACCATGCTTTTTCCACGGACAACTATATGTGACCCGGCCTATGAAGAGTGGGGTTATGACTCAAAAAAGAAACAGCTTTTAAAGATAAACAATGCATTTCTTCAGTTTCTTAGTAGTTTTTCTTTTGCATTATTTTTTATTTTTTTTGAGTCATAAGCTACCTTTTCATAGGCCGGGTCACATATGTAGCATGCTCTCGCGTGGGAAAACCATTCAGTTTGTTTATATTGGCTGAAGAAGGACCAACCAAGAATATTGTACACTCTATTGCGCTGAGAGATTATTCTTAATGTTTCTTTAAACTGACACACTAAACAGTTATAATATAAATAAAGTTTAAAAAAATAAAATACCCATAGTTTTGTTTAGTACGCATGCATACATATGTAGCTGCACTCACATCACCACGCTAACAGTGCGTATACGCAACATAAAAATAAGAGTTACTCACATATGTATAAGTAAAAATCTAATACTTTATACATATATAAGGGTGTTAACATATTAATAACAATGTTTTGATAGTTACTAAGAGTCATAATTTAAATTATATTTATTACTTTAAAAACGAATAATTTACTACCATAAATAAAGTATACTTTCACTGTCTACAGCGCTTTCGATTATAAGTACAACCCTACACTTTAATGGTGAGTTTGTTATTTCTATTGAACTAAAAAAAATATTTTATAGAAATACTGTTTTTGTCAAAACAACGCTTGCCGGGTCAGCTTGTAAAGTTATATAAAAACTTCTCACAAATGTTTACTTGTCCCATTGTTGTGTAAAGTTTAGAGTCAACTTTTGCAGAGAAATATGACTGCAACTTTTGTAGTTTACAACCGATTTTAAACTTTTCACCACTTTAATATAGATTGATTGTTTGAAACGACATACACAGTTTTCGGGAAAAGTTCGGAAATTTGTTTATATTTACCCAATAAACGGTATGACTTTCCAGATACTTTCACTTTGTCTTTTTTGAGATACTATGTAATTAATAACAGAAATTAAAAAAAAGGTTGCCCTACGTGTGAGTAAAACAGTTTGTATCTTCTGGTCTGTAGGCCCATAATCTTTGAGCGATCCATGGTGCCATGAGTCGACGACTCTCTGTATCATGTTTTTCGCACCATCTACAAGAGCACCATGGAGGTGGTCTCTGATCACCTCGCTATAGGTAAGCCTTGTCAATGCTGACGTACGACTGGAAGGGCCCTCATTATGGCTAAACCTGCTTTTCTTGACTTTGATTTCGTTCACCTCTTGCGACCGACTCGGCTTTGCCGACTGATGTAGGTGTTGGTGCTGTTGTGTTCCTATCTCTTCTATTGGCTTATTAGCAAGAGCTGCCCTTAATGTTGAGCGATTAGTATGCATTTCTCATTGTTCGTTTTGTATTTTCTTGGAGTTATATGGGTACTGTAGCTGGCATTCATCTCATCAACTAAATTAACGCTCTCCTGACCACTTTCCGTCCGAAAACGTTCCCAGAAAGCTCTCCCCTTTCGCGCCGGCAGAGCCAGCAAATCGAAGTACGGCACTTATTACAACGAACCTTGCACGAGCATCGGAGGGGACCGTCTGCGGCAGCTGTTTTATAAACCACTCGATGAATGTTCAGCCATGGTGGTGCCAGGGGGTGCCTGAACTATGTTTTAATTGAAATCATAATATTGAAGATCTGGTAAACTTTTTGTTGCACTTTCACTATAATTTAGTTTAACTGCATACCTTTTTGTTGGTATCTGTTATTAGCAAACATTGTGTTTCTTTTGCTTCTTGCTTTGTTTACTGTCCGTTAAGTGTTCCGTACAGTAGAAAATGACACGCGTGCTTTCATGAGACAAACTCAGAAGAGTTTAATAACATTTTCGTTGGTTTTCGTGACCTGTACGAAAGAGCTAAAATGATGGAAACTCATTTTAAAAAATTGAAAGTAATTTCCGAGTCACCAAAACGCAAAAAATGCATGCCTAACAATAACACCAACTTGGCTTCGTTTCCGCATACGTATGTACCTTCAACTACGTGGACTGATCTGAACACGCCAGCTAAAGTTTTCATGACTAATGTTACTCATAAATCCCCCGGCTTAACACCGACTTATAATTATTCAATTATTATGTTTTTCTAAGAGAGAGCAACTCAAAAGAAAGAAAGAAACATTTACTGGCATATTGGGATGGTACCATTTCGAAAACCACCACAAATCCATCGTCAGGCAATTTCGTAATGTTATCAAAGATTTCACCGAGTTTCGAACTGTGAATCACACGGTGAAACTGCAGTTGCCTTAACCACTAGGCTATCCTGCTTGTATTTGTCACTTGCTTACTCTAACAACACAACTGAGACATTCTGCCTCTATTAATTTGTGTGTATGTAGATTTGTTTTGTAAAGTTTCTTTTTCTCGGTGAAACCTTTGATAACATTACGAAATTGCTTGACGATGAATTCGTGGCGGTTTTCGAAATGGTACCATCGCAATATGCCAGTAAATATTTTTGTCTTTCTTTTCAGTTTCTCTTAGAAAAACGTAGTAATTGAATATTCAATTATTATAAGCCGGTGTTAAGCTCATGAATTCTTAATAATAAGTAACTGATACTTTGGCGGTTCCTGGGGGTACAATTGTTGCGGCTGCCAGCAACCAAACGTCACTGACTGGTTCGAACAACAACGCGAGATCAACCAGTTTGTTAACTACCCCTTCTCTTACAGTAGCTCCATCTTCTGGTATGATACCTGCTACTACTACGCAGATAATTGCTGTGCCACATTGTAGGGCCATATTTGTGTCACGGCTACATGCATCTCTAACGGAACTTGACGTTGCTAATTATGTTTGCTCTAAACTTGGTGTCGCGCCCACCAGTAACACCAATGTTTATAATTTACCTTTAAGTATGAGAGACACATTTCCTCGTTTAAAATATCTATTTCTGATGCATTTTTCGACAAAGTGCTTGATCCTTCTTTTTGGCCGGTACATACGGTGGCACATTTATTTACCAGAAAGTCGAGGGCTGAACTTGTTATATCAGTTAATCCAAATCCAAAAAACGTAATGACGAACACAGAAACGACAACACAAAGGTAATTATTGATTCGTCCCATCGCATCATTAATTACCAAATGTTCGTGGCCTACGATTAAAACTCGCCCCTTTTTTCCTTAATAGCTTCAATTTTACGGCACAAGTAATCGCCTTTATGGAGGTCTGGCTAAAGCCTGATAATTTCAATTCGACATCGATTCAGCTATTTATATATTTTATAGTACACTTGACGGCATCTTTGAAAACTGTGTTCCTATTTATCACAATTTGTGTGCGAAAAACCGCCTTGGTTTTCAAGGCAACTTATCTTATAACTTTAAACGAGCAATTCTTGTATATATTTGTATAGCCGAACGATCTCGGGAACGGCTCAACCGATTAAATGAAATTTGGCACATAGATAGTGTGTCACCTTCTAAGACTTTCTACCTAGGTGGTGCCACTTAGAATGTCTCACAAGTTTGCCACCTATTCGAATTAAAAAAAAAAAATTCATGAGATATGCCGATATGGGTACCAAACGAGAGGTATTTCACTCCGCATTACAATAGGAACATTTTTGTAGCTTGAAGACCTGGAAACAGAACCATTAAAGGATGGTGTCTTTACCTTCGGATTGCTTGCTGAAACAGCTGGCGATTTAGTTGTAACTGTTCAATACGACCCTTCAAATCATTGACTTCTGCCTGAAATTGAGCGACTTTTTCATCCTGCGCTTCCAGCTTTGATGTTACCCTTGCTTCCTGTGCTTCTAACTGCGAAGACATTTGTGCCACCTGCAATGATAAGCGCTCCTCTTGTTCTTCCATCTTGGATGTTATGCGTGTCTCCTGCGATTCCAGTTGGGATGCCATATATGTCTTCTGTTCTTCCAGTTGAGTTTCCATCTTGGATGTAATCTGTGTCGACATTTCTGACATACGCGTTTCTTGTGCTTAAATCTTCGATGTTATTTCTGACGACATTTCTGACATTTGCGACGACACTGATGTTACTGTCGATGTTTGTGCAGATATTGCAGCCAAAATCATGTTCAAGTCTGTGCTCGTAACTGTCTGCGATGTTTCGTTTTTCTCTTCAATTTTTGTCGTTGTCTCGTCCCCATCAGGATAAAAGACATACTCGTCCACATCAATTCCTTGCGTCTCCATTACCTCTCGTAGCCGTGCTTGAAGTTCGATCTTATTGCCGGTTGTATTCAATCCACGGTTCTCCAACTCTTTTTTCAGTTGCTGGATCCTCAATTCACTCAACTTTGCCATGTCCAAGTTGTATTCCCAATCTTCGGAATTTATTCAACAATTCCTCTTCTGACACCAATTGTAACGAATTTACTGCAAATTCTCTTATTTGCAATCTTCTGCCAACGTTCGTATCACTAAACTGTTGAATAAATAACTCCAATATTGAATAATGGAAAAATGACTTTTATTAAAGTACTTCACAATAACACTTATACTTAGCAACGAATAGCTTGCTTAATAACCAAACTGATTGATAGCTCAAATGAAACTGACTTCTCGCCTCCACGGTTGTCGCACATTTCTAGACTTTTCTAATTCCAGAACTTACTAGTTAGTTATAAATGTCTCAGCTGCAACTACAGATGTATAATTTTTATAGATTCTCTCATACCCCATGCGCTTATATGTGTGAGCGACACTTCCACAATCACAATTGCATACCTTTAGGAGAATTTCAGATAAGATATCTGCATGTGCTTGTGCGTTGCTTCTCTGCCGCGTGCACGCGTATGTGTAGACATAATGATTGAATTATTGATGTGAATTCACGTTACTGCTTAGCATCGGCCTAGAGATGGCAGTACCCCTTAGTGCCGCCAACATTCGTAACAATATTTTAGTAAGTTCCTGCACAGCTCCCTTAACTTCTGATGTCACTACAGAATCCAATTCAACGCAATCTTCGAAGGGTAGTCCTAAATTATTAAATCACTGTGTGTGCCAAGGCTACATCTGTCAATTTTTTTTCTCCATTTATAACATCTTCTCGGATCGAATCGTACGCATTAAAGAAAGTTACAAAATCTTCTCTTATATTGCCATCATATAAGATTCTGAATAAACTTTATTCAATAAAGTAAGGTTTGATTCAGTATGTTATCAACAGCGCAAATATTTCTCAGCTTTGGACTGATTTGCATGAGCATTCTTACTGTTGAGCGCTAATATTATTTGAAAATTGATACTCAATTAAAGCATGCATACAAAAGCTGCATTATGAAAAGTAACGATCAAATATCCATCATTATATTTATACAAATTCTGCATAAAAATAGTGGGTTTCTGGGACTTCGTGAACAAATTTTTGTTCCGAATAAATTTTTGGAAAAAAAAATCTAGACTCAAACCCGCTACTGTAGAAGCCAGCATTTTGAATGGCAAGCTTCAAGGCGAAAATATATTACTGCTAAGAAATCCTATAATTCTTACAGATGTGCCAATTGAATTCAAACGTATTCAATTCCCAATTAGATTAGCATTCGCAATGACGCAATGACAAGAACAAACGTTGAATTGATGACAATTTGTGATTGGTCGCACCTATTGGATAGGGCGAAGCACTGCTACAACAACAACAACAACCAACCAACGTTGTCCGTATGTGGCTTAGATTTGGAAATACCATGCTTTTTCCACGGACAACTATATGTGACCCGGCCTATGAAGAGTGGGCTTATGACTCAAAAAAGAAACAGCTTTTAAAGATAAACAATGCATTTCTTCAGTTTCTTAGTAGTTTTTCTTTTGCATTATTTTTTATTTTTTTTGAGTCATAAGCTACCTTTTCATAGGCCGGGTCACATATGTAGCATGCTCTCGCGTGGGAAAACCATTCAGTTTGTTTATATTGGCTGAAGAAGGACCAACCAAGAATATTGTACACTCTATTGCGCTGAGAGATTATTCTTAATGTTTCTTTAAACTGACACACTAAACAGTTATAATATAAATAAAGTTTAAAAAAATAAAATACCCATAGTTTTGTTTAGTACGCATGCATACATATGTAGCTGCACTCACATCACCACGCTAACAGTGCGTATACGCAACATAAAAATAAGAGTTACTCACATATGTATAAGTAAAAATCTAATACTTTATACATATATAAGGGTGTTAACATATTAATAACAATGTTTTGATAGTTACTAAGAGTCATAATTTAAATTATATTTATTACTTTAACAACGAATAATTTACTACCATAAATAAAGTATACTTTCACTGTCTACAGCGCTTTCGATTATAAGTACAACCCTACACTTTAATGGTGAGTTTGTTATTTCTATTGAACTAAAAAAAATATTTTATAGAAATACTGTTTTTGTCAAAACAACGCTTGCCGGGTCAGCTTGTAAAGTTATATAAAAACTTCTCACAAATGTTTACTTGTCCCATTGTTGTGTAAAGTTTAGAGTCAACTTTTGCAGAGAAATATGACTGCAACTTTTGTAGTTTACAACCGATTTTAAACTTTTCACCACTTTAATATAGATTGATTGTTTGAAACGACATACACAGTTTTCGGGAAAAGTTCGGAAATTTGTTTATATTTACCCAATAAACGGTATGACTTTCCAGATACTTTCACTTTGTCTTTTTTGAGATACTATGTAATTAATAACAGAAATTAAAAAAAAGGTTGCCCTACGTGTGAGTAAAACAGTTTGTATCTTCTGGTCTGTAGGCCCATAATCTTTGAGCGATCCATGGTGCCATGAGTCGACGACTCTCTGTATCATGTTTTTCGCACCATCTACAAGAGCACCATGGAGGTGGTCTCTGATCACCTCGCTATAGGTAAGCCTTGTCAATGCTGACGTACGACTGGAAGGGCCCTCATTATGGCTAAACCTGCTTTTCTTGACTTTGATTTCGTTCACCTCTTGCGACCGACTCGGCTTTGCCGACTGATGTAGGTGTTGGTGCTGTTGTGTTCCTATCTCTTCTATTGGCTTATTAGCAAGAGCTGCCCTTAATGTTGAGCGATTAGTATGCATTTCTCATTGTTCGTTTTGTATTTTCTTGGAGTTATATGGGTACTGTAGCTGGCATTCATCTCATCAACTAAATTAACGCTCTCCTGACCACTTTCCGTCCGAAAACGTTCCCAGAAAGCTCTCCCCTTTCGCGCCGGCAGAGCCAGCAAATCGAAGTACGGCACTTATTACAACGAACCTTGCACGAGCATCGGAGGGGACCGTCTGCGGCAGCTGTTTTATAAACCACTCGATGAATGTTCAGCCATGGTGGTGCCAGGGGGTGCCTGAACTATGTTTTAATTGAAATCATAATATTGAAGATCTGGTAAACTTTTTGTTGCACTTTCACTATAATTTAGTTTAACTGCATACCTTTTTGTTGGTATCTGTTATTAGCAAACATTGTGTTTCTTTTGCTTCTTGCTTTGTTTACTGTCCGTTAAGTGTTCCGTACAGTAGAAAATGACACGCGTGCTTTCATGAGACAAACTCAGAAGAGTTTAATAACATTTTCGTTGGTTTTCGTGACCTGTACGAAAGAGCTAAAATGATGGAAACTCATTTTAAAAAATTGAAAGTAATTTCCGAGTCACCAAAACGCAAAAAATGCATGCCTAACAATAACACCAACTTGGCTTCGTTTCCGCATACGTATGTACCTTCAACTACGTGGACTGATCTGAACACGCCAGCTAAAGTTTTCATGACTAATGTTACTCATAAATCCCCCGGCTTAACACCGACTTATAATTATTCAATTATTATGTTTTTCTAAGAGAGAGCAACTCAAAAGAAAGAAAGAAACATTTACTGGCATATTGGGATGGTACCATTTCGAAAACCACCACAAATCCATCGTCAGGCAATTTCGTAATGTTATCAAAGATTTCACCGAGTTTCGAACCGTGAATCACACGGTGAAACTGCAGTTGCCTTAACCACTAGGCTATCCTGCTTGTATTTGTCACTTGCTTACTCTAACAACACAACTGAGACATTCTGCCTCTATTAATTTGTGTGTATGTAGATTTGTTTTGTAAAGTTTCTTTTTCTCGGTGAAACCTTTGATAACATTACGAAATTGCTTGACGATGAATTCGTGGCGGTTTTCGAAATGGTACCATCGCAATATGCCAGTAAATATTTTTGTCTTTCTTTTCAGTTTCTCTTAGAAAAACGTAGTAATTGAATATTCAATTATTATAAGCCGGTGTTAAGCTCATGAATTCTTAATAATAAGTAACTGATACTTTGGCGGTTCCTGGGGGTACAATTGTTGCGGCTGCCAGCAACCAAACGTCACTGACTGGTTCGAACAACAACGCAAGATCAACCAGTTTGTTAACTACCCCTTCTCTTACAGTAGCTCCATCTTCTGGTATGATACCTGCTACTACTACGCAGATAATTGCTGTGCCACATCGTAGGGCCATATTTGTGTCACGGCTACATGCATCTCTAACGGAACTTGACGTTGCTAATTATGTTTGCTCTAAACTTGGTGTCGCGCCCACCAGTAACACCAATGTTTATAATTTACCTTTAAGTATGAGAGACACATTTCCTCGTTTAAAATATCTATTTCTGATGCATTTTTCGACAAAGTGCTTGATCCTTCTTTTTGGCCGGTACATACGGTGGCACATTTATTTACCAGAAAGTCGAGGGCTGAACTTGTTATATCAGTTAATCCAAATCCAAAAAACGTAATGACGAACACAGAAACGACAACACAAAGGTAATTATTGATTCGTCCCATCGCATCATTAATTACCAAATGTTCGTGGCCTACGATTAAAACTCGCCCCTTTTTTTCCTTAATAGCTTCAATTTTACGGCACAAGTAATCGCCTTTATGGAGGTCTGGCTAAAGCCTGATAATTTCAATTCGACATCGATTCAGCTATTTATATATTTTATAGTACACTTGACGGCATCTTTGAAAACTGTGTTCCTATTTATCACAATTTGTGTGCGAAAAACCGCCTTGGTTTTCAAGGCAACTTATCTTATAACTTTAAACGAGCAATTCTTGTATATTTGTATAGCCGAACGATCTCGGGAACGGCTCAACCGATTTAAATGAAATTTGGCACATAGATAGTGTGTCACCTTCTAAGACTTTCTACCTAGGTGGTGCCACTTAGAATGTCTCACAAGTTTGCCACCTATTCGAATTAAAAAAAAAAAATTCATGAGATATGCCGATATGGGTACCAAACGAGAGGTATTTCACTCCGCATTACAATAGGAACATTTTTGAGTAGGGTTGCCATTGAGGGTTGCCACCTATTAGAAATAAAAAAAATAGCATGAGGTATGCCGATATGGGTATCAAACGAAAAGTATTTCACTCCGTATTACAATAGGGACATTTTTGAGTAGGGTTGCCATTTGGGGTTGGAGTAGTTAGACGAAATAGTACTCTACTTACTCATATTAAAGGAGAACATTAAAGTTAAAAATCTTCGTAAAAAAATTTACACATGATTCGACTTAATTTTCTTAATTTCACACGAAATTTATTTCACTACGCATTACAATAGAGACATTTTTGAGTAGGGTTGCCATCTATTCGAAATTAAAAAAAAAAATGCATGAGATATGCCGAAATGGGTATCAAACGAAAGGGTTGGGGTAGTTAGACGAAATAGTACTCTACTTACTCATTATTAAAGGAGAACATTAAAGTTAAATATCTTCGTAAAAAAATCTTGCACATGAATTTGGCACAGAGATAATGTATCACCTTCTAAGACTTTTTACCTAGGTTCTGCCACTCAGAATGTTTCACAAGGTTGCCACCTATTCGAAATTAAAAAAAAAATTGCATGAGATATAACGGTATGGGTATCAAACGAAATTTATTTCACTCCGCATTACAATAGGGACATTTTTGAGGAGGGCTGCCATTTAGGGTTCACACCTATTCGAAATTAAAAAAAATTGCATGAGATATGCCGATATGGGTATCAAACGAAAGGTATTTCATTCCGCATTACAATAGGGACATTTTTGAGTAGGGTTGCCATTTAGGGCTGGGGTAGTTAGACGAAATGGTACTCTACTTATTCATTATTAAAGGAGAATATTAAAGTTAAAAATCTTCGTAAAAAAATCTTGCACATGAATTTGGCACAAAGATAATGTATCACCTTCTCAGACTTTCTACTTACTCCTCAGAATGTTTCACAATGTTGCCACCTATTTGATATTAAAACAAATAAGGACTGGACTGTCTTCGGCTGTGCCGAAGACTTCTTACCTTTCATGAATGGGGCTGAACAATAATCTTATCCCATTCGTAATCTCCCAATAATGCGCTGTATAAGATAAGAAATATATAGTGAACAGATGTACATACCTAAACGATTTTAAGATAAATATAAAAAATGGCAAAAAACTCCCTTATCTGAACGATCGGTTGTATGAGATATATTATATATAGCTCCGATCAAAGTGATTTTTTCAGGAAATCTTCTATGATATATTAGAATAAATATAACAAAATTTAACCTTTTTATATTGGAAATTAAGGGAGAAATGGCTAAAAATCTTTCTATCTGAACGATCGGTTGTATGGGATATATATTATATATAGCTCCGATCGAAATGATTTTTTCATGAAATCTTCTATGATATATTAGCATAAATATCACAAAGTTTAAAGTTTTGATATTGGAAATTAAGGGATAAATTTCCAAAAATCCTTCTATCTGAACGATCTGTTGTATGGGATATATACTATATATAGCTCCGATCAAAGTGATTTTTTCAGAAAATTTTCTATGATATATTAAAATATATATCACCGAGTTTCATGTTTATACTTTATAAATTAAGGGAGAAATGGCCAAAAATCTTTCTATCTGAACGATCGGTTCTATGGGATATAACTATATATAGCTCCGATAAAAGTGATTTTTTCACGTTTATACTTTCTAAATTGCCGCAGGAATGACCAAAATCGTCTTGTCTGAACGATTGGAAGTATGGGAGATATATGTTATAGTGGTCCGATCCTACCGGATTCGATAAATTTCTAATATAATAAAAAAATACATCCTTGTGCCAAATTTCATTGAGATATATCAAAATTTGAGGGACTAGTTTGCGTTCAAACAGACAGACGGACGGACAGACGGACATGGCTATATCAACTCAGTTCGTCGCCCTGATCAATTCGGTATACTTAATGGTGAGTCTATCTTCTATATTTCTCAACGTTACAAACATCGGACCAAAGTTAATATACCATTTCATGTTCTTGAAGGGTATAAAAATTACATGAGATATGCCCATATGGGTATCAAACGAAAGGTATTTCACTCCGCATTACAATAGGCACATTTTTGAGTAGGGTTGCCATTTAGGGTTGGAGTAGTTAGACGAAATAGTACTCTACTTACTCATATTAAAGGAGAACATTAAAGTTAAAAATCTTCGTAAAAAAATTTACACATGATTCGACTTAATTTTCTTAATTTCACACACGCTAATAAAATTGAAATGCAAAATCAAGGCACCGTGGCAAATTCTAGCAAAATATATTTAAATGCATATTTTTGCCAAATATGAAATGAATAATTGCAATATCTCACAAATTGCTATTAGAAAGATATCTCACCATAGCAAAAATATATCTCACCATGGTAATTCGCTACCGTTGAACACTAGAGGCATATGTTTAATTTGAAAACGATATCTAACCATTTAACTACTTACCAAGAGATGGCGCTTAGGGCAGTAAGTTGACATTTAATTAAACTAACTGATAGTTGTCATTCGTGAAATTTACAAGTTCTTGGAGTGTAATAAAATTGTGAAAATTTCATAGTGTATGACTAAAATAAAATTAAAGAAAAAAAAACTTTTTTAAAAATAAGCTTTTATTATTTTGGTTAATAAAATTAACTACAAAGTAAACAATAAATTGACTCTAAAGAAATGTAACACTTTATAAGTTCATTGTAAGCTTAAACGATAATTAGGCTTTTTCGTCTGCGACAAAAAATTCTATATCGTACATAATTATATATTTTTAACATTAAAACTTTACACCTAAATTATTAAATCTTACATTTTATATCAAAGTCCAAATTGTTCTAATAAAAAACGTGTTAAATTTTGATGGTATAATTAAGAACATTTAGGATCTCATTTTCTTGCTATCGCAATGTAACACGCTTTTATTAGAACAATTAGGACTGTGATACAAACTGTAAGCTTTAATAATTTAGGTGTAAAGATTTAATGTTAAAAATATATAATTATGTACGATATAGAATTTTTTTGGTGCAGACGAAAAAGCCTAATTATCGTTTAAGCTTACAATGAACTTATAAAGTGTTATATTTCTTTAGAGTCAATTTATTGTTTACTTTGTAGTTAATTTTATTAACCAAAATAATAAAAGCTTATTTTTAAAAAAGTTTTTTTTCTTTAATTTTATTTTTTACTTTTAGTTCGTTTTATTAACAATTAATAGAAGCTTGTTCTTAGAAAAGCCTTTTTCTTAAATTTAATTTAAATATGATTTTTTTTTTGTAATTTTTAGTAGAGTAAAATATTGTTTAAATTAGTTACGTAAACTTTACTTAGTTATTTGTAACGTTTCCCATTCTATCCATTTCTTTTAATGCATCAACATTAGAGGGTTTCTTCGAAGTCAACTTTGAACAGTCAAGTTCTTCGATTCGAATACCTGCTAAAGACCTAACTCGGCTTTTGACAGAGAGCACATATAAAATTGTGTCAAACAGTGTTAACTAACTTAAAATCATATTTTATTGTGACTTGGCCTATGTGGCGTTCAGTTTACAACTACTCATTGCAGATCTCTGCTCTGTGTGTTAAATCTGTATTAAAATAATAGCCGTATTTTTTTTACACGTAAACGTCTATACGCTTATAATTTATATGGACTGCTAAGCGCCAAAGTTTAAATACACCTCTGAAGTTGCTGCGCATAAAATGTGTACTAATAAATTCCAATACGCATTATACGCAGATGTAACTGAAATATGTGTTTTTGTTTCACCCCCTACACTAATTCTATGTATTCTATGTGTGTCCACAATTCATCGCAACGGATTTAGCTATATGTTATATACAGGCATACAACAGAGGGTCGTGTCTCCGCTTTTCGGTACACGCTGTAGCTGTAGCTAGTTGTTTAACCACTGCCGCTAGATGGGTCTCCTAAGCATTATGTAAGCGAGGATAGGCGTTTTTTTGACGCGCAAACGTAAACCTATACGCGTGTATAAAAAAACACGGCTAATATTCCAACTTTCGCTTAGCTAAAATTCCATCGCCAAAAATCTGTAAAACAAAATCAAGTGCGCTGGAAAGTATGCAACACTTACCGATAAGAGCCTAACCGCGTTAGCGTTTGTTGTATCACAGAATTTTTACACTTTGAAAATGACGGCTGTTGTTTGCAAGGTTGCATTCCTTTGAGTATTCGTTTTCACCATCTGGATTAACAAAGTCATGAGCCTGGGCATTCGCGCAATTTTAGTGATGTAAATTGGATGGCGCCAGCGCCAATGCGGTGCCAGCTCAATGGTAGCTCAATGACGAAAGCGAATTTTTGACGCTACTTAGTAGTGAGTGCGTAGTATATTTTACTTGCGCTATTGAGTGAAACGACTTTTGTGTGTCAGGCACGAGCTTGGTGTTATTGGCGCTACTTGCAATGATGACACTGAGCTGTTGACGGTAGCGCTGGTAGTTCAGATTTTGAATCAGAGAAAGAATTGATGACCCGTGTAAATTATTATGGCTTAGGCCGTGTAAATTATTATGGTGTATTTGTATATTTTAGATTTAATGCACAATTAATATGTGTGTGTTTGAGCGGCCAAATAATAACAGTTGTATTGCTAAAGTGCTGATTAGTTGATGGAATGTCGCTAATTTCCTAGCGATGATCATCAAATTGTCAATATTTCGTTCAACGGACGCGCGAAATTGCCACATCTGCTCAAATTTTCCAAGATTTTCCATTCTTGATTTAACTTAAGCTGTTATGCCAATATTTTTCAGCCAGCTTTTTTCAAATAGGTAATTTTTCCAAAAGCAAAATAAATTACAGAAAAGATTACAGAGTTAAACAGCCTTAAAAATTCAGCTATGTTGGTTATACACAGAAATACAACAGAGGGTTGTGTCCCCGCTTTTCGCAAGCGTTGAGATTCACCACGCGTGATACGAGTGATTCACCACGTCCAAATATCACAATCCACGGATATATACCGGCGGGTTTGTATGGGACTTAGGCTGTTATGCCAAAGTAAATACAAATCTTTACCGATAACTGTGTTATCGATTAATTTATCGAATTCTAACAAAGTAATATTGCATTGTCATCGGAGTTATACATGTGTGCAAAATTTCAGCTCAATCGGACACCGGGAAGTGTATCAAATTTAACTTGCAAGATTCCATTACAGACAACAAAAGTGAAACTAAATAAAAGCTTATAATAAAAAAAAATGTTAGAAATTAATAATTCGGCGCATAAAGATACTCGAGAAACGTTGCCAGCACAACGAAACGTTGCCGAGCAAAGCTCGGTCGCCCAGGTACTTACACTTAATAATATTAAATCAGGGCTTTATAAAAGATTCAAGAAATCTGGAGTATCTGTAGACTTTTCAAAATATCTAGTAGCTCGTTCTAATTTTCACCGTCTTAATCAGCTTCGTTATAAAGAATACTTAAGTTGTTGTAAAGCTCAATTTTTTAAAAATCTAAAAAGTTTTACGGTTTTGTAAATTCCGGAAAACTTCTGGGTATCTTTCCTCATTTAGTTTTGGACATAAAAAAGCTAGCACTGATGTCGGCATTGCAGAACTGTTTTCAGAATTCTTTAAGTCAACCTATTCCTCCAGCAGTTTTCATTCCGGTCATTACCCGTATTGCTCATCATTAAATCTTCTTCGGTACTCGCCATCGCCAACGCGTAGAGGTCCATAAATCTTTCGAAGAACTTTTCTCTCGAACACTCCCAAAGCCGCTTCATCTGCTGTTGTCATGGCCCATGCTTCTGCCCCATATAGCAGGACGGGTACGATAAGTGACTTGTAGAGTATGATTTTCGTTCGCCGAGAGAGGACTTTACTTTTCAATTGCCTACCTAGTCCAAAGTAGCATTTATTGGCAAGATTGATTCTTCGCTGGATTTCAGTGCTGATGTTGTTGCTAGTGTTGATGCTGGTTCCCAAATAAACGAAGTCTTTTACTATTTCGAAATTATGGCTGCCAACAGTAGCGTGGTTGCCAAGGCGCATATGCGCTGACTCTTTGCTCGATGACAGCAGGTACTTCGTTTTGCCCTCATTCACCATCAAACCCATCTTTACCGCTTCTTTTTCCAGCTTGGAGTAAGCAGAACTAACAGCGCGGGTGTTTAGGCCGATGATATCAATGTCATCAGCATATGCCAGTAATTGCACGCTTTTATAGTATATTGTTCCAGTGCGGTTAAGTTCTGCAGCTAGTATAATTTTCTCCAGCATCAAATTAAAGAAATCGCACGATAGGGGATCACCCTGTCTGAAACCCCGTTTAGTTTCGAACGCCTAGGAGAGGTCCTTCCCAATTCTGACTGAGCTGATGGTGTTGCTCAACGTCATTTTGCACAGCCGTATAAGTTTTGCGGGGAAACCAAATTCAGACATAGCGGCATATAGGCAGCTCCTTTTCGTACTGTCGAAGGCGGCTTTAAAGTCGACGAAGAGGTGATGTGTGTCGATTCTCTTTTCACGGGTTTTTTCCAAGATTTGGCGCATTGTGAAAATCTGGTCGATGGTAGATTTACCAGGTCTGAAGCCGCACTGATAAGGTCCAATCAGCCGGTTCACCGTGGGCTTCAATCTTTCGCACAATACACTTGAAAGGACCTTATATGCGATATTATGAAGGCTGATTCCACGATAGTTGGTGCATTTTGTAGTATCCCCCTTCTTGTGGACTGGGCAAAGAACACTTAGATTCCAACCGTCGGGCATGCTTTCGTCCGCCCATATTTTGCTAAGAAGCTGCTGCATGCGCCTTACCAACTCCTCGCCGCCGAACTTGAATAGCTCCGCAGGCAATCCATCAGCGCCCACGGCCTTGTTGTTTTTCAATCTGGTTATTGCTATTCTAACTTCGTCATAATCGGGCGGGGGGACATATATTCCATCATCATCGATTGCGGGATCGGGTTCTTCATCTCTGCGCGGTGAATTGCTGCCTCCATTTAGGAGAGCAGAGAAGTGTTCCCTCCATAATCTAAGCACTCTCTGGACATCAGTTACAAGGTCGCCGTTTTCATTCCTACAGGAGTTTGCCCCGGTCTTAAAACCTTCCGTCTGTCGCCGTATTTTTTGGTAGAATTTTCGGGCGTTATTCCTGGTGGCTAGCAGCTCAAGCTCCTCGCACTCACGCCTTTCTGCCTCTACTTTTTTCTTCCTGAAAAGGCGTCTCGCTTCCCTTTTCAACTCACAATAGCGTTCACACACTCCTCTTGTCGCCTTTAGGCAGCGTCTTTTCTTTCGGTTGCAACGCGGCATTCTTCATCATACCAGTTGTTTTTTCGTGGCCGCCGGTAACCAATTTTTTCCTCGGCGGCAGTACGAAGTGCTTTGGAGATGTGCTCCCACTGCTCCTGTATTCCTTCAGGATGAGTTGTGCCCTCAGAGAGCAGGTATGAGAGTCGAGTTGCGAAATCATTGGCAGTCTGTTGTGATTGAAGCTTTTCGACGTCTAGCTTTCCTTGTGTTTTTTGTTCCTTGTTTTTAGCCGCGTTGAGGCGGGTGCGTATTTTGGCTGCAACGAGATAATGGTCCGAATCGTTGTTAGGTCCTCGGATCGTGCGCACATCTAAAACACTGGAGGCATGCCGTCCGTCTATCACAACGTGATCGATCTGATTGCGAGTATTTCGATCAGGAGACAGCCATGTAGCTTGATGTATCTTTTTATGCATGAACCTCGTGCTTGATATGACCATGTTTCGAGCACCGGCAAAGTCAATCAGCCTCAGTCCGTTAGGAGAAGTTTCATTGTGTAGGCTGAACTTTCCGACTGTAGGGCCAAAAACACCTTCTTTACCCACCCTGGCGTTAAAGTCGCCAAGCACGACTTTTATATCATGACGGGGGCAGCGCTCGTATGTGCGTTCTAATTGTTCATAAAAAGTGTCTTTCACCTCATCGTCTTTCTCCTCTGTCGGCGCATGGGCGCAGATGAATGATATGTTTACGCAACTACTAAGATTAAATACAACGCTGTTATTCTTTATGTTTCTTTGTCACATATCATTCATTTATTGTTCTAGTATTGTCTTTAGTGACATTCCTTTTTTTCTTGTACATAATAATGTAATATAAAAACATCCGGAAGAAAAAACAAGTAAATTTTTTACAGTCCACATGTTAACGTGATTCAGCAATCGTAATTTATTTGTTAATCGATCAAGTTAATGTATACAAAAATAAATGTTCTTTCAAAATCATTAACCGACACATCGCGTTTCATAATATTTCTTACATTTGGTCCAAACGAGCCGGATTCATGGAATCATTAATACGACAAAGAGCTTCGATTTAAGCTCAAGTTACACGCATAGAAAATTATTTGCAGAAGCCCGAGTGCACAAATGCCGATATCAAAGTACGTTATGCCAAGATAGACGACATTATCAAGCAATTTGATATGGTTCAGACATCAATCGAACAGTCCGTTGCCGAAGACAAGTTTCAGGACGAATTAAATGCACGTGATGAATTCGAAAGTATTAGCTATAAAGTTAAGGCTAAAATGTTCACCCTACTCGACGAAGCTGCCACTACAATTGGTAGCCCTTTTCAATACGATGAAGCTAGCAATACAAATATAGGTGCCGCCCTAGAAAGTATCGCCAGTAACCAAACTGCTCTTAATTCCATATTAGAGAAGATATCAAATTCATCAATACAGTGGGAATCTACATCTAATCGTGGCATTATGAAGAACAAGTTACCAGAGCTGTCCATTCCTGAATTTAGTGGAGTGTTTGATGATTGGGTTCGCTTTAGGGATTTATTCGCTGCAATAATAAAGTCTCGCAAGGACTTAGCCGGCATTGAAAAAATGGAATATTTGCAAGGTCGACTCAAGGGCGAAGCATTGTCTATTATCAAACAGCTTTCACCAAGTGACGACAACTTTGAAATAGCGTGGACCCTATTATGTGATCGCTACAACAAAACTTCTCTTATTGTAGATGCTCATCTACGCAAAATATTTGAGCAATCGCCAATTAAAACGGAGAATATTGATTCTCTTAAACAATTTTGTTTCACAACAAACGAAAATTACAACGCATTACAAGTATTAAAGCAGCCTGTGCTTTCATACTCAAAGGTTTTATTGTACCACTTGCTGAAAAAGCTAGACAACGACTCTAAATTGGCTTGGTCGCGCGAAACTAGAAAAATTGAAGAGCCAACATTTCAACAGTTTCTTACATTCTTAAATGAGCGGATTGTAGAAAAGGAGAAATTCGAAGATTGCACTCGCCACTCACAAAAAGCAGTGCCATCAAAGTACACAAGGTATCGGTCACTTGCAGTTTCATTTCCATCGTGTCTCAAGTGTAAACAACAGCATGCACTTTACCAATGCCCTTCATTTAAGGAATTGTCAATACCTGCGAGAAATGAGCTCGTACGTACAAATGGCGTATGTCCAAATTGCCTACGTACTAAACACAACTTGATAGAGTGCAAATACTCAAATTGTAGATTATGCAAGGGCAGACACAATACGCTTCTCCACGAAACCAAGGTATCAACGAATGTTTTATCTGTAAATGCAGCCGAGTATGTACCTATACCAAAATACACAAAAATTAGCATGCTACCTACCGCCGTAGTAATGGTATGTGATAGGCAAGGCGTACTTCATCCATGTCGTGCACTTCTAGATTCTGGTTCGCAGTCGACGCTGATAACAGAATCATGTACGCAGCGCTTAAAACTACAACGAACGAACGCAAAAATCTCTATAAGTGGAATTGGTCAACCCAAAAAAGGCATGACAACTCGTGGAAAGGTTGTATTGAACATCGCAGCAGTAGAGAATATTACAGCAATTGCATATGTTGTGTCAGCACTTACAGATGATTTACCGCAGGTAAGATTGACTGAAACCAGTGTAAACTTCTTTCAAAAACTAAATTTGGCTGACCCATACTTCGGGCAACCAGGTGCAATCGATATTTTATTGGGTGTCGATGTTGTTTTTCAAGCATTTATCGATGGGCAAATTAAACATCCATCACAGGCGTTAATCGCTCAGAATACACTATTTGGTTGGGTCATAGCTGGTAGCACTGAATGCACAGAACCACCAACTGATATAAGTGTACTAAATACGTCTTTCTCAGACCTTGATCACTTCTTAAGAAGCTTTTGGGAGCAAGAAAGCTTCACTGATGGTGAAGGTTCGGATGAAACCACTGAGAATTCAATAGAAAAACATTTCTGTCAAACCCATGCAGTGCGTGCAGATGGAAGGTTCGTAGTTCGGTTGCCTTTTAAATCGAATGTATCATCCCTTGGCGAAACTCGCGACATTGCTATTCAAAGGCTATATGCTATAGAACGTCGTTTTCGTTGCGATTCCAACTTCAAGACCCAATATATGGCCTTCATGCGCGATTATGAGACGCAGGGGCATATGACACGTATTACGCATATTGGCAACGACGATAAAGGCCATTTTTTGCCACATCATGCCGTGCTAAAACCGTCCAGCACATCCACGAAACTCCGCGTAGTTTTTGACGCATAAGCTAAACCTAAAAGGGGATTGGCACTTAATGATTGCTTGATGTTGGGTCCAGTTATTCAAAATGATTTGTTTACAATCCTTGTCCGCTTCAGAACTTTTCGTCTGGCCGTCACCGCTGATATAGCGCAAATGTATAGGCAAATTTTGGTAAACGATAGTGATTCCTATTTCCAAAAGATTTATTGGCGAGAATCTGAAAAGTTAAATCTATCAGTGTACAGGCTAAATACAGTTACGTACGGTACAACACCAGCCTCTTTCCTAGCCACACGAACATTGAAACAAATAGCGCTTAACAACATGGAAATTTATCCTAACGCAGGTTTACATTTGTTAGAACAATTCTATATGGACGATTATTTGGGGGGTGCTCAAACAATAGAGGCTGCAAAGAGTATATCGAAAGCTTTAAACGAGTTACTTCTATCAGCCGGGATGAAGCTACGTAAATGGTCGTCAAATTGTCAAGAATGTATAGAAGATATGCCCACCTCCGACCGGGAAACCAGTGAAGAGCAGTTAATTGGAGGAAAGGGTGCCATAAAAACTTTGGGCATGTGGTGGCAACCACAACCCGATGTTTTCCGTTTTCGAGTAGAGCTTAAGGATATCGGCGTAAATGGTACGAAAAGAGAGTTGCTATCAATAATCGCTCGAATATTTGACCCGATGGGATGGTTATTCCCTATGACAATATTTCTTAAAATTTTAATGAAAAGGGTGTGGTCTGCTGGTATCACCTGGGACGATCCCATACCAAAACCATTGGTAGACGAATATAACGCATTTCGAAACGGTGCAGAGGTTATATCCGAGCTGTCCGTGGGTAGATGGACACAATTTTTTGAAAATACAAATGCTCAACTGCATGTCTTTGCGGACGCCTCCAAATTGGCCTATGGTGCAGTGGTTTACCTGCGCGTACAAGATTCGGACAACAAAAGTTATGTCTCGCTTATTGCCAGTAAAACTCGGGTAGCGCCCTCCAAACCCGATTTAAGCATTCCACGGTTAGAATTATGCGCAGCACTCCTTGCCGCGCAGCTCATCGATAAGGTCAGCCGCTGTATCAAGCACGCCAGCATGCAATTGTTTGGATGGACTGACTCTACAACGGTTTTATATTGGATCAAAGGGTATCCTCGCCAGAGAAATGTATTTGTCGATAATCGGCTTTCAAAAATCGTTAGCATACTATCGGGTACAAGTTGGGGCTACATTCCCACAACTGTCAATCCTGCGGACTACA
Source organism: Eurosta solidaginis (assembly GCF_040869045.1). Lineage (NCBI taxonomy): Eukaryota > Metazoa > Arthropoda > Insecta > Diptera > Tephritidae > Eurosta > Eurosta solidaginis. The sequence goes on from NC_090324.1 coordinate 202,392,312, forward strand.
CGACGAGAGGAGTCACCCCGAAAGATTTATTACAGCTGTCGTCATGGTGGCGTGGCCCTGACTTTTTGCACCACTCAACAGTGAAAGGTTGGTCGATTCCTCCTATTGAATCAAAGTACGCTCACAACGAAGATAACGTTTATACAAGCACAATTAAAAGCCCTCAAACGCCTAACTTCTATGATGAACATTTAAGCAGATTTTCCAACTATAATCGATTGATCCGCTCTACAGCCAGAATTAAACGACTATTCCGTCCCAAAGGTGAAGCAGTAAACGGTCCTCTCACTACAAACGAGTTAGATGAGGCCAGACTAACACTAATAAGTCTTGCCCAATACTCAATGTTCGAAACTGAAATCAAACAACTAAAAACTGCTAAGCCAATTCCCAAGCGGGGAGCATTCTACGGTTTAGATGCATACATTGACGCTAAGCGTATAATTCGCATTAACGGCAGACTTACGTCGGCAAATATTCCATACGAACAAGCGCACCCGGCTATTCTGCACAATAATCACCATTTCAGTAGATTGCTCATTGAGTCACTTCATAAAAACAATCTTCATTCTGGAGTTCGGCAAACAATTGCCCTAGTCTCATTGACTTACCACGTTATCGGTTGTTCAAGAGCCGTGCGCCGATGTATATACCGATGCACAGTTTGTATGCGGTACAAGGGAGTTCCATATCAGCAGCTCATGGGGCAATTGCCACGACAACGATTTCAACCCAGCATGCCCTTCACTAACACCGGCGTCGACTACTGTGGCCCGATAACTATTAGGGCATGGAGGGGACGTGGTGCCAAAACATATAAGGCCTATATTGCAGTTTTTGTCTGTATGGCGACAAAGGCCCTTCATCTTGAGGCCGTAACTGAGCTGTCAACGGAGGCTTTCATCGCAGCCCTTCGTAGATTTGTGGCACGACGTGGTCTGTGCCGTAGTATATTTAGCGATAACGGTCTAAACTTCGTTGGAGCCAATCAATTTTTGCGCAACGTTTTCAACTTACAAAGCACTCAAGATTATCAGACAGCAATCGTCAATGAATCGGCCATCTTGGGCATAGAATGGCACTTCTCACCGCCTCATGCCCCAAACTTTGGAGGATTATGGGAAGCTGGGGTAAAGACAGTTAAATTTCACCTTCGACGAGTCATGGGGACTAGTTCCTTTACCTATGAGGAGCTCTCAACCGTTTTGTGTCAGATCGAGGCCTGCGCGAACTCACGTCCACTGTGTCTACGGTTTGAAGGCGACACCGATCCGTTAACTCCTGCACACTTCTTAATAATGCGCCCTATAAAGTCCGTACCGGATCAAGGCAGCACAGTTTCCACCTTGAATCGATGGCGTTATATGCAAACGATCGTAAATGAGTTTTGGCGAAAGTGGTCAGATGACTATCTCACACAACTGCGTAGAAGACCTAAATGGCATAAAGCACTGGCAAACTTAAAGTTAGATGATGTGGTAATACTCAAGGATGTAAACCTACCGCCTTGCAGTTGGCAATTGGGGCGCATAACTCAGCTATATCCCGGAAGTGATGGTTTAGTACGGGTAGTGGATGTCAAAACTTCGAGTGGAGAATATCGCAGATCCATATCTAAAATATGCCCGTTGAGTATTGACGACTAGTTGAAGCCCAGCAAGAACTTCAACCGGGGGAGTATGTTTACGCAACTACTAAGATTAAATACAACGCTGTTATTCTTTATGTTTCTTTGTCACATATCATTCATTTATTGTTCTAGTATTGTCTTTAGTGACATTCCTTTTTTTCTTGTACATAATAATGTAATATAAAAACATCCGGAAGAAAAAACAAGTAAATTTTTTACAGTCCACATGTTAACGTGATTCAGCAATCGTAATTTATTTGTTAATCGATCAAGTTAATGTATACAAAAATAAATGTTCTTTCAAAATCATTAACCGACACATCGCGTTTCATAATATTTATTACAGATATATTAAAAAATTTTGCTTTTATTCGGATAGCGGCGAGACGCTCGTCCACAGGCGTGAACGCCAGCACTTGGCGACAAAGTCTCTCTCCCACCACGAATCCGACGCCGAAACTGCGCTTATTCGCATAACCACTCCAATATATGTCACAATTTTTGATCTTCTTCCTTCCTTGCTTCGTCCAACGCATTTCTTGGATGGCGGTGATGTCAGATTTTGCTTTGACGAGGACATCAACCAGCCGGGCATCTGCACCAATCCCATTCAGGGAGCGGACGTTCCAGGTGCATGCCCTCAATTCATTGTCTTTCAAACGTTTGCCATGGTCGTCATCAATAGAGAGTGTATTTATCCGAGGCTTGTTGTTATATTTCATTGGAGTATGGTTTTACGTGGCGGGTCCCAAGCCCAGCGCACAACCCGCTCAGCGGGGGTGAAAATATTACTTGGCACGTTTATATAGCGAGCCGCTTGCTCCAAGACAGACGCCCGCTTGCAGCCGCACCTAGAAGTGTACAGACGCTGCCGATGAAATCTCCCCCGGCTAGCCCTTAAACCGATTATGTCAGAGTGGCCTAGCCAGGTTGTCGCCTTCTCACATTAGCTCACCGCTAAACGGGTGTTTAGCGGCTACCCAGAGGATACTTGGCCGCAAGCGACCGGCAGTAGTGAGCTGCTTGAACCGCATGCAAAAGAATCGCTCTGGCCATTCCCAGGTGAATGGCGGTCAGAAGCTTTCCCCACTTTCGTGGACTTCTACACACGGCCCCATCCTCCTTTATAAACATTTATTACTTTTGCTATTATTGTGGGAAGATCCTCCTGGGGTTTTTCGGGGTAATTTCGGGATGGTGTTTGAGACTCCCTCGGGGTCATCCCGGGGTCATTTAGGGTCGTTCTGGGATCCTTTTGGGGACTCTCTCGGGTCATTTGGAGGACATTCTGGGATGCTTATGGGGACTCCATCGGGTCCTCCCGGGGTCATTTGGGGGACATTCTTGGATGGTTTTGGGGACTCCCTCGGGTCCTCTCGGGGTCATTTGGGGGACATTCTGGGATGGTTTTGGGGACTCCCTCGGGGTAATTTTGGGACTCCCTCGCGGTATTTTGGGGGGACATTCCGGGATGGTTTTGGGGACTCCTTCGGGGTCATTTTGGGGACATTCTGGGATGGTTTTGGGGACTCCATCAGTTCCTCCCGGGGTAATTTGGGGGACATGGAGTCCCCAATACCATCCCGGAATATCCCCCAAAATAACCCGAGGGTGTCCCAAGAACCATCCCGGAATGTCCCCCAAATTACCCCGGGGGAGCCTCCAAAACCATCCCAGTATGTCCCCCAAATTACCCAGAGGCAGTCTCCAAAACCATCCCAGTATGTCCCCCAAATGACCCCGGGAGGACCCGATGGGGTCCCCAAACGCATCCAGGAATGCCCCCCAAATGACCCGGAGGGAGTCTCCAAAGCCATGCCGAAATGACCCCGAAAAAACTCAGCGGATTATTTTTTCCTATTCCCATTTCTGGTTTAGCAGCATAAAATGAGACATATCGCTCCAATTGCTCATGCGTAGCATGTTCCACTTTTGATTTCCTTGAAAAAACCATGATTTTAAAATATTTTTTACAAAAAATAATGAACAATATTTAATTCTTACGTTTATTCCATTTCGCGATTGTTGCACTAAATAGCTGATTTCGGTTTACTTTATTTAGGTCACCACAGTATGGTGAAAAGCACAGGTCGTGGAGCTTTTTAGAGTTGTCAAGTTATGCACAGAATAGAATTATTTGTCAACTTTATAAAAATCTTGATTAAGTACTTGTCAATTTATTGACAATTTCTCAAGTGCACAGAATCGGGCCGTTAAAATGACCATGGTATAAAATGTTAGCAAAAAGAAACAAAATACCGACTTTGCCTCGCGGTTCTACTACCTATAACTTACCGCGCTTAACCCGCCCTCCATGACTTCTCAGATGCTAGCAGAAATCCCAAATAAAATAACAACAGTAATTGATTTCAGACCATTATAACAAACTAATTAGCAATCCATTTTATTTATATCTAAATTATTTCATTGGCTATTAACAAAAGGTATTTTAACATATAAATGGTTTATTTCCGTACTAAAACGAGGAACGATATGGAATCAAATTAATCCTATTTTAGGCAATTGAAAGTAAAAATTAATTAACTAGCTTTATCTTTTTAAAAATTTTAGCATTAATTTAATTTCGAAGAAAAAAAACAAAGCCTGCATTTGGAACACAAGGCGTTCCACTTTTACTCAACCCGCTCTAACGTTCCACCAATTTAATGGGAAAACTATTGATCATTAACGCGTGATGTTAGAGAAGTAAAACATACAAATGCATATGCAACAAGTAAGGAAAGTTAAGTTCGGGTGTAACCGAACATTACATACTCAGTTGAGAGCTATGGTGAGAACATAAGGGAAAATAACCATGTAGGAAAATGAACCGAGGATAATCCTGGAATGTGTTTGTATGACATGTGTATCAAATGAAAGGTATTAAAGAGTATTTTATGAGGTAGTCGGCCATAGTTCTATAGGTGGACGCCATTTAGGGATATCGCCATAAAGGCGGATCAGGGTTGACTCTAGAATTTGTTTGTACAATATTGGTATCAAACGAAAGGTGTTAATGATTATTTTAAAAGGGAGTGGGCCTTAGTGCTATAGGTGGACGCCTTTTCGAGATATCGCCATAAAGGTGGACCAGGGGTGACTCTAGAATGTGTTTGTACAATATGGATATCAAACGAAAGGTGTTAATGAGTATTTTAAAAGGGCGTGGGGCTTAGTTCTACAGGTGGACGCCTTTTCGAGATATCGCCATAAAGGTGGACCAGGGGCGACTCGAGAATGTGTTTGTACGACGATATGGGTATCAAATTAAAGGTATTAATGAGGGTTTTAAAAGGGAGTGGTGGTAGTTGTATACGTGGTCGCCTTTTCGAGATATCGGCATGGACCAGGGGTGACTCTAGAATTTGTTTGTACGATGTGGGTATCAAATGAAAGGTGTTTATGAGTGTTTTAAAACGGAGTGATCCTTAGTTCCATAGGTGGACGCCGTTTCGAGATATCGCCATAAAGGTGGACCAGGGGTGACCCTAGAATTTGTTTGTACGATATGTGTATCAAATGAAAGGGGTTAATGAGCATTTTAAAAGGGAGTGCGCCTTAGTTCTACAGGTGGACGCCTTTTCGAGATATCGCCATAAAGGTGGACCAGGGGGAACTCTAGAATACGTTTGTACAATATGGGTATCAAACGAAAGGTGTTAATGAGTATTTCAAAAGTGCGTGTGGCTTAGTTCTATAGGTGGACGCCTTTTCGAGATATCGCCATAAAGGTGGACCAGGGGTGACTCTAGAATGCGTTTGTACGATATCGGTATCAAATTAAAGGCATTAATGTGGGTTTTAAAAGGGAGTGGTAGTAGTTGTATAGGTGGTCGCCTTTTCGAGATATCGCCATAAAGATGGACCAGGGGTGACTCTAGACTTTGTTTGTAGGATATGGGTATCAAATTAAAGGTATTAATGAGGCTTTTAAAAGGGAGTGGTGGTAGTTGTATATGTGAAGGCGTTTTCCAAATATCGACCAAAATGTGGACCAGGGTGACACAGAACATCATCTGTTGGATACCGCTAATTTATTTATATATATAATACCACGAACAGTATTCCTGTCAAGATTTCAAGGGTTTTTTATTTCGCCCTGCAGAACTTTTTGATTTCATTCTACTTAATATGGTAGGTGTCACACCCATTTTACAAAATTTTTTTCTAAAGTTATATTTTGCGTCAATAAACCAATCCAAATACCATGTTTCATCCCTTTTTTCGTATTTGGTATATAATTATGGCATTTTTTTCGTTTTTGATAATTTTCGATATCGAAAAAGTAGGCGTGGTCATAGTCGGATTTCGGCCATTTTTTATGCCAATACAAAGTGAGTACGCGAACTGAGTTTAGTAAAGATATATCGATTTTTGCTCAAGTTATCGTGTTAACGGCCGAGCGGAAGGGCAGACGGTCGTCTGCGTATAAAAACTGGGCGTGGCTTCAACCGATTTCGCCCTTTTTCACACAAATAAGTTATTGTCCCAGAGTCTAAGCCCCTACCAAATTTCAGTTTTGAATTTTGTTGCACTATATCGTTACTGGAGTTGAATGTTGACATAATTTACTTATATACTGTAAAGATATTACATTTTTTGTTAAAATTTGACTTAAAAAAATTTTTTTTCAAAGTGCGCGTGGTCGTTCTCCGATTTCGCTAATTTTTATTAAGCATACATATAGTAATAGGAGTAACGTTCGTGCCAAATTTCATCATAATATCTTCAACGACTGTCAAATTACAGCTTGCAAAACTTTTAAATTACCTTCTTTTAAAAGTGGGCGGTGCCACGCCCGTTGTCCAAAATTTTACTAATTTTCCATTCTGCGTCATCAGTTCAACTCACCTACCAAGTTTCATCGCTTTATCCGTCTTTGGTAATGAATTATCGCACTTTTTCGGTTTTTCGAAATTTTCGATATCGAAAAAGTGGGCGTGGTTATAGTCCGATATTGTTCATTTTAAATAGCGATCTGAGATGAGTGCTCAGGAACCTACATACCAAATTTCATCAAGATACCTCAAAATTTACTCAAGTTATCGTGTTAAAGGACAGACGAACGGACGGACGGACGGACATGGCTCAATCAAATTTTTTTTCGATCCTGATGATTTTGATATATGGAAGTCTATATCTATCTCGATTCCTTTATACCTGTACAACCAACCGTTATCCAATCAAAGTTAATATACTCTGTGAGCTCTGTTCAACTGAGTATAAAGACAAGTCGAATTTGCTCATGCTGACTTTAAAAAAAATTTGCAAGAAATACAAATAAATAAAATAAATGTAAGGCGCGATGACCTCCGAAGAGATCTAAGGCCGAGCTTCTCTTCCAATTTGCGTCGTGCTCCTCTTGATTTTCCCTACAAATCGGCCGGACGGGACCTACATGTTTTATGCCGACTCCGAACGGCATCTGCAAGGCAGATGTGTTTTCACTGAGAGCTTTTCATGGCAGAAATACACCCGGAGTGCTTGCCAAACACTGCCGAGGGGCGACCCCGCTTAGAAAAATTTTCTTCTAATTGAAAAATCTTATTTCTAAAATTTTGATGTTGCTTTGCCCGGGAGTTGAACCCAGGGCATACGGTGTGATAGGCGGAGCACGCTACCATCACACCACGGTGGCCGCCCAAAATACAAAGTTCAGAAAATTAATGATAGATATTCTGGAAATTTGTTAAAGGTCGTTTGTGAATATAATAGCAGACATCTGTAACCGTATTTATTGCCTACGAAATTATGTAAAATATGTTCAATAACGATACAATATATATTACATTTATAAAGATAATATTTAAACAATGTATGTTTCTGCATATTTAAACTTAGAATTGTTATTTATGTACTTTTTCACATTTATATAGTGATATGTAATCGCAATCGATGGAAATTTTGAAAAATATAAATATTTTCTACTCGAATATAAACATGTAAGGAAGGCTAAGTTCGGGTGTAACCGAACATTACATACTCAGTTGAGAGCTATGGAGACAAAATAAGGGAAAATCACCATGTAGGAAAACGAACCTCGGGTAACCCTGGAATGTGTTTGTATGACATGCGTATCAAATGGCAGATATTAAAGAGTTTTTTTTAAGGGGGTTGGGCCATAGTTCTACAGGTGGACACCTTTTCGAGATATCGCCATAAAGGTGGACCAGGGCTGACTCTAGAATTTGTTTGTACGATTTGGGTATCAAATGAAAGGTGTTAATGAGTATTTTAATAGGGAGTGGGGCTTAGTTCTATAGGTGGACGCCTTTTCGAGATATCGCCATAAAGGTGGACCAGGGGTGACTCTGGAATTTATTTGTACGATATGGCTATCAAATGAAAGGTGTTAATAAGTATTTTAAAAGGGAGTGGGCCTTAGTTCTATAGGTGGACGCCTTTTCGGGATATCGTTATAAAGGTGGACCAGGGGTGACTCTAGAATGCGTTTGTACAAAAAGGGTATCAAACGAAAGGTGTTAATGAGTGTTTTAAAAGGGAGTGGGCCTTAATTCTATACGTGGACGCCTTTTCGAAATATCGCCATAAAGGTGGACCAGGGGTGACTCTATAATGTGTTTGTACAATATGGGTGTCAAATTAAAGGTATTAATAAGAATTTTAAAAGGGAGTGGTGGTAGTTGTATATATAAAGGCGTTTTCGAGATATCGACCAAAATGTGGACCGGGGTGACCCAGAACATCATCTGTCGGGTACCGCTAATTTATTTATATATGTAATACCACGAACAGTATTCCTGCCATGATTCCAAGGGCTTTTAATTTCGCCCTGCAGAACTTCTTCATTTTCTTTTACTTAATATGGTAGGTGTCACACCTATTTTACAAAGTTTTTTCTAAAGTTATATTTTGCGTCAATAAACCAATCCAATTACCATGTTTCAACCCTTTTTTCGTATTTGGTATAGAATTATGGCACTTTTTTCATTTTTCGTAATTTTCGATATCGAAAAAATGGGCGTGGTCATAGTTAGATTTCGGCCATTTTTTATACCAATAGAAAGTGAGTTCAGATAATTATGTGAACTGAGTTTAGTAAAGATATATCGATTTTTGCTCAAGTTATCGTGTTAATGGCCGAGTTGAAGGACAGACGGTCGACTGTGTATAAAAACTTGGCGTGGCTTCAACCGATTTCGCCCTTTTTCACAGAAAAGAGTTATCGTCCTAGAATCTAAGCCGGCACCAAATTTCACAAGGATTGGTAAATTTTTGTTCGACTTATGGCATTAAATGTATCCTAGACAAATCAAATGAAAAAGGGGGGAGCCACGCCCATTTTGAAATTTTCTTTTATGTTTGTATTTTGTTGCACCATATCATTACTGGAGTTGAATGTTGACATAATTTACTTATATACTGTAAAGATATTAAATTTTTTGTAAAAATTTCACTTAAAAAAAATTTTTTTTAAAAGTGGGCGTGGTCGTGCTCCGATTTTGCTAATTTTTATTAAGCGTACATATAGTAATAGGAGTAACGTTCCTGCTAAATTGCATCATGATATCTTCTACCACTGCCAAATTACAGCTTGCAAAACTTCTAAATTACCTTCTTTTAAAAGTGGGCGGTGCCATGCCCATTGTCCAAAATTTTACTTATTTTCTTTTCTCCGTCATAAGTTCAACGCACCTACCAAGTTTCATCGCTTTTTCGCTCTTTGGTAATGAATTATCGCAATTTTTCGATTTTTAGAAATTTTCGATATCGAAAAAGTGGGCGTGGTTATAGTCCGATATCGTTCATTTTAAATAACGATCTGAGATGAGCGCCCAGGAATCTACCTACCAAATTTCATCAAGATATCTCAAAATTTATTCAAGTTATCGTGTTAACGGACAGACGGACGGACGGACATGGCTTAATCAAATTTTTTTTCGATACTGATGATTTTGATATATGGAAGTCTATATCTATCTCGATTCCTTTATACCTGTACAATCAACCGTTATCCAATCAAAGTTAATATACTCTGTGAGCTCTGCTCAACTGAGTATAATAAAAGATTTTTGGACTTACGTGCATATTCGTAGCAGGAACTCGTTGAAGGCCTGCGACGTTGTTGTTGCATGGCTAAAAATTAAAAATTTGTGCATACACATAAGCAAAAATCTTAAAATTCCGCTTATTGCTTTTTGTTAGCAAAATATTAGTAGGTATTATTTAGAAAATAAATACTGTTCCAATTTAGGTGAGCGCTGATGCGATGTTGGAACATTTCCATAAATCTCTCACTCACTTCCTAATATCACTGATCTTTCTCTCTCTAACTTATTTTGTGTTTCTACCTTTTTTTATTAATAATACATTTATTTATTAATTTACATTTTTAATTAATTAATAATTTAATTTTTTTTAAATTTTGAATATACTTAAATGTTTCTTCATTCTCTTGAATAATCTTCTTCTTTCTATATTTTTAACTTAATATCAAATTTACACATATTTGAAAGGCAAATATTTTAAAATATTACTAAGATGTATCGCCATCTCTTTCATAATTTTTTATACTCAGTTGAGCAGAGCTCACAGAGGATATTAACTCTGATTGGATAACTTCCATATATCAAAATCATCAGTATCAAAAAAAATTTGATTGAACCACGTCCGTCCGTCCGCCCGTTAACACCATAACTTGAGTAAATTTTGAGGTATCTTGATGAAATTTTGTATGTAGGTTTCTGGACACTCATCTCAGATCGCCGTTTAAAATGAACGATATCGGACTATAATCACGCCCACTTTTTCGATATCGAAAATTTCGAAAAATTTAAAAAGTGCGATAATTCATTACCACACACGGATAAAACGAATAAACTTGGTAGGTGATTTGAACTTATGACGCAGAATAGAAAATTAGTGAAATTTTGGACAATGGGCGTGGCGCCGCCCACTTTTAAAAGAAGGTAATTTAAAAGTTTTGCAAGCAGTAATTTGGCAGTCGTTGAAGATATCATGATGAAATTTGGCAGGAACGTTACTCCTATTACTATATGTATGTTTAATAAAAATTAGCAAAATCGGAGAGCGACCAAGCCCACTTTAAAAAAAAATTTTTAAGTCAAATTTTTCATTTAATTTGTCTAGGATACTTTTAATGCCATAAGTCGAACAAAAATTTACCAATGCTAGTGAAAATTGGTAGGGCGTAAATTCTAGGACGATAACTGTTTTCTGTGAAAAAGGACGAAATCGGTTGAAGCCGCGCCCAGTTTTTATACACAGCCGACCGTCTGTCCTTCCGCTCGGCCGTTAACACGATAACTTGAGCAAAAGTCGATATATCTTTACTAAACTCTGTTCGCGTACTTATCTGTACTCACTTTGTATTGGTTTAAAAAATGGCCAAAATCCAACTATGACCACGCCCACTTTTTCGATATCGAAAATTACGAGAAATGAAAAAATGCCATAATTCTATACCAAATACGAAAAAAGGAATGAAACATGGTAATTGGATTGGTTTATTGACGCAAAATATAACTTTAGAAAAAAAACTTTCTAAAATGGGTGTGACACCTACCATATTAAGTAGAAGAAAATGAAAAAGTTCTGCAGGGCGAAATCAAAAGCCCTTGGAATCATGGCAGGAATACTGTTCGTGGTATAATATATATAAATAAATTAGCGGTACCCGACAGATGATGTTCTGGGTCACCCTGGTCCACATTTTGGTCGATATCTCGAAAACGCTTTCACATATACAACTGCCACCAGTCCCTTTTAAAACCCTCACTAATACCTTTAATTTGATACTCATATCGTACAAACACATTATAGAGTTAGCTTTGGTCCACTTTTATGGCGATATCTCGAAAACGAGTCCACTTATAGAACTAAGGCCCACTCCCTTTTAAAATACTCATTATCACCTTTCGCTTGATACCCATATTGTACAAACGCATTGTAGAGTCACCCCTGGTCCACCTTTATGGCCATATCTCGAAAAGGCATCCACCTATAGAACTAAGGCCCAACCCATTTTAAAATACTCATTAACACCTTTCATTTGATACCCATATCGTACAAACACATTCTAGAGTCACCCCTGGTCCACCTTTATAGCGATATCTGGAAAAGGCGTCCACATATAGAACAAGGGCCCACTCCCTTTTAAAATACTCATTACCACCCTTTTCATTTGATACCCATATCTTACAAACACATTATAGAGCCACCCCTGGTCCACCTTTATGGCGATATCTCGAAAAGGCGTCCACCTATAGACCTAAGTCCCACTCCCTTTTAAAATACTCATTAACACCTTTCATTTGATACCCATATCGTACAAACACATTCTAGAGTCACCCCTGGTCCACCTTTATGGCCATATCTCGAATAGGCATCCACCTATAGAACTAAGGCCCACTCCCTTTTAAAATACTCATTATCACCTTTCGCTTGATACCCATATTGTACAAACGCATTGTAGAGTCACCCCTGGTCCACTGTTATGGCCATATCTCGAAAAGGCATCCACCTATAGAACTAAGGCCCACTCCCTTTTAAAATACTCATTATCACCTTTCCTTTGATACCATATTGTACAAACGCATTCTAGAGTCACCCCTGGTCCACCTTTATGGCGATATCTCGAAAAGGCATCCACCTATAGAACTAAGGCCCACTCCATTTTAAAATACTCATTAACACCTTTCATTTGATACCCATATCGTACAAACAAATTCTAGAGTCACCCCTGGTCCACCTTTATGGCGATATTTCGAAAAGGCATCCACCTATAGACCTAAGTCCCACTCCCTTTTAAAATACTCATTAACACCTTTCATTTGATACCCATATCGTACAAACACATTCTAGAGTCACCCCTGGTCCACCTTTATGGCGATATTTGGAAAAGGCGTCCACATATAGAACTAAGGCCCACTCCCTTTTAAAATACTCATTACCACCCTTTTCATTTGATACCCATATCTTACAAACACATTATAGAGCCACCCCTGGTCCACCTTTATGGCGATATCTCCATTTTAAAATACTCATTAACACCTTTCATTTGGTACCCATATCGTACAAACACATTCCAGGGTTACCCTATTTTCATTTTCCTACATGGTGATTTTCCCTTATTTTGTCTCCATAACTCTCAACTAAGTATGTAATGTTCGGTTACACCCCGAAATATGATGTTCTGGGTCACCCTGGTCCACATTTTGGTCGATATCTCGAAAACGCCTTCACATATACAACTAAGGGCCACTCCCTTTTAAAACCCTCATTAATATCTTTAATTTGATACCCATATCGTACAAACAAATTCTAGAGTCACCCCTGGTTCCCCTTTATGGCGATATCTCGAAAAGGCGTCCACCTATAGAACTAAGCCTACGCCCTCTTAAAATAATCATTAACACCCTTCATTTGATACCCATATCGTACAACCAAATTCTAGAGTCACCCCTGGTCCACCTTTATGCCGATATCTCGAAAAGGCGTCCAATTATACAACTAAGCCCGAGCCCTTTTAAAATACTCATTAACACCCTTCATTTGATACCCATATTGTGTGAGCGTACCCTAACTTGCCAAATTAACCAAAAATAGGATTGAGCGCCATGCAGCAACAACACGTAAAACGGAGCGGGGGATAGAGTTCTCATCGCAGATAAATGCGCCTCGCTTAATAACATGCTATATGTGTGTGCTTATGTACAAATACTTTGGATAATCATAAGCTCATTTTGCACAGCTAGCGGAGATGATTGAAAAACAGTAAAAATCAGTCGTCATTCTACAGTAGGGAAATAAATGAGTTTGCTCTGTACCAAAATTAAGAAATTTAATAAACCAACCATTCGACTTCAAACTTGTTGTTGTTTTATCTTTGCGAGTTGCGCACAAACATTTTTGGTGCCCTGGGTGAGGAATTTTACAAACATATCATCGTACGTTTGACATTGGCATTCGCGAAGGGCATTGAAGCCATAATCCATTCCATAACAACAAAGGTGGGTGTTTTACGTGGAAACAACAATAGTGATACATCGAGAACAAATCGGCGTCTTTTAACAGCTGTACTCGTTGACTTTCAAGTGACCGCTGTGAGGTAATTGTGTGCTTATTGTTGCTTGAGTGCTTGAGGGTTTCTGTTTTTTCTAAAAATGGGGAACGAGATGTCACCAGAAGAAGTTTATACTATGCAGCTGGACCTGCCACGCCAAGTCGAAAGTGCCCTCAAAAACTTTAAAAAGGATCCCGAATTGAGAAAAACCATTACTTACTTTGAAATTAGAATTGCCACCTTGACTGAGTGCTACCACAAATTCGAGAAAAATCACGTAAAACTTCTTCGATCGGACCTCGATACTGAGCATGATTATTATGCCAATGAATTCGCCAATAATTTTGAGGAGCTCTATGTATCGGCTCGAAGTGACATAGTTAAAGCATTCAAAACCAAATACCCCACTACATTGAGCCTACTGCGGAACAAACCAAATTGAATAACCAACAGATTGCACGCAACGAGACAATAGAACCGGCCGTTCGATTAGTGGTTCCTACACGGACTGGCCTGCATACACGATGCATACCTCCGCTTTATTCATAATAACATTCAAATCGCTAGCGTAGAAAAGTTCAATTATCTCGGACTTGCTTGGCCTACTGGTTTTGATGACGACATTATGAAGTTGCCGTTGACAAATGATAACTACAGCCTTACATGGGAAACTTTGCTGGGTCGTTACAACAATCCCCGATTTCTATTTACACATTATATGCAACTGTTTTATTCCCAACCCATCGTGGCCAAGGAAGATTCGACTAAGTTAAAGCATTTAATCGACACGTCCCGATTGTGTTTTAGTACACTAAGCAATTTAAAGGTCGATGTCGATGCCTGCGATCAAGTATTTGTACACTTTCTTATTAGTAAACTACCTAGGGAAACCCATCAATTTTGGGAACAGGAATTGGGGAATTCCAAAGAAATTCCAACATTCAACAAGTTTTGCGATTTTATTGAGTTTCGCTATCGGACGCTCGAATCCCTTGAGCTAAAATCAAATAATAGTCATTCAAAATCGGCGGCACAGCAAAGGTTGAGTTTACCTTCACAACCAACTCAAAGATTAAAATTTCGTCGTGATTCAAGGGTTAACCACATATCTAGCTCTATTGATAGCAAAGGCATTAGTTGCATCTTGTGTAAAGAGAGTCATATAACTCGACGTTGTCCCAAATTTCTAGCCATGGATTGTTTTGCACGCAAAACTATCGTTGACACCAACAGGCTTTGCGTCAATTGTCTTAGTTCCACACAGTTGGTTTCCACATGTCCAAGCAATCGGAACTGCGAACAATGTGGCAAACGACACCACAGATTATTGCATTTTCCTCAAACCATAAACAATCCATCATCTTTTCCACATACTGCAGCAACGTCGTCTACCACGCCATCACATAGGCGTACAATTAGTACCAATAATATTAGCTCCGAAATCGGTCCACTACTATCCAACGCAATCAAGTTCACTTCTAAAACAAATGTACTTTTACCCACATCAGTGGTTAAGGTTACCCGTCACGACGGCTCAACAGTTTTATTGCGCACGTTAATCGATCAAGGCTCCACCGGAGCTCTAGTCAGTGAGCGAGCTGCAGACACCCTTAAATTGGAACGCTGGCCCACCAAAACTAGCATAAAACTAACAAATGGTCAGCAAACATCTGGAAGATATATCACACAATTTACAATAAAATCACGAATTGCTGCAAACTTCCAGCTAGACGTCACGGCTTCAATCGTTAAAAACGTTACGGAGAATTTACCAGTTACAACCATATCATATCATGAGTGGCCTTACTTACGTGATCTCGAATTGGCAGACCCGGAATTTTATCGATCACTACCTATTGATTTACTTATTGGTTCAGACCTTTTTTCGGATTTGATAATGGAAGGACTACGAAAGGGCCGCAGCGACGAGCGATATAAATTTCAACCCCTTATAAATTTAGCAGCACAACAAACTGTTCGCACATTTGCTTGAAAGATTTGGATGCGCTCGTGAAGAAGTTCTACGCACTTGAAAGTATTCCATCTGAAGAACAACATACTCCAGAAGAGATATGGTGTCAAGAATACTATTGCAGGACTAAAATTCGTCAGGAAAACGGAAAATACTTAGTACGCTTACCATTAAAAACGCATTTTGACTCGAATTTGACGTTAGGCAAGACTCGGCAAAATGCACTTAATCGTTTTTATTTACTCGAGCGTAAGTTTAACAATAACATCAAGGTCCAAGACCAATGCACTGCAACAATTAAAGAATATTTCGACCTCAATCAAATAACGCCTGTTCAGACTAACGAAGAAAAACATTTGCAACTTTACAACAATCAACCATCTTACTCGTGTTGTACATTGCCCCATCACGCCGTGATGAAGGAAGATAGTTTGACAACAAAGTGTCGGGTTGTTTTTGATGCGTCAGCCAGGTCTTCTAGTGGGAAATCATTAAACAACATTGTGTGTAGTGGGCCTCGCCTCTTGAACGACCTACCAGCTGTTTTATTGAACTGGCGTCTGCATGTTTATGTAATTACGGCCGATATTAAAAAAATGTTTCGTTGTATAGATATGCAGGAAGAAGATTCTGAATACCAACGAATATTTTGGCGCAATGCAGATGGTGAAGTTACTGAATATAAGTTAACAACAGTAACTTTCGGTACCGCTTCAGCACCATACTTGGCAAACGAAACGCTACATCAAATAGCACGAGACGAACGAGGGCATTACCCCTTGGCTGAATCGGTACTTATGAAGGAGATATACGTGGATGATGTTTACACTGGGAGTGAAACTATAGAAAAGGTAATTGAGATTCGTAATCAAACGCAAGCAGCCCTAGGCTCCGCCGGTACGAAACTTCACAAGTGGGCTAGCAACTCAGCAGAGCTACTCAAATCAATACCGTTAGAGCAGCAATATAGTACATCTTCTCTCGAGCTAAACAGCGAGGAAACCCTGAAAACCTTAGGCATGCGTGGGCAACCAAGAGAGGACTGTTTCCGTTATAACCTCAAGTTCGATTCCAATGTTCATCACACAGGTGTTACAAATCGTTCTGTGCTTTCTCAGATATCGAGACTTTCCCTGGGGTTTGATTAATCCGATCATTGTCACATCCAAGATATTTTTGAAGCATCTGTGGTCATTCAATTTATAGTGGGACAAACAACTCCCAAAGAGTTTGATCCTTGAGTGGGAACAGATGGTCTACGATCTGCAAGCGATAAACGAAATTCAAATTCCCCGACGGCTAAATTATTCACCTTCCACAACCCAACTTATAGAACTTCACGCATTCAGTGATGGTTCCACACAAGCGTATGCTTCCAATGTATATTTACGCGTGCAAGATTCTCAAGGTAACTACCATACTAATATTATCACAGGCAAAACTAAGGTAATCCCAAAACCACCTATATGTATTCCTCGTATCGAACTCAGTGCAGCATTTTTAAGCATAAAACTTGTCAAATGGGTACTTAAACACATTTCCATAGATGCGAACCCAATTAAAGTATACTATTGGACTGATACCACCATCGTTTTGTCCTGGATAATGGAGGACATAAACCGCTGGCCTGTATTCGTATCAAATCGCGTAGGGCTCATTCATATCGAATCGAATTTCCAACAATGGCATCATGTTTCGACTCATGAAAACCCCGCCGACCATTCATCAAGACGCTTGAAAGCAACACAGCTTATAAATTGTGATCTATATTGGCACGGCCCCACTTGGTTGTGCAATCCGAAACAAACCTGGCCTGCCTCGGATTGGACCTTTTTGGAGGATGAAGAAGACGTCGAACACATGGTCAACGTGGCCATTGTAGCCAATGAGAAACTGCCCTTGTTTGAGCGGTACTCATCTTATACTCGTTTGTTAAGGATCACAGCCATGCTATTACGAGTTAAATACAATCTCAAAAATCTTTCGGAAATTTGATTACGAGGTCCACTAACAGCAGCGGAGTTGCAAAATCGTCTCATTCGGCTGGTACAAATTGCTCAAACCCAATGCTATTATGGCGAAATTAAGGCGCTGGCCAAGCATGAAATGGTGCAAAATAAAAGTGACCTTTTCAGCCTGACACCATTCCTGGACGATAAAAAAATTATTCGTGTGAGAGGCCGTTTAAGGCAATCGCAATTGCCTTATCAGGAAAGACATCCAATTATCGTTCCAAAAAATCATCGATTTACACATCTTCTCATTGATTTTGCTCATAAATCAACACTCCATTGGGGTATCCAACTAACGTCAGCATTCATCCGCAAACGTTTTTGGATCATTCATTCACGCAGAACTATAGCTGCTTTCATCAAAAAATGCATCGTCTGTTTTCGTCAGAGGCCGCAACCTTCGACACAGTTAATGGGTGATTTGCCACAAGCAAGAGTTGCTATCAACGTTCGTCCATTTTTAGCCACAGACGTCGATTACACGGGAGCCATCAACCTTAAAGCATCACGCTATCGCGGACACACTACATATAAAGGCTACATTGCCATTTTCGTTTGCTTAACAACTAAGGCTGTCCACCTCGAAGCAGTTTAAGGTATGTCAACTTATGATTTTCTGTGCGCTCTGCAACGATTTATTGGTCGCCGTGGTCTTTGTCACGATTTGTATAGTGACTGTGGACCAAAGTTCATGGGTGCCGAACGGCTACTCAAATTACAAGCACAAAAATTTCGCGAATCACTGCAAAGTGATATCGTACCATTTTTGGCTGATAAGGCCATACAATGGCATTTAAGAGGATGGTTAGATAGGAATTATCCAAATATATATGCAGTCTTCACTAAATGCGTTTTTATGGGAAGTTATTTGTCAAGCTTAACCCTTGCATTACTTTATATCTTTTCCATGATACCAACCTACTTTGCCATTAATTATGTCCCGCGATTTATACATGTTATTTCCTTTTATGGCAATAACTGAAGATTTGATAAAAACTGTTGCTGTCACTTTGAACGAAGTTGCGACGATATACTTCGTCACCTACTTTGAAGTTCTTTAATCTGCTGCGCAGATTATAGCGCTGACCAGATTTTTTAAAGGCACTCTGAAAATTTCTAGCCACATCAGTACGCACGAGTCGGAGCTTGTCTATACGGTCTATTACAACATCCCCTCTCAAAGACTTGAGCGTACGCAGCAAATTGTAGTGGTCCGCATGACTTACCATTTGCTGGCCAAACAGTGCGTAGTATGGTGTGCTTCGGCTATTTATTGAAGATTTTTGTCCCAGTTGGTTTGATCAGTTTGAAGATATGATCTTATATACCAGCTATAACGAAGTGATTGACCCTCTCGCTCGCGTTAGCTTGTGGACTGTAAAGGAATATTTTAAACCCCTTGACGAGAGGAAATTTTTAAATTGGACGGATTTAAACTGACTTCCGTTGTCAAACACAATGAATTCGGGTGTGCCAAAAATAGGGAAAATTTGTTCGTTTAGGAAATCGCAAATGGGCGTAGCAGTAAACTTTTTTATCGGTTTGAAAAAAGGAAATTTGTTAATGAGGTGGGTTTTGTCGAAGGCTGAGGTAGCACTCAGTCAATCCAGGGTCAGGTTGAGGTCCCACAAACCCCCACTTAATAAGAGCACAGTAGTTATGTGTTAATGACGAATACACACACATACACGGCTTGAAGGGTAGTGCGGGTAGCAGCTTTCCGTACATGTATGGCAGGGGAAGGAGGCGAGCGGCGGCTAATGGTCGTTGAAGTAGCGGAGGGGTCCGTACGGCGGTTGAACGGTGGTGCAGGAGCGGGCGGGTTGGTACGGTGGTCTGGAGGCAGCGGCGGTATCAGTGCGGCGGCCGGACGGCGGACAGTATTAGCGGACGGATTGGTGCAGTGGTATGGGCGCAGTGGCGGGAGTAGCACGGCAGCTGGACGGCGGACAGTATTAGCGGACGGATTAGTGCAGCGGTATCGGCGCAGTGGCGGGATTAGCATGGCGGCTGGACGGCGGACAGTATTAACGGACGGATGGATGTAGCGGTGTGGACGCAGTGACGGCACCAGCGAGCTGGCTGGACGGTAGTAAGGCAGCGGCGGCTAACGGTCATCGTAGCAGCGGCGCAACGGCGGTGGGATAGCGGGCGGCCAACGGTCGTTGTAGCAGCGGCGTAATGGCGGTGGGATAGCGACGGCAACAACAGGGCGACGGAGCGCGTACTAGTGGCGTGGCCGAGGCGGGGTGTCGGTACAAACGTTCTACCTGATTACCTTTTAGGAGGGGTTACCAGTAGCGGCGGTTGCGGGTGGCGCCTTCCTGCGAGGAATGAAGAATTTTGGTTAGTGCCGGTCCGCTAGCTGGACACCACCGCCTCCATGCCCGCACGACGGCAGGGCTGGACGCGGAGTTGTACCAGCCGGAACTCCGTAGGCCGATCCGTGGGCATAGGGGAAGTGCACCTTACGGCACAGCGGTAGCCCCTTTAGCTGCTGGACCGGTCTACGGCCGGACCCGGGGCGGAGGGGAAAAGGGCCGGATGGTCATAAGGCGGCGACTCCCCCCCCCCCCCCCCCCCCCCACTTAGCTGGGACACGGGCGAGAAAACCATAAAGGCGACAACCCGTTGTCCCCGCAAGCAAGGGTGACCCGTTCCCTGACAGCGCCCCTTTCCACTCCGTGGTATGGTTGGTTTATTCGCTTTTAGTGCTGGCTCACTAGCTGGACACCACCGCCTCCCTGCTTGCACGATGGCAGGGCTGGACGCGGACCAGCCGGAACTTTGTAGGTCGATCCGAGGGCTGAGGGGAAAAAAAAATGTTTACATTTCAGGTTTAATTACAATTTCATTGTTCTTAAAACTAACAGAATATTTAATTTTAAAATAATTAGAAATTCATGAATATTATAAATAAGTTGCCATCCTTCTTCTTCTTCTTCCATCCTTGACATATTGGCGTTGTTCTCATCTACCTCGTGTTGTGATTGCATTATGGCCATTCGGTATTCGATAATATATGGGCAGGAAAAAAATGTGGTACCCTTTGTATTTTGACTCGGTTGACGGGCCACTGGTACTGCCCCCTCCGTGTGCACCCGCTCTAACGTCGCTTTATTTCGCCAAAGTTTATGTCTGCTGAAGATGCTTTTGTACCCTCTTTGCTTACTATATTTACGTACAGCCAAGTCGGTATAAGACCTTTTCTTGTAGCGCTTTGAGCACGCTTGCCATTGTTGCTTGGCGCGCCGGAATTAACTCCACCCACTTGTAGAATTTTTAGATCATGGCGAGGAGGTAAGTGCTTCTTTGCTTGGAACGTGGTAGTAGTGGCACGAAGTTGGCGGTTGCTATTTCCCATGTCTGCGGATATTGTATGGTTGCCAATAATCTCACCGGGCTCTTCTCTGTCACCTTTTGTTGTGTAAAATATGCCTTGTTCGGTGTTTTGTAACGGGCGGCGGGGGAGCGCATTGCATATCGCGTTCGGCACTCTTTTTCAGTAATCTTCCTTGACGTTGTATGTTTGTATAGCCGGGTAACGGGGGTAGAAGCGTTGCTTCAGCGGTCGGTTATGGTTACGGATGGTCGAATGTTCGGCTGTGGTAATTGGGCTACCGGTTTTACTCAATCGCTTCTGGTGGTGCTCCCGTTTTTGACCATTGTTCACGTGATACCGGCTGGTCATTGCAAATAGTGTGTCTAGCTCGGCTGATCTCCAGGTCAAGGTGACTTCTAACGGATGACCATCTAGTGTGAGGGTGATTCCCCTTTCCCGTAGAAATGCCATTCCTAAGATCTTCCGTTCTGCCAGGTTCGGGATGACGGACATCATTGTGTTAGTCGTTCGCCCTTGGTACGTAGTCCTTGCTGGGTACGAATTCGAGCTATAGACATACCTCTGGTCTGCCAATTGGACGCTCCGCCTGTGAAGATGTGGTTTGATTTTGTTCCTCTCCCGGTGGTTTCGTATTGACTCGTCGACGTATGAGAGGGTGGCGCCGGTGTCTATTAGCGCGCGCACGCTCATGTCCTCGATGGTTATCGGTATGTAGAGACGGTCATCTACTTGCATTTCGGTAGCGGGATTGCAGGCTGGTGGTTCCATAGACTTCTTTGGCCGCACAAATAATGCTTGGCGGTTTCCTCTCACATAACTTGACGGCATCCTGGATGTGTTGTTGTCGGTGGATTTGTTGGTCGAAGGGCATAGGCAGTCCCTGGAGAGGATATTGTCTTGTCCACACCTGGAGCAGAACATTCTCCAGCGGCCCCTGCATTGGAAGCGGCGGTGTACGCCAGCAGCGCCAGCAGCACTAGTTGCTATCGTACTCCGTTTGAAGGTGATACAGGCTGTGGATCGTCACTTTGCCCTGTTTCACTTCCTCTATTTTTAGCAGCTCATATTCTTCCGTTATTTCCAGGAGTTCATCGATCGTCTTAAACTCGCTGCGCTTAACGAAGAGGCGGTATTCAACGCGTAGGCCATCGTATATTCGTTCGATGTGGTTTTCCTTACACATTGTCGGGTGCTGGCGAATCAGCGTTTCTAATGCGAGGATGCAGTATTTGGCTTTTTCACGGCCGTGTTACTTGCGTTGTTGGATGGCCTCTTCCAAATGTCGAAGATGACGCTTGGGCAGGAAAAAATTTTGCACCTCCGTTCGAAAATCGTTCCATTGGTTGACTTGTTGTTTACGGATGCGGTACCATTGGAGTCCTTTGCCACGTAGAAGTTCCGGCAGCGTTGGGAGAAGCCGGTCGACGGGGATGCGGTAACATTCGGCAAGCTCTTCTTTCCTCTACAGAAATTAGTGCAGCGACTCTTCACCCGAAAAATGCAAAAAGGTTTTCCTTACACATTGCCGGGTGCTGGCGGATCAGTGTTTCTAATGCGAGGATGTAGTCTTTGGCTTTTTCACGGATGTGTTGCTTGCGTTGTCGGATGGCCTCTTCCAAATGTCGAAGATGACGCTTGGGCAGGAAAAAATTTTGCAACTCCGTTCCAAAATCGCTCCATTGGTTGATTTTTTGTTTACGGATGCGGTACCATTGGAGTGCTTTGCCACGTAGAAGTTCCGGCAGCGTTGGGAGGAGCCGGTTGACGGGGATGGGTTAACATTCGGCAAGCTCCTGTATCCTCTCCAGAAATTCGTACAGCGACTCTTCACCCGAAAAATTCAAATCCCAGCGGCAACGGTATTCATTAGCACACCGTCGCTCATTTCGTCTCGCTTCGGTGGTGCGGTTTCTCTCTCATGCGCATGCGGTTGGGGACTATGAATCTGGATCGATGGGCTCGGCTTTGCTGTTGGCTGGGGTAGCATAACGGATTTCCCCTCTTCTTCATTCACTTTCCTTTCCAGATTCTTCAGCAGGTCTTCACTTGCATTTCTCGTGCGTTTCGCTCGTACGTAAGTGCTCAGTGCGCGGCGCAGCTCGGCTACGGTTTGGCCTTCCACGTGAATCGTATGCTTCTTGCACTCCTCTAGCAGCCTCTCCCTTTTCAGTAAGTAGATCCAATTGAGTGAGTCGGTATTCAGCGTCGTAACTTCGGGGGCCGTTGTGTTTGTTGTTTCTGATGGTGCGTTCGTCGAACCCGCCCGGCAGTATTGGTGGTTGTTGTATTTGGTTTTCCACTGTCATCTGCGGAGGGGGTCCCTGCTCGGACGCCATTTATGAGGTGGGTTTTGTCGAAGGCTGAGGTAGCACTCAGTCAATCCAGGGTCAGGTAGAGGTCCCACAAACCCCCACTTAATAAGAACACAGTAGTTATATGTTAATGACGAATACACACACACACGCCTTGAAGGGTAGGGCGGGCAGCAGCTTTCCATACAAGTATGCCGGGGGAGGGAGGCGAGTGGCGGCTAGTGGTCGTTGTAGTAGCGGAGGGGTCCGTACGGCGGTTGAACGGCGGTGCAGGAGCGGGCGGGTTGGTACGGTGGTGTGGAGGCAGCGGCGGGATCATCGCGGCGGTCGGACGGCGGAGAGTATTAGCGGACGGATTGGTGCAGTGGTATGGGCGCAGTGGCGGGATTAGCACAGCAGCTGGACGGCGGACAGTATTAGCGGACGGATTAGTGCAGCGGTATCGGCGCAGGACGGCGGACAGTATTAATGGACGGATGGATGTAGCGGTATGGACGCAGTGACAGCACCAGCGAGCTGGCTGGACGGTAGTAAGGCAGAGGCGGCTAACGGTCATCGTAGCAGCGGCGCAACGGCGGTAGGATAGCGGGCGGCCAACGGTCGTTGTAGCAGCGGCGTAATGGCGGTAGAATAGCGACGGCAACAACAGAGCGCGTACTATTGGCGAGGCCGAGGCGGGGTGTCGGTACAAACGTTCTACCTGATTACCTTTTAGGAGGGGTTACCAGTAGCGGCGGTTGCGGGTGGCGGCTTCCTGCGAGGAATTAATAGAATTGTGGTTAGTGCCGATCCGCTAGCTGGACACCACCGCCTCCATGCCCGCACGATGGCAGGGCTGGACGCGGAGTTGTACCAGCCGGAACTCCGTAGGTCGATCTGTGGGCTGAGGGGAAGTGCACCTTACGGCACAGCGGTAGCCCCTTTAGCTGCTGGACCGGTCTACGGCCGGAGCCGGGGCGGAGGGGAAAAGCCCGGATGGTCATAAGGCAAAAGGTGACCAGTGCCAAGGCTGCACCCCTTCAACTCAGCTAGTCAGGAGGAATGACTGCGTTGCTTAATAAAGCAACCACTTCCTCTGACTAACGTGCGAGGAATGAAGTAACAACAGCAAATTCATTCTCTTTTATACTGCTTCTGCTATGATGCGAGTGAGAAATGAACCGCTAATTGGGTACTTCAGTTTGCCATTTACAGCCTGATTCTAATGTGGTAACAACTTTCTTCACCACGGCAACTTTCTTCACCATGGCAACTTTCTTCATGTGGTAGCTTTTGTACCCTTTTGGTATTCTGCCCACGAAAGTAGCCGGATAATTGTTTACCCACTAAAATAGGTGGTAACATCAATGTAACCACACAAAAGCTGTTTTTTAGAAAAAGGCAATACTGAAAAATAAAGAATTGTGAGCGGAAATAAGTAAACATAATAGTAAAAAAGTGCTGCCTCTTACTATACATATTTTTTCCATGTACTTTCACAGTATATATTACAATATAGCTATGTAGAAACGTATGCATGTATGTACATATGTATATACACATCGTCCCGTTTATTCGTTAACATCGTATCTACGAGTGACATATTTTCGGTAAAGCCATGGCGGAACCATACACGGTGGCAGCATGGTGACACACCTACAAACATAAATAAAAATTCCATGTACTTCGTTTTTGTAAATTCGATGGACAAATGTCAAAATCGTACTGCGCCGGAAGTTGATGTATCAAATTAAATAATAAAAAGTTTATATTCAGCTGTCCCATGCTGCCACCTTGTATCGTTCCGCCTTGGGTAAAGCGAAGAAAACCAACTTTTAAATTTCACCGCAGACACTGGTGAGTTTTTCGTTGATGGCAGCGTTACCACTTTGGCCAGAATCGCGAATAAAACAACTGGTAACGATTTTCGGTTACATAATGTTCTGGGTACTATTTTACCGGTAACGCTAAGAATCGGGCCGTTACTGTGAGTTGGCGTGCTGTGTGCATATTATTGTTATCGCCAAATGCTATTCGCATGCATTAGTATGTAGCTGCTGCTGTTGGCTACCTGTTAATGTACTATGTAGGTTAGGGCGGGTCGATTTAAAAATCGCTCATTGCTCTGTGAAAATAGTATTCTAGGGATCAAAATAAGAAACTTTGCCGAAGGAACCATACCTCTAAAACGAATTCTGATGTCCCCCCCTTTGGGTCGAACTTTTGGGTAGGGGCAATTTCAATTCTACCTGCTGTGTCTTGTGGTGGCTTAAAAAAAACAACACAAGCAATTTTACGATCTGCAATTGTGTCACAGTGATACCTTCATTTTTTAAAACGGTTGAATAAAAAACCCACACAACTATGTTTACGTCATGCAAATGCATCCCAGTGATGCCTTGGTTTTAAAATGGGGTTGTAAAAACGCTAATTTCTAATAGTTTTTTTTTAATTTCTTTTCTATTACTAAGTTAAATTCATTTTTTCATTTACATATGTTCTGACTAAATAAATTTCTAAAGAGAAACATAAACTCCAAAAAGAAAAAACATAGGCATTTCAAAGTGGGATTTTTCAAAATTTGCCCCTACAACCCAAAGGGGGGGACATCAGAATTCAATTTAGAGGTATGGTTCCTTCGGCAAAGTTTCTTATTTTGATCCCTAGAATATGATTTTCACAGAGCAATGGGCGAATTTTTTGCCTCCCCACAAATCGACCCGTCCTAATGTAGGTATACTCTCAGGCGTAGGTGAAAAAGTGTTAGAGTGGGAGTCTCAGGCGTAAGAGAAAAAGGGTTTTAATGGGGGTCGTACTATTGTAACGCTACGTTACATGGTTAAGTGGTCGAGGACTATCAGTATACCGATATTTCCTTGCTTCTATCGGCGGTAAGGACCTAGAAGATCGATATATGACCTTTGAAAAGAACATGTGGAATTCAAATTAGCTGTCATGGGTGAACGAAGAACTATGTTTGTGGATTTACTCTACTGACAGATATCACAACGTGAAATGAAACTTTTAACATCGTTAACCATCGGCGGCCAGTAAAAATTTAAACTTAGCCGTTCCAAAGTTTTTCCCATCCCACCATGGCACTTGTTTGGAGGACAATGTGTATTCTCTATTGTATCCTGGATTAAATCTTTTGGAATCCACAGTTTCCAACACTTGACTTCCCTATGTTCACTTCCGTTGGCATATTCTGTTCGCTTATATACTTTGTCGTCTTTAACCTGCAGATCTGGCAAACTACTCCGAGATTCCAGAATTTTATGTTTTAATTTATTATATTCCTCTGAAAGCATCCGAATGTAAATTATTGGGAACACAGAAACTTCTCCTTGCTCATCGAAATTTTGCCTCCATAACGCATCAGGAACAATATTTTGGGAGCCCCGCCTATGTTCGATTTTAAATCGATAACCCTGTAACTTGAGTGAACATCGTGCTAACCTGCCACTTAAATCTTTTTGTTTCATTAGCCACTGCAAACTAGCATGGTCAGTCACTATGGTAAAATACTGACCTTCGACGTACGCATGGAACTTTTTTAAGCTAAGGATAGCTGCTAGGTACTCAAGTTCCGTCACACTATAATTGCTTTGAGCGCGAACTAATTTTTGCGAAAAATAAACGACGCACAGTGGCGCCTTTTGAGTTTTTTCTTTGCAAAAATCATAACTTTTGAACCAATTAGGATATTTCAAAAATTTAAAATGCAAATGAAAGCTAATTACTTGAAGTTTCATTGTGTGAAAGCTCAGAGTGTCACAGATACAGGGTGCTTCAAAAAATTCGTCAAAATCGAAAATTTTTAGAAAAATGCAAAAACAAAATGTTTTTAGTAACAAAAAAAATGAGATTTGTCTTATAATGACGTATTTAAGCATTAAATAAGATAAACTAATGATTTTGATAAGAAAGCGTGGCACTGTCCACTTATGATAAAAAGTTTTATCTAAGTAGTCACGTAATCAACAACTAGCAAAATCGATAGATGTACTGTTTCTTTTAAATGGCAATACTCTTATAAAACTCAAATGTCCGTTTTAGGTGCCACAATAACAAGCTGTTTCAAAATTCATCGTAAAATTTTACATGTTTTTTTTTTTTAATTTACAGCCAAATATGTATTTTATTAATAACTACAAGTTATTGAAAGTGGTTCAATGAAATAATATTTGAGCTAAAGATTAAACAGTCAACGAATGTTGGAAAAGGGGAGTGGCACTGCCCACATATGCTAAGAATTTTGATCTTAGTAACCGCTTTACCAATTAGTACCAAACTCGATAGACGTATTGATACCTAAGCTTTAAAATAAATTTGATAAACTTCAGAGAAATTCAATAACGAAAAGTATATATTTATAAATTACTAAATTAATTAACCATTTTATTTGAAATAAAAAATTAACTTGTACATATATATTTTATTTTTCAATAAAGTAACAAAATTGATTAGTAAATCTCTTTTTCATTGTTGTGATAAGAAGTGAGAAACTTATTCTATCTTAACATAGTCATCGTCTCTGGAACATATATATCTAAGAAAGCAACCATTTCTGAACTATACGCATCTGTAAGATCTTTTTATGTTCTTACATACCTCATAGATGATATGACTGGATCAGAAGAGATAGCTAACATGTTGAAAAGGTCTTCGTTTTATCTAACTCGTGATACTTTGCAGGTGTTTATACATCTATATATTTTGTAGTCCTTGTTCTTAGATTCTTGAGCTTCTTCAGACAATTCTCCTAATGGTAAGCACTGGTACTCTATTAAATCTTTTCCATGTGCTAAAATTTTATGTACCGTTGGTGTAAGTCTTCTCAGGATACTTTTGATGCAGAAACTCTTTAGTTTTATATGCATATTCTCCAAATTTGGGTCCATTAGCTTGTTCATGGCAGTTTAAAATATTTAAAATTACTCCCAATCTTTTCACAATATTTCTATCAACTCCTATTATGCGAGCAATCACTTCATCGTTTTCAAAAAATCTTCTTGAGGAGTTACCATCATTTGTATTTCCATATCCATACTTTGGACAGTCAACTCTAAGGGCAATCTCTTTAAAGAATGCATCCTAAATTATTTTTTTTTCTCCTGTTTTGTTTCTCCTTACATGTTGTATTGTCGTCGAAAACTTCTCCTTGTTGTGGTAGTGTATAAGCCAGCTTCAAAACAAATTCCATATATCTTAACCTAGCATGCAAAGGAGATATTCCATACTCATTATTTAGTTCGTCAGTTATTGAATCATCAAGATTTTCAAAGTCCTTTTGGCTCTTCTTACAAATTGGATATTTCATTGTAGATGTCGTATTTGTTATTAAGTTCAAAACTTTTCCATCGAACATTGTTAGAAGAAAATCATGCTTTATTGTAATGAAATTCCCCTCTTCAATTTCAATTATTGTTGGTTCTAATTTGGCAATTTGATTTTTTATATCACTCACTGTAGCTTTTATGAGTTCCGAAGACTCCTTCTCGTATTTAAATAATATCGGGCGGCACAATATAGTTGATGTCGGACCTGGATTTTTCCAATATTCTGAAGCTTCATCTTTCATAAACATATTACTATCTGTAATTGTTTCATCGTCTACATTTATTCTTTGTTTATATGCGCTTTGTCCTGATGATCCATCACATCCCCACTTAGTTATCGATGCTAGCTCCTTTGGCAGTGATTTCAACTTTCCTTCAATAAAACTTTGAAGAAGTCGTGTAGACGTATGATCCATTAAGTTTTGTAGCTCAATTTCAGCTGATACTTCGGTCATTTTGGGACTTAGAGGAACTGCTTCTTTCTTGTCTTGAGTAATTTTTTTTTATACAGGTAAAATATCGGCATTACGTTGCAATAATGGCTTACGCAATATAATATATTCTTTCTTCGTTAAACCGAGATCTATAAACAGCGCGAAAGCTTCTTCGGGAGTGTATATCCTAGGTAGCGCATTTGGTGGTGTGGGAATGCTGTTTTTGATCCTCATCAGTCGCACTGGACTTGCTACCGCAACTGCTTTTTTTAAATGAGACTTCACGTTTTCTTCGTCTTTTTTATATTTAATAGCCAGTACTTCTGAAAGATGAGTCGTGGCCATAGCTTTTGTGGTATCAGACAGCTTCCTTTTCCTTGTGTAGGTAGAACACCCTTCTATGGGTTTTGGTGGTCTCCCTCTAGTTGGATTGGTTGACGTGCTAGGCGTTTCTTCGTCCAAAAAAGTTTTGTCAGCTAGCCACTTTTCATGCTTACTTAGAAATTTTGAATTGTTACGATAGACATCCTTCCATTTTCTTTCTATCATAATGTATTGTAAACAAATTGTTTCTTCCATTCCTTAAAGAAAACTTTAATGCTAGTTTCACTCCCTAATTCTCTCATAATAGCCTCAACGAAGTCCCGTCTTGACTTTGTACATTTAAACACCGCAAATAGTTTCGAGTTTTCTAGATACATATTAGAATTGGCTTCGGGTGTATCTGACTAAATATTAAACTGTAAACTATATTTAAAAATACTATTCACTTTATTTAAGTAAACAGAATACTTAGTTCCTTAATCTCCAAAAGACGAATTATAATGTGCATTGTATGATGGATAGCTTTATATACCTACTCAAATTATTAAAATGAATTTCAGGTATACAATTCGTAACTAAAACAAGTAAGGACGGGACTGTCTTCGGCTGTGCCGAAGACTTCATACCTTTCATGAATGGGGCTGAACAATAATCTTATGCCGTTCGTAATCTTCGAATAATCGGATGGATAAGATAAGAAATATATAATGAACAGATCTACATACCTAAACGATTTTTAAGATAAATATAAAATAAAAAAATAGGTAGGTACTTTGTGTGAGGATGCAAAGTTTCAGGTTTTTTGTGGTCTGCGTGTAAAAACTATGACTACGAATCACGTATTTCAACAATATATGACGTAAACGTAACTATTTGATGAAATTTGATGAATTTTGAAGCTTCTAGCCGTAAAAAGGGGCAAAAAAATACAGTTTATATGGGGTATATAATATATATACAACCGATCTCTATAATTTTTTCAGATAAAAATATATGCTATATACGTAAGCATTTGGTGAAATTTGAAGCTTCTAGCTGCTAAAATGGGGAAGAAATTGCGCAAAGTTTCTTATCTGAACAATCGGTTGTATGAGATATATACTATATATACCACCGATCTCAATGATTTTTTCAGACAACAGTATATGCTATACACGTAAGCATTTGGTGAAATTTGAAGCTTCTATCTGTTAAAATGGGGAAGAAATTGCGCAAAGTTTCTTATCTCAATAATCGGTTGTTTGAGATATATACTATATATACCACCGGTCTCTATGATTTTTTCAGACAACAGTATATGCTATACACGTAAACATTTGGTGAAATTTGAACATATCTAAACAATTTTTAAGATAAATATAAAATAAAAAATAGGTAGGTACTTTGTGTGAGGATTCAAAGCTTCACGTTTTTTGTGGTCTGCATGTAAAAACTATGACTACGAATCACGTATTTCAAAAATATATGACCTAAACGTAATTATTTGATGAAACTTGATGAATTTTGAAGCTTCTAGCCGTAAAAAAGGGCCAAAAATTACAGTTTATATGAAGTATATAATATATATACCACCGATCTCTATGATTTTTTCAGACAACAATATATGCTATAGGCGTAAGCATTTGGTGAAATTTGAAGCTTCTAGCTGTTAAAACGGGGCAGAAATTGCGCAAAGTTTCTTATCTGAAAAATCGGTTGTATGAGATATATACTATGTATACCACCGATCTCAATGATTTTTTCAGACATCAATATATGCTATACACGTAAGCATTTGGTGAAATTTGAAGCTTCTAGCTGTTAAAATGGGGCCGAAATCGCAAAAAAATATATATATATACTATATATACCATCATATATATATTATATATATCACCGATCTCTATGATTTTTTGACACAACAATATATACTATATACGTAAGCAATCGGTGAAATTTGAAGCTTATAGCTGTTAAAATGGGGTAGAAATTGCGAAAAGTTTCTTATCTGAACAATCGGTTGAATGAGATATATACTATATATACAACCGATCTCTATGATTTTTTCAGACAACAATATATGCCATATACGTAAGCATTCGTTGAAATTTGAAGCCTCTAGCTCTTAAAATAGGGCAGTAATTACGAAAAGTTTCTTATCTGAACAATCGGTTGTGGGGGATATATACTATATATACGACCGATCTCATCAATTGTTTCAGGCAACAATATGTGCAATATACGAAGTTATATGGTGAAGTTTGAAGCTTCAATCTGTTAAATTGAGTAAGATATGACAAAAATCCTCTTTTTCTGAAAAATCGGTTGTATGGAGGATATATGCTATAGTGGTCCGATCCGGCCGGTTCCGACAAATGTCTAATCGGACACCCAAATACACCCGCTCACCAAATTTTATCAAGATATCTCAAAAATTGAGGGACTAGTTTGCATACAAACAGACAGACGGACAGACCGACATGGCTAAATCAACTCAGCTCTTCAACCTGATTATTTCGGTATACTTAATGTTGGGTCTATCTATTTTCCTTTAAGGACTTACAATTTTGGGTTTCGTGACGAAATTAATATACCATTTAATTTTCATGAAAGTTATAAAAATGTATGTTGTTAATAAGTTCCAATAACAAAAACGACCTTACGGCCGTAGTGAATTATATATACCTGCTCAGGCGCGTATTTAGGTCCAAGCTGGACGCAGGTAGACTTTGTGAACTTAGGTAACTGATTATTTCACAAATAACTACTGTTAATTTGACGGAGCACATATTTAAACATTTTTTTTTTCATCAAAGTTCTAAAAAGGGCCTAAAAATAGGCATTTCGAAAAACAGGTATATCCGCCAACTTTTAACAAAAAAAAAAAAAAAAACAATTTCTTTTTGCTTCAATCCTAAATAAAATTATCTTTAATTGCTATACAAGAAAACGACAACCAGCCGCCTCATTTACTCACAAAACCATTTTAAATACAACGAAAAAGACGAAAATTTTCAAATTGTTCCCAATGTTGAAAATTGGTCAAATTTGAGCGGCTCTACCTGGTAAACTATAATTTTCTGTGAAAAAACAGTTGTATTTTCTTGATCCATGGACAATTCTCTATTAGAAACATGTATTAGATTTAGCGAACGCTTGGCACTTGTTTGGAGGACAATGTGCATTCTCTATTGTATCCTGGATTAAATCTTTTGGAATCCACAGTTTCCAACACTTGACTTCCCTATGTTCACTTCCGTTGGCATATTCTGTTCGCTTATATACTTTGTCGTCTTTAACCTGCAGATCTGGCAAACTACTCCGAGATTCCAGAATTTTATGTTTTAATTTATTATATTCCTCTGAAAGCATCCGAATGTAAATTATTGGGAACACAGAAACTTCTCCTTGCTCATCGAAATTTTGCCTCCATAACGCATCAGGAACAATATTTTGGGAGCCCCGCCTATGTTCGATTTTAAATCGATAACCCTGTAACTTGAGTGAACATCGTGCTAACCTGCCACTTAAATCTTTTTGTTTCATTAGCCACTGCAAACTAGCATGGTCAGTCACTATGGTAAAATACTGACCTTCGACGTACGCATGGAACTTTTTTAAGCTAAGGATAGCTGCTAGGTACTCAAGTTCCGTCACGCTATAATTGCTTTGAGCGCGAACTAATTTTTGCGAAAAATAAACGACGCACAGTGGCGCCTTTTGAGTTTTTTCTTTGCAAAAATCATAACTTTTGAACCAATTAGGATATTTCAAAAATTTAAAATGCAAATGAAAGCTAATTACTTGAAGTTTCATTGTGTGAAAGCTCAGAGTGTCACAGATACAGGGTGCTTCAAAAAATTCGTCAAAATCGAAAATTTTTAGAAAAATGCAAAAACAAAATGTTTTTAGTAACAAAAAAAATGAGATTTGTCTTATAATGACGTATTTAAGCATTAAATAAGATAAACTAATGATTTTGATAAGAAAGCGTGGCACTGCCCACTTATGATAAAAAGTTTTATCTAAGTAGTCACGTAATCAACAACTAGCAAAATCGATAGATGTACTGTTTCTTTTAAATGGCAATACTCTTATAAAACTCAAATGTCCGTTTTTGGTGCCACAATAACAAGCTGTTTCAAAATTCATCGTAAAATTTTACATGTTTTTTTTTTAATTTACAGCCAAATATGTATTTTATTAATAACTACAAGTTATTGAAAGTGGTTCAATGAAATAATATTTGAGCTAAAGATTAAACAGTCAACGAATTTTGGAAAAGGGGAGTGGCACTGCCCACATATGCTAAGAATTTTGATCTTAGTAACCGCTTTACCAATTAGTACCAAACTCGATAGACGTATTGATACCTAAGCTTTAAAATAAATTTGATAAACTTCAGAGAAATTCAATAACGAAAAGTATATATTTATAAATTACTAAATTAATTAACCATTTTATTTGAAATAAAAAATTAACTTGTACATATATATTTTATTTTTCAATAAAGTAACAAAATTGATTAGTAAATCTCTTTTTCATTGTTGTGATAAGAAGTGAGAAACTTATTCTATCTTAACATAGTCATCGTCTCTGGAACATATATATCTAAGAAAGCAACCATTTCTGAACTATACGCATCTGTAAGATCTTTTTATGTTCTTACATACCTCATAGATGATATGACTGGATCAGAAGAGATAGCTAACATGTTGAAAAGGTCTTCGTTTTATCTAACTCGTGATACTTTGCAGGTGTTTATACATCTATATATTTTGTAGTCCTTGTTCTTAGATTCTTGAGCTTCTTCAGACAATTCTCCTAATGGTAAGCACTGGTACTCTATTAAATCTTTTCCATGTGCTAAAATTTTATGTACCGTTGGTGTAAGTCTTCTCACGATACTTTTGATGCAGAAACTCTTTAGTTTTAGATGCATATTCTCCAAATTTGGGTCCATTAGCTTGTTCATGGCAGTTTAAAATATTTAAAATTACTCCCAATCTTTTCACAATATCTCTATCAACTCCTATTATGCGAGCAATCACTTCATCGTTTTCAAAAAATCTTCTTGAGGAGTTACCATCATTTGTATTTCCATATCCATACTTTGGACAGTCAACTCTAAGGGCAATCTCTTTAAAGAATGCATCCTAAATTATTTTTTTTTTCTCCTGTTTTGTTTCTCCTTACATGTTGTATTGTCGTCGAAAACTTCTCCTTGTTGTGGTAGTGTATAAGCCAGCTTCAAAACAAATTCCATATATGTTAACCTAGCATGCAAAGGAGATATGCCATACTCATTATTTAGTTCGTCAGTTATTGAATCATCAAGATTTTCAAAGTCCTTTTGGCTCTTCTTACAAACTGGATATTTCATTGTAGATGTCGTATTTGTTATTAAGTTCAAAACTTTTCCATCGAACATTGTTAGAAGAAAATCATGCTTTATTGTAATGAAATTCCCCTCTTCAATTTCAATTATTGTTGGTTCTAATTTGGCAATTTGATTTTTTATATCACTCACTGTAGCTTTTATGAGTTCCGAAGACTCCTTCTCGTATTTAAATAATATCGGGCGGCACAATATAGTTGATGTCGGACCTGGATTTTTCCAATATTCTGAAGCTTCATCTTTCATAAACATATTACTATCTGTAATTGTTTCATCGTCTACATTTATTCTTTGTTTATATGCGCTTTGTCCTGATGATCCATCACATCCCCACTTAGTTATCGATGCTAGCTCCTTTGGCAGTGATTTCAACTTTCCTTCAATAAAACTTTGAAGAAGTCGTGTAGACGTATGATCCATTAAGTTTTGTAGCTCAATTTCAGCTGATACTTCGGTCATTTTGGGACTTAGAGGAACTGCTTCTTTCTTGTCTTGAGTAATTTTTTTTTATACAGGTAAAATATCGGCATTACGTTGCAATAATGACTTACGCAATATAATATATTCTTTCTTCGTTAAACCGAGATCTATAAACAGCGCGAAAGCTTCTTCGGGAGTGTATATCCTAGGTAGCGCATTTGGTGGTGTGGGAATGCTGTTTTTGATCCTCATCAGTCGCACTGGACTTGCTACCGCAACTGCTTTTTTTAAATGAGACTTCACGTTTTCTTCGTCTTTTTTATATTTAATAGCCAGTACTTCTGAAAGATGAGTCGTGGCCATAGCTTTTGTGGTATCAGACAGCTTCCTTTTCCTTGTGTAGGTAGAACACCCTTCTATGGGTTTTGGTGGTCTCCCTCTAGTTGGATTGGTTGACGTGCTAGGCGTTTCTTCGTCCAAAAAAGTTTTGTCAGCTAGCCACTTTTCATGCTTACTTAGAAATTTTGAATTGTTACGATAGACATCCTTCCATTTTCTTTCTATCATAATGTATTGTAAACAAATTGTTTCTTCCATTCCTTAAAGAAAACTTTAATGCTAGTTTCACTCCCTAATTCTCTCATAATAGCCTCAACGAAGTCCCGTCTTGACTTTGTACATTTAAACACCGCAAATAGTTTCGAGTTTTCTAGATACATATTAGAATTGGCTTCGGGTGTATCTGACTAAATATTAAACTGTAAACTATATTTAAAAATACTATTCACTTTATTTAAGTAAACAGAATACTTAGTTCCTTAATCTCCAAAAGACGAATTATAATGTGCATTGTATGATGGATAGCTTTATATACCTACTCAAATTATTAAAATGAATTTCAGGTATACAATTCGTAACTAAAACAAGTAAGGACGGGACTGTCTTCGGCTGTGCCGAAGACTTCATACCTTTAATGAATGGGGCTGAACAATAATCTTATGCCGTTCGTAATCTTCGAATAATCGGATGGATAAGATAAGAAATATATAATGAACAGATCTACATACCTAAACGATTTTTAAGATAAATATAAAATAAAAAAATAGGTAGGTACTTTGTGTGAGGATGCAAAGTTTCAGGTTTTTTGTGGTCTGCGTGTAAAAACTATGACTACGAATCACGTATTTCAACAATATATGACGTAAACGTAACTATTTGATGAAATTTGATGAATTTTGAAGCTTCTAGCCGTAAAAAGGGGCAAAAAAATACAGTTTATATGGGGTATATAATATATATACAACCGATCTCTATAATTTTTTCAGATAAAAATATATGCTATATACGTAAGCATTTGGTGAAATTTGAAGCTTCTAGCTGCTAAAATGGGGAAGAAATTGCGCAAAGTTTCTTATCTGAACAATCGGTTGTATGAGATATATACTATATATACCACCGATCTCAATGATTTTTTCAGACAACAATATATGCTATACACGTAAGCATTTGGTGAAATTTGAAGCTTCTAGCTGTTAAAATGGGGAAGAAATTGCGCAAAGTTTCTTATCTCAATAATCGGTTGTTTGAGATATATACTATATATACCACCGGTCTCTATGATTTTTTCAGACAACAGTATATGCTATACACGTAAACATTTGGTGAAATTTGAACATATCTAAACAATTTTTAAGATAAATATAAAATAAAAAATAGGTAGGTACTTTGTGTGAGGATGCAAAGCTTCACGTTTTTTGTGGTCTGCATGTAAAAACTATGACTGCGAATCACGTATTTCAAAAATATATGACCTAAACGTAATTATTTGATGAAACTTGATGAATTTTGAAGCTTCTAGCCGTAAAAAAGGGCCAAAAATTACAGTTTATATGAAGTATATAATATATATACCACCGATCTCTATGATTTTTTCAGACAACAATATATGCTATAGGCGTAAGCATTTGGTGAAATTTGAAGCTTCTAGCTGTTAAAACGGGGCAGAAATTGCGCAAAGTTTCTTATCTGAAAAATCGGTTGTATGAGATATATACTATGTATACCACCGATCTCAATGATTTTTTCAGACATCAATATATGCTATACACGTAAGCATTTGGTGAAATTTGAAGCTTCTAGCTGTTAAAATGGGGCCGAAATCGCAAAAAAATATATATATATACTATATATACCATCATATATATATTATATATATCACCGATCTCTATGATTTTTTGACACAACAATATATACTATATACGTAAGCAATCGGTGAAATTTGAAGCTTATAGCTGTTAAAATGGGGTAGAAATTGCGAAAAGTTTCTTATCTGAACAATCGGTTGAATGAGATATATACTATATATACAACCGATCTCTATGATTTTTTCAGACAACAATATATGCCATATACGTAAGCATTCGTTGAAATTTGAAGCCTCTAGCTCTTAAAATAGGGCAGTAATTACGAAAAGTTTCTTATCTGAACAATCGGTTGTGGGGGATATATACTATATATACGACCGATCTCATCAATTGCTTCAGGCAACAATATGTGCAATATACGAAGTTATATGGTGAAGTTTGAAGCTTCAATCTGTTAAATTGAGTAAGATATGACAAAAATCCTCTTTTTCTTAAAAATCGGTTGTATGGAGGATATATGCTATAGTGGTCCGATCCGGCCGGTTCCGACAAATGTCTAATCGGACACCCAAATACACCCGCTCACCAAATTTTATCAAGATATCTCAAAAATTGAGGGACTAGTTTGCATACAAACAGACAGACGGACAGACCGACATGGCTAAATCAACTCAGCTCTTCAACCTGATTATTTCGGTATACTTAATGTTGGGTCTATCTATTTTCCTTTAAGGACTTACAATTTTGGGTTTCGTGACGAAATTAATATACCATTTCATTTTCATGAAAGTTATAAAAATGTATGTTGTTAATAAGTTCCAATAACAAAAACGACCTTACGGCCGTAGTGAATTATATATACCTGCTCAGGCGCGTATTTAGGTCCAAGCTGGACGCAGGTAGACTTTGTGAACTTAGGTAACTGATTATTTCACAAATAACTACTGTTAATTTGACGGAGCACATATTTAAACATTTTTTTTTTCATCAAAGTTCTAAAAAGGGCCTAAAAATAGGCATTTCGAAAAACAGGTATATCCGCCAACTTTTAACAAAAAAAAAAAAAAAAAACAATTTCTTTTTGCTTCAATCCTAAATAAAATTATCTTTAATTGCTATACAAGAAAACGACAACCAGCCGCCTCATTTACTCACAAAACCATTTTAAATACAACGAAAAAGACGAAAAATTTCAAATTGTTCCCAATGTTGAAAATTGGTCAAATTTGAGCGGCTCTACCTGGTAAACTATAATTTTCTGTGAAAAAACAGTTGTATTTTCTTGATCCATGGACAATTCTCTATTAGAAACATGTATTAGATTTAGCGAACGCTTTCATGATTTTTTTGATTTTTGCCATGCTTTAACGGCAGATGCGCCACTGTGCGACGGGTACTTCTACTCCTTCGTCGTTCACTTGGGCTAAAACGTCTCCCACGCCTAGTTTGCTTGCATCGCATTGTATCAGAACAGGTTTACTGTAATTGGCATTTGCCAAAATGGGTGCTGAGGATAATAGAGCTTTGAGTAAATCAAACGAAGTTTGTGCATCTTCAGTTCATTTGAAAACCTTAGACATTTTCAGCAAATTTGTGATGAGCGCTGTTATTGCAGCGAAGTTTGGAACAAAGCGTCTATACCAACCAGCCATGCCAAGAAATCTGCGTAACTGCTTGACAGTGGTTGGTTGAGGATATTGTATGACCGCTGATAAATTATCCGGATCCGTACGTAGTGTACCGTTCCCCACAATATACCATAAGTACATAACCTCTCGCAGACAACATTTACTTTTCTCTATATTTATTGTCAAGCCTGCGTTCCGTAAATGATATGCAACTTCCGACAATGTTTTCATATGAGCATCAAACGTTTCCGAAATGATAAGTAAGTCATCGAGATACACGAACAAGCTTTCTCTTAAATTCGATGGAATCACGCGATCCATGAGCCTACATAATGCCTGAGGTGCATTGCATAAGTCGAAAAGCATTACACGATATCTATAAAAAGGACGGTTGGCACCGTGAAGCACGTTAAATCTTTGCATTTCTCTGACAGGGGAATCTTCCAGAATGCTCGCCTTAAATCGAGCGAAGAAATAAACTCGGCCTTTGGTAAGCGACTGAGCATTCCGTCTATATGGGGTAAAGGGCAAGCGACTTTAATAGTAACGCTGTTTACTTTGCGTGAATCCAAAAACAGACGGACTCAACCACGGACTGTTGGGTGACTCCTCAATTATCCCTAACTCCAACGTTTCATCTATTTCCCTGTGGACTAACTATTCTATGGCAGGGAAAATAGGAAAATATCGCTATTTCAACGGACGGACATTTGGCTCTAACTCGATGGAGAGTTCAATCAAATTAATTTTCCAAGGCTTTCCTTGGCATACGACGGAAATAAATCTTTAATGACTTGCGACCGCTTTTGTTGCTCATATGTCAGGGGTGCATATTATTTAAATTATCGCTACTTTTCGGTTTTGTACTTTCAAAATCAATTTGGCTTATTAAATGTGGTGCTATCTCAAAAGCTAGCCAGAAGTCTATGCCTAAAATCTAGTTTTGTTTCAAAACAGGAACTATATAAAAAATTAAAGGTTCAGTTTTACCTTTGTAGGTAATATCGAATTAAAATGTTCCAACGGCAAATTGGTCATTGCCATCATCAGTTCGTATCGACGAACAGTGTTTTGTGCTAATATTTCTTTCAGCACATATCTTTTTGCTAAATCATTTCCTATACAGGATACTTGTGCTACACTTTCGAGCAAAACTAAATGCGTTTCTTGTTCAGTTGTTTGATGGGCCAATGTTTATTATGTTTGGGTTATTTTATATAAGAGCTATTTAGCCGGTCGTGTTTAAGCGAAAAAACTAAGTTTTCCTTTATCTTACCACGCGTTTCGGTACATTTTGTACCTTCCTCAGGGAGATCTGTTTTTATTAAAAATATAAAATAATTATTTGCAAAATAAACATTTTACACAACATTGAGGATTTCACTTACATTACATTAAATTAAATTTAAAAAATTTTGTAAAAACTATATACATATATTCGCGCTGCATCCTTTTAGTTGTCCATCTCATCAAACTGCGTGCATTTTGATTGCTGTGAAGCACAGTTGGTATTGTCCACGTCTTCTTTGAAGTTCATACAGTATTTTATTCTTTGTTGTATTCGCAAGCTCTCTAGTGTTAGCCTTGTTTTTGTTCTTCTTTCTATGTAAAATGTACGGCCAATCGAAAATCTGCTGAGTGATTGTGTATTGTTAGGTGTCGTGAAAGTGCCGTAGAGGTGTTTTTGTTTCTTGCGTCTGCTTTGTGTTCACTTATTCATATTCCTAATGATCTTTTTGTTGTCCCTATATACATTTTGTTGCAGTCTTCGCCAAATTTCCCTTGCATTTGCTTTCGTATATCACATTATGTCGTTGCTCCTTTTCGATTGCGTCTTTTGTTCGTGAAAAAATTTTATTAAGGTGCAGTGTGGTCTGTGCGCAAATCATACGTTGTTGTTATTTATGATATTTTTCAAACTTTTGTTGTCCTTCAAGCCTGGTGTGCATGTAATTCCTGTGTATATTATGTTATCCCGTACATTATTGTTTTGTGTGTTAATATTTGAATGTTCAATTTTGTTAATTGTTGTAGTTATTAGCTTCTCAGTGACTGCATTAGGGTACCCGTTTTTTTATAGAATTTATTTTTAACTCGTTTTCATTCCTGAATTCCTGATCACTTAAAATCATAATTTTTCTTATTAGGCTTATTGCCGTGTTCTTTTGGGTCCATGGATGGTTCGAGTGGTAGTTTATCATCCTCGATGACGCTATGAACTTAGAATAACAATTCGTTCTCAATCTTTCGTTTACTCTAATGATCTCAATATCTAGGAAGGCAAGTTTGTTGTCTTTTTCTTTTTCTGTGGTGAATTGGATTTTCGTGTGTTGTGAGTTTAGCGATTTGAGTATGACTTCCACGTGCGTTTTCTTAACTATGGCTAATATATCATCTACATACTTATCTACGTATTTAATATATATGTCGTTAGATTCCAGTTCAGCGATACTGTTGTCAATAATTTTATCTAGCACTATGTCTGCTATTGTGGGAGTTAGGGGGTTTCCCATTGGCATTCCAGAGATTTGTTGATAAATAGTGCCATCGTATCTGAAATAATTGTTGTCCCTTAAACAAAATTCAACAATTTTCCGGAACTGGACTTTGGTTAGAGAGGTGTGCTCCTTTAGAATTGGCCAATGTTGCATTATGTTGTGAATTGCTAGATGAATGGTTATGTTTGTGAAGAGTGATATCACGTCAAAAGATAAGCAATTCATCATCGGCGATTTCTGTTTCTTTTAGTCGGCGTTGGTTACAATTATATCGTACTTATGTTTGCTTATGAATTTTTTCGAGTTCCCCAACCATTTCAGTATTATTTTTTCTTTCGGACCGTTCCTAATTTTG
Source organism: Eurosta solidaginis (assembly GCF_040869045.1). Lineage (NCBI taxonomy): Eukaryota > Metazoa > Arthropoda > Insecta > Diptera > Tephritidae > Eurosta > Eurosta solidaginis. The sequence continues at coordinate 202,434,128 of NC_090324.1, forward strand.
TTCCTGAAAGTGTTGATTCTCGTTGCTACCTCGCATCTGGCGGTATCTTTTTGTCGTTCGTCGTTTATTGTCTGAATGTTCTGTTCCAAGTCAGCGATTAAGTGTATCGGTGAGAACGTTTTCCTAGTTACCGGTACAGCGAATTTTTCCCCCTGTAGTTTTCATTTGTTTTAGTTGTCCTGCGTTTTACGTTTTTGTACCAACTATGAGGCATCCCCAACGAATTCACCGGAATAAAAGTATGAAAGATTTAGTGTATCGCACAAAATAAGGTGTTTTTACAACTTTATTAAATTTAATATGTTTTGCAGGTATGCTGCTCGCACGATCTCAAAAAATGAATGTCTTTTCCTTTTGGGACCAAAATTATAATGGCAGAGCTACTCACGCACATCAGATGTTGTATGTTTGATGTGGTGTGTTTAAATTATGGTGTCATTACATCACCGTCCTTTAGGAAGAAAAAGTCGTCAGGGTAATCAATTCTGCTGGCTTCTTCTTGCCCGAAATTATTTAGTGTAAAATATGTTATATATTGAACTCAAACATATATAAGCCTACGTTCCAATTAATAAAAAGTTGTATCCACTTATTTAATATGAGAAATAGTTTCAATTAATGAGAATTAAATTTATCTATACAATGTTATGTAAGTCGGGTGAGGAGGCACTGTGATAGCACGCATATACCAACACATATGGCAGCGCAAACGTAAAACACTCAAGGCGAATAACGAGCGCACAGCCTGAGTAAATTAGCTCGGAGAAAATCTAATAGCGAGCGGACAAGTCAGTCGTAATCAGCCGTCGACCAAAGCAGCCGTCGTTACTATAATTATTCGCTGTACCAACCTACTTTAATTGTAATCCACTTTAAACCATAACTTTAATTGTACTTATTTTTGAATACTCAACTTTGAATTGAATAATAAACGTTATTAATTGCATAACTTTACATTTGGGGGCTCAACCTGCCGAACCTTAATACAAATTGAATCAAACTTATGTAAGTTGCAGCCGAATTGAAGAACAATAGGCAAGCAGTGCAATAAAGTGAAGTGGGCAAAACAGTACTTCTACAGTTGCAGTTCAGTCGCAAAAAAAAAAAAAAAAAAAAAAAAAAAGGGTCGTTGATCGGTCAAAAAAAATTCTGTTCAACGCATATGACTCGTGCTAGTCGCCAAAGCGCAGGCGATTCAAAAAACACCACCAAAGTCAAAAAGCAGACAAAGCAGGTAGAGGAAGTGAGACGGCGTTACAACACACGCTCAACAAAGCAGGCAACGAGGTGGAGAGAATACGCTCAGACAGCTTCCAAGAAAGTCATGGCCGAAGCAGAGCAGCAGAAAGCAGTAAAAGAAGCAGCGGCAATGGCAGAACAAAACAAAACAGTGGAATGTAAGAATAATGAATTGCTACAACAGCTGGTGCAATTGCTTACATTGAAAATCCAAGCAGACGAAACAAAGCAGGCCGAAACCAAAATTACGGCAGAAAGTTTTGGCAAAATTATACCCGAATTTGATGGAGGAAATATGCCAGTGAAACACTGGTTTACTAACTTTGAATTAAACGCAGCTGCATACGGTTTGAACAATGTACAGAAGTACGTGCAAGCAAGGGCGAAAATGACGAAAACTGCGAAACTTTTTCTTGAATCGGTAGCTGTTTACGAATATGGTGCAATGCGCACAATGTTGGAAGACGAATTTGACAAGTCAAAAATGTGTAGTGCTGATGTTCACGCAGAGCTACGAGAACGGAAAAAACAAAAGAATGAGAGTTTCCACGAATATGTGCTGCAGATGAAGAAATTGGCTACACGTAGTAATATAGACACGCAGTCGGTGATTCGTTATATAGTTGGTGGACTGCAATTAAAAGACGAATTTAAATACAACCTTTGGAGCTGTAAGTCATATAAGGAAGTGCAAGATCAATACGAAGTTTACGAGAAAATAGTTTTGCGGGAAAAAAGCAACAAAGAGCATAAAGGGCAAGTACACGTAAACGAGAAGCGTTCGCACATTTCAAGCGAAAAGAAAACACATTGCTTTAACTGTGGCGCTACGGATCATATGCGGAAAAATTGCCAAGCAGAAACAAAGTGTTTTCGTTGCAATAAAAGTGGGCATATGTCGAAAGACTGTCCAACTGTAGCTGCTGCTGTAAACCTGGTTCATAATTCGAAACGCTGTAAAAACATAAAGATTAACAACGTCGAAGTAAGCGGGTTAGTAGACACGGGCGCAGATATAACTATTATGAAAAAAAGTACATTCGAAAAAGTTGGTGGAGGTGTGCTGCAAACATATATGCAACAGCTTCGCGGCATCGGTACTAAATCTACAAAACCAATTGGGTGTTTCGTTGCTGAAGTAGGTGTTGACGACTTACTGACGCAGCAAAAATTCATTGTAGTATCTGACAAAGACGTTATGTATGATGCGCTACTGGGTTACGATTTTATTTCGAAGTTCAACTTGGCGGCGACGGCAGATGGATATAAGTTTTCTCCACTAAACGTGGGGGAAACTTATGAGGATCTTAATCAGATAAGTATTTATAATGTAACCGACACAAATTCTCATGTTGATGTTCCTCCGCAGTACGAAGCCGAAATTCGCTCCTTGATTGCCAACTACAAGCCAATCGATTATGTTGAGGAATGTCCAGTTGTATTGAAGATCATTCCGGATGGTAACGTTGTCCCGTTCAGGCACGCTCCAAGTCGCATACCATTCCACGAAGTTGAAGCAGTCAACAAGCAAATTGATGAGTGGCTTAAAGCTGGAATCATAAGACAGTCTACGTCCAACTTCGCCAGCCGCATGGTTATCGTGAAGAAAAAGGACGGTACGTGCCGCATTTGTGTGGATTTTCGAAAACTTAACTCGGCTGTACTAAAAGATTGTTTTCCGGTCCCTATAATTGAGGACGTACTCGAAAAGTTGCAGAAGTCGAAATTTTTTACGGTTTTGGATTTGGAAAATGGATTTTTCCACGTCCCCATTGAAGAGAGTAGCAAAAAATACACCGCTTTCACAACAACAAGGGGGCTTTACGAATTTAATAGGGCTCCGTTTGGCTTCTGCAACTCTCCCGCCGTTTTTATACGTTTCGTTAACTATGTCTTCCAGAATCTAATAAATAATAACGTATTAGACTTATATATGGACGATATTATCATTCACGCAGAAACAGCTGATGATTGTCTTCGTAAGACAAAGCTGGTTTTTGCAACGGCAGCAGAACACGGTTTGAAAATCAAATGGCCAAAATGCCATTTTATGCAGGCATCTGTAAGTTTCCTGGGTCACTTGGTTAAAGATGGATGCGTGTGGCCAGGCAAAGAGAAAACGGATGCGGTTAATAAGTTTGCAATCCCAAAAAATGTTAAGGCCGTGCAGTCGTTTTTAGGCCTAACGGGATTTTTTCGAAAGTTCATTAAAGGATACTCACACATCGCCAGACCATTAACAAATCTACTACGTAAAGACTCTGTGTTTGCTATCGGTCCAGCTGAAGTCGAAGCTGTACAAACGCTGAAAAATTGTTTGACTAAAGAGCCAGTACTAAGGTTGTACAACAGAAATGCAAAGACTGAGGTACATACAGATGCGTCGAAGGATGGTTTCGGTGCAACACTATTGCAATGGTATAGCGGCCAGCTATACCCAGTGTACTTCTGGAGCAAAAAGTCGACGGGGGCAGAAGCGCGACAGCACAGTTATGTTTTGGAAGCGAAGGCGGTATACCTCGCTTTTAAAAAGTTTCGTCACTACCTGTTGGGTATTCATTTTAAGCTAGTGACTGATTGCGCGGCGTTCAAACAAACGTTAAGTAAAAAGGATGTACCCCGAGAAGTTGCCTCGTGGGTGGTTTATTTGCAAGACTTCGACTTTAGTGTAGAACACCGAGCAGGCGAAAGGTTAAAGCACGTTGATTGCCTCAGTCGATACCCACAGCAGGTTATGATAGTAGCGTCGGAGTTGGCGGCTCGTATTAAAAAAGCACAGCAAGAGGATACAATGACTAAAGCAATCGCAGATCTACTGGATAGCCGACCATACGGAGCTTTTAAAATAAAAGGTGGGCTGTTATATAAAAATATTGAGGGTAACGATCTTTTGGTGGTTCCAAAGCAGATGGAAAAAGAAATTATTGTCGATGCTCATAATGTTGGTCACTTTGCGGTGCAGAAAACTATGCATGCTATACAACAAAATTATTGGATACCACACCTGGAACAAAAAGTTACGCAGGTAATCAACAATTGTGTGAAATGTATCATTTATAATAAGAAGTTGGGTAAAAAAGAGGGTTATCTGCACGTAATTGATAAAGGTGACCAACCATTGCATACGTTGCATATTGACCATCTGGGACCAATGGACGCTACCTCAAAGCAGTATAAATATATCTTAGCAATCGTCGACGCGTTTACCAAATTTGTGTGGCTGTACCCCACAAAGAGCACAGGTTGCGAAGAAGCGGTTCAGAAGCTGGAGTCATGGTCTGCGGTTTTTGGAAACCCCGCACGCATAGTTACCGATAGAGGTGCCGCGTTCACGGCACATATGTTTACCGAGCACGTAAAGGAGAGGGGTATTGATCACATCTGGAGCACTACCGGGGTCCCACGTGGAAACGGACAGATTGAAAGAGTGAATCGAACGGTTATGTCGATTATTGCAAAGCTCTCGGCAGAAGAACCTGCAAAATGGTTCAAGTTAGTTCCAAAAGTACAGCAAGCTATTAATTCACATACTCATGCGTCTACAAAGCGGCCGCCGTTTGAACTTATGTTTGGTGTCAAAATGAACCACACATGCAGTGATCAGATACAACTTTTACTCGAGCAGGAGCTATATGATGCATACGACGAAGGGCGGCACAATTTGCGGCAAGAGGCGAGGCACGAAATCGAGCGCGCTCAGAACCAATACAAAAAGCAGTTTGATAGCAAACGAAAGAAGGAATACGGGTACAAGATCGGCGATTTAGTAGCAATACGACGCACGCAGTTTGTAGCCGGACGAAAGCTGGCTAGCGAATATCTCGGCCCGTACGAAATCACACAAGTTAAACGAAATGGCCGGTTCAACGTTAGAAAGGCGGCAGATGTAGAAGGGCCCTGTAATACGGCCACGAGTTGCGATAATATGAAACTTTGGAAGTATACAGTCAACAACGAAGAGCTTTTGTCATCTGAGGCAGATGACTAATCAGGGTGGCCGAATGTAAGTCGGGTGAGGAGGCACTGTGATAGCACGCATATACCAACACATATGGCAGCGCAAACGTAAAACACTCAAGGCGAATAACGAGCGCACAGCCTGAGTAAATTAGCTCGGAGAAAATCTAATAGCGAGCGGACAAGTCAGTCGTAATCAGCCGTCGACCAAAGCAGCCGTCGTTACTATAATTATTCGCTGTACCAACCTACTTTAATTGTAATCCACTTTAAACCATAACTTTAATTGTACTTATTTTTGAATACTCAACTTTGAATTGAATAATAAACGTTATTAATTGCATAACTTTACATGTTATTGAACTTATTTGGTATATTAAAAATAGTTTTGATACAAGAATTCAGTTCAGTGTTTTTTTTTTAATGTGTTTGGTACTATTAGTTAAACTATAAGTAAAATTGTTGGGTTTTTTGCGATCAGTTCAATAATTTTTATTTTTTATGATTTGTAGGCTAGTCTGATCTAATTTATGCTGGTGCAAATAAAACAATTAATTCACCTTACGCCCGACGTTTCGCTGAATATTTCAGCATCCTCAGGGCCAACACTATTTATTTCCAAATTAAATAAACAAACAAAAAATATTTTATGTTGAAAAGCACATACATATAAATTAACACAGTAGTTTTAAAGTAAACAAAATTTCTACACTTACAACAATATCGGACAATATTAAAATTTACTTATCAGAAATTTACTTATCTAGAAAGAGGAGAAAAGAGAAATGACGAGATATACCTTGGAAAGCTTGCACATTTTACAAAACAGAGAAAGGACCATGAACAAGAAGGAAGATAGCGATAATATTGCCGCAGCATACATGCTTTGTCTAAACAAAAAACAAATTAGTTATGACAAGACTACCACACAAGGTGGTACTGATAAGTAAATTTTAATATTGTCCGATATTGTTGTAAGTGTAGAAATTTTGTTTACTTTAAAACTACTGTGTTAATTTATATGTATGTGCTTTTCAACATAAAATATTTTTTGTTTGTTTATTTAATTTGGAAATAAATAGTGTTGCCCCTGAGGATGCTGAAATATTCAGCGAAACGTCGGGCGTAAGGTGAATTAATTGTTTTATTTGCACCAGCATAAATGAGATCAGACTAGCCTACAAATCATAAAAAATAAAAATAAGTAAAATTATTTTTTTTTATAACGTTTAAAGTATTATTAACTTCTAATATAGTCCTTTTTTGAAACTAGGGAGTTGTTGTTATGCCAATTGGCATATTTAAGAGTAAGTATATAAGTATAAGTATTCGTATTTTTCTTATTATTTACGTATGTAAGAATTTTCCGTTTTTTATACACAGTTGAGCAGAGCTCAGAGTATAATAACTTTGATTGGATAACGGTTGGTTCTACAGGTATAAAGGAATCGAGATATATATTGAGTTCCTTATATCAAAATCATCAGAATCGAAAAAAAATTTGATTGAGCTATGTCCGTCCGTCCGTCCGTCCGTTAACACGATTACTTGAGTAAATTTTGAGGTATCTTGATGAAATTTGGTATGTAGGTTCCTGAGAACTCATCTCAGATCGCTATTTAAAATGAACGAAATCGGACTATAACCCTATAATTCATTACCAAAGACGGATAAAGCGATGGAACTTGGTAGGTGAGTTGAACTTATGACGCAGAATAGAAAATTAGTAAAATTTTGGACAATGGGCGTGGCACCGCCCACTTTTAAAAGAAGGTAATTTAAAAGTTTTGCAAGCTGTAATTTGGCAGTCGTTGAAGATATCATGATGACATTTGGCAGGAACATTAATTACTCCTATTACTATATGTATGTTTAATAAAAATTAGCAAAATCGGAGAACGACCACGCCCACTTTTAAAAAAATTTTTTTAAAGTCAAATTTTAACAAAAAATTTAATATCTTTACATTATATAAGTAACTTATGTCAACATTCAACTCCAGTAATGATATAGTGCAACAAAATGCAAAAGTAAAAGAAAACTTCAAAACGGGCTTGGCTCCGCCCTTTTTCATTTAATTTGTCTAGGATACTTTTAATGCTGTTTAGGCCACACGCCTAAATATCGAGGTGCACCCTCGTATGGCTTTATTTCCGTCTTTTTATTTCTTCATATCGGTTTATACCGATAACCGTTTTTACCCCGCCGGATAATAGTTAAACCTAGGATTCTGCGGTGACCGTGAACTAAAGTCGTTTTTAACTCTTTCACTTCTTTTGCGAACGTCTAAGAAACCGCCAGTAGCCAAGTCACCGAAGAGACCTAATTACGTAAATTTTCTAAATTCAACGAAGAAAATCGAAGCACACGTATATTTAATTTCAAGAAAATAAAATATTAAATTGCCGAAAAATTACAAAGTGTTAGAAGCAATACAGCAAGTAGCAAATAACAACACCAAACAGCGAGTAAAGAAAGAGACAAGCAGCCGCAGCAACTAACACATCATATCACATCAGATAATATCACATCTACAGTCCACATAACATCACATCAACAGTCCACATAACATCACATCAACAGTCCACATAACATCATCATATCAGGTCACACATACAGTATCAAAACTTTGGGTTTTTCAGACTACAAAATTTGTGTAAGGTAAGTGGTTGATTTTGGTGCACATTTTTTTTTTTATATACGAACTAACGTATCGAGTGAATTTGTGATATCCATTTGCAAGTCAAAGCAAGTGGAAGTTCATTGTGTTTTAAACGCACACTTAGCGCCTTTTGATTATCGGCTAAGTCCCCCTCCAGTGGTAAGACTTTTCCGACACAACTCAAGGCAAGACAGTCAGTGGATTTTTTTTCTCCTTTTGCAACAAAATTATCACTGCACTATGCAACCACACTCTGTTTCTATAGACAGTCTTTTCGGTTGTTGATTTTCGGCAACAATCTACATACACTCTCACTTGGTTGATGAATTTGCAAAGAAATACCACAATATTCACGCAGTCATAATATTCTGCAACCACAGATTTTTTTTCTAAAACATTTCACTTTCGTTGGGTGGTTAGTAGTCCTTTTTTTTAATTGCGACAAACAATCAGAGAATTGTTGCAAATCGCTCATTTGTGAATACACTTATTTTATATTAATTCGAAGGCATTTAATAGAGAATATTTTTTCACCGATTTTACATACATATAATCAATTGCGTTATTTTTGAACGGAATTCCACTTTTGGGTTTCTTTGGCTATTCGGAACTGTTTACAGACGTTAGTTTTTCACGTTTGTTAAGGCACATCAATTTCACTTACATATTTCTATCGGTGTCGTATACACTTTAGCATATTTTTTCAAGCAACCATCCTAGAGTCATACAGTCCGCTCTCGTTTTTCTATAAGTAAACAAAATTTTCAAATTAATTAAGAACATGGGGACCTACATGAGGCACACAAACTCCATTCTCACATTTGAGCAGGAGTTCGAAGGTCAGGACAAACACACCCTTGCAGTACAACCTTGAGTCAGACAAATAAGAACTGCTTCGCATCTTATATTTAATGCATGGCGGCGATTGCTGCTGAGCTTGAGAAAGTTGCAACACCGCCGCAGCCACCACAATTTGAGGAAACTTCCAGCCGTGAACATAATATACGGTTTCCGCCTTGTGACACCGATGTGTTCAAAGGCGATTACCTTTCTTGGCCAACTTTTAGGGACATGTTCAGGGCCATTTACATTTTAAATAAACGCCTTACCCCGGTTGAAAAACTATATCATCTCAACCAAAAAACTCAAGGGGAGGCGAAGGAAATCGTGCGTAGGTGTCCGCTAACAAATGAAGGCTTTGCGACAGCCTGGAAAAATCTAAGTGATAGATACGAGAACAAGCGTATCCTTGTTAACACACAATTGAAGTCGCTATTTAGTCTGACTGCGGTCGAAACCGAATGCGGGACAGCCATTAAAAAGCTGCAACGCGACATAAATAATTGCATTTCATCACTCCAATGTCATCAAATTGGCATATCTAATTGGGATGCAATTATCACAAAGCTGTGCTCCACCAAACTTCCCGAATGCACTCTGGCTCTATGGGAACAAACCATAGAGAACAAAACAGAGATACCAAAATGGGAAGACATGGACAAATTTCTCTCCAACCGGTTCCAAACGTTGGAAACCGTTTCTGACCTCAGAGGTAGCAAACCATCCAAAGCACCCAATAGTCACAATAATACCCGAGATACGCCTGCGAAACTTGGAGTGTATCAAGCCAGCGCCCCGAAATGGGCGTGTAATATGTGCAACAGTAGGGAGCACAAATTACGAAATTGCCAAAAATTCCGTGGGCTAACCATTGCAGACAGAATAGCCTACGTCAAAAAGAACGGTTGGTGCTTGAACCGTCTGGCGGATGGACACACGGTGACCCGATGCCCCAGTCAACATGACTGTAACTCGTGTCACTCAAGGCACAACACCTTGCTCCACCTGCCAGAAGCTCAGCCAAAAGCATCCAATCAGAGTTGGCGACAAAACCCCGCCGATAACAGCTCCGCAACCTCACAACAGGCTAGGGCAGGGCTTGAATCTGCAAATACAAATAATAGTGTTAATAATATATCATCTTGTCATGCGAAGACGACTAAGGGGGTACTATTACGAACAGCGCGAGTTAGCATTAATTATAATGGAGTCGACTTCTCAGCCAGAGCCCTTATCGACTCTGGGTCGGAATGCTCGTTCATAACCGAGAGATTGAAAAAACGAATAAACCTGCCTTCGAAACGCATGCATGTCCAAGTCTCCGGTATAAACAATACATTATCAGCGCAGGTAAAAGAGTCATTCATAATCAACTTACGCTCCCTCATCGACCCCTTAGTGAGCATTGACACCGTGGTCCTAGTTCTACCACAATTAACAGGGGATCTTCCCACTTTCCAAGTCAGCGCTATGACTCGACAAGCATTCCCTGACCTGATCTTGGCGGATAAAATGTTCTTCATTAACGAGCCAGTCGATCTCATCCTAGGAGGCGACATTTATCCCCAGATAATTCTAGGCGGTATACGGAAGAACGTCCTTAATACGCTTCTCGCCCAAGAAACCGTCTTCGGTTGGATTCTAACCGGTCGTGCGGAAACACCAGAACCAACCAATACTCGGGTAACATTTTATAGCGAGATAAGCCTCGACAAGCAGTTAACCGCTTTCTGGGAGTTAGAAGATGTACCTAAGAAAAGGGCACTTAACGAAGATAATGCCTATTGAGAGGAACTTTTCAGAGCTATAACAGAAAGAAACTCCGATGGCAAATATATTGTCGCCCTTCCATTTAAACAGGATTTTCCTAACAACATCTCCTTAGGGCCTTCCCTAAACGGCGTCTGCTCCCAATTCTACCGGAATGAGACGCGCCTAGCCAAGACACCGGCCCTACAGACAGAGTACAATAGGGAATATGAGACATTGGGACATATGTCAAAAGTTCCAAAAATCATACCACCCCACGTGACCGATTGCTACTTCTTACCCCATCATGCGGTTATAAAAGAAGAAAGCACCACGACAAACGTTCGTGTGGTATTCAAGGTTTCGTGTCCCACAGCCAATGGCACAAGCCTAAACGACGTACATTATACAGGCCCAGTACTTCAGGCCGACTTAACGATTCTACTCCTTCGATGGAGATTCTTCAAATATGTTTTTAATAGTGACATCGAAAAGATGTACCGGCAGATATGGGTAAAGCCAAACCAAACACAATTCCAAAGAATAGTTTTTTGCAACAATCCAAGTGACCCTATCAGCGTCTACGAATTAAAGACAGTCAATTTTGGAGTCAATCCTGCTCCTTATCTGGCGATAAGTACACTGCACCGGCTAGCAGACGACGTTGAAACTTCATCACCAGTTGCCGCAGATATTTTACGGACAGGTATGTATGTCGATGACGTTCTTGCCGGGGGGCATAGCACACACTCAAAGCTCGCGATGAAATCACAGATGCCTTACAGTCCGCAGGGTTTTCCCTTCGCAAATGGACGACAAATTGCTCAAGAATACTAAAAGGAATACCCAAACCTCATCTGCTCAACGAAGACTTTTTGGAATTCGAGGACACGAGTGCGGTCAATACTCTAGGCATTCGATGGAACGCGCATGCGGATTATTTTTACTTCACCGCAAAACCAATTGAAAATCGGGATATGTTAACGAAAAGGGCAATACTTTCTGTAATCGCTAAACTTTTTGATCCTCTAGGTTGGTTCGCCCCAGTCGTCATTGTTGCCAAAATCATTATGCAACACATTTGGCTAGAAGGGACTGACTGGGACGAACCAGTGTCGGCAGGAACCCTAGACCGATGGCATAATTTCATGCAGGAATACCCCTCCATTAACGAAATTCGTATCCCACGTTGGGTGCATTTTACGCCAACCAACGACGTTGAAATACACGACTTTTGCGACGCCTCGGAAAAAGCTTACGCCGCGACAGTCTTTTTACGAGCAAAGATAAAGGATGAGGTCTACGTTAACTTATTAATAGCAAAAACAAGAGTAGCACCCGTTAAAACAATTTCCTTACCCCGATGGCCGAAACCATCGAATCAGTGCGTGAAAATCTAAATTTAGAAAATTTCAATCTACACCTATGGACAGACTCCACGATTGTTTTGGCGTGGATAAGAAAACCCCCTTGCTCTTGGTCAACTTTTGTCGCTCATCGAGTAACAAAAATAGTAGAGAAGGTAGGAAAAAAATCCTGGCACCATGTTGAATCCGCATCCAATCTTGTTTACAAGAAGGTCCCTGCCACCACAAAGAGTTGTTGACTAACTCCTTCGCTGGTAGTCCTCGGCTGGCCAGGTCTGCAGGACTGGATGCGGATTCAACATGGGATTTTTTTCCTACCGTTTCTACTATTTTCGTTACTCGATGAGCGACAAAAGTTGACCAAGAGCAAGGGGGTTTTCTTATCCACGCCAAAACAATCGTGGAGTCTGTCCATAGGTGTAGATTGAAATTTTCTAAATTTAGATTTTCACGCACTGATTCGATGGTTTCGGCCATCGGGGTAAGGAAATTGTTTTAACGGGTGCTACTCTTGTTTTTGCTATTAATAAGTTAACGTAGACCTCATCCTTTATCTTTGCTCGTAAAAAGACTGTCGCGGCGTAAGCTTTTTCCGAGGCGTCGCAAAAGTCGTGTATTTCAACGTCGTTGGTTGGCGTAAAATGCACCTAACGTGGGATACGAATTTCGTTAATGGAGGGGTACTCCTGCATGAAATTATGCCATCGGTCTAGGGTTCCTGCCGACACTGGTTCGTCCCAGTCAGTCCCTTCTAGCCAAATGTGTTGCATAATGATTTCGGCAACAATGACGACTGGGGCGAACCAACCTAGAGGATCGAAAAGTTTAGCGATTACAGAAAGTATTACCCTTTTCGTTAACATATCCCAATTTTCAATTGGTTTTGCGGTGAAGTAAAAATAATCCGCATGCGCGTTCCATCGAATGCCTAGGGTATTGACCGTACTCGTGTCCTCGAATTCCAAAAAGTCTTCGTTGAGCAGATGAGGTTTGGGTATTCCTTTCAGTATTCTTGAGCAATTTGACGTCCATTTGCGAAGGGAAAACCCTGCGGACTGTAAGGCATCTGTGATTTCATCGCGAGCTTTGAGTGTGTGCTATGCCCCCCGGCAAGAACGTCATCGACGTACATACTTGTCCGTAAAATATCTGCGGCAACTGGTGATGAAATTTCAACGTCGTCTGCTAGCCGGTGCAGTGTACTTATCGCCAGATAAGGAGCAGGATTTACTCCAAAAGTGACTGTCTTTAATTCGTAGACGCTGATAAGGTCACTTGGATTGTTGCAAAAAACTATTCTTTGGAATTGTGTTTGGTTTGGCTTTACCCATATCTGCCGGAACATCTTTTCGATGTCACTATTAAAAACATATTTGAAGAATCTCCATCGAAGGAGTAGAATCGTTAAGTCGGCCTGAAGTACTGGGCCTGTATAAAGTACGTCGTTTAGGCTTGTGCCATTGGCTGTGGGACACGAAACCTTGAATACCACACGAACGTTTGTCGTGGTGCTTTCTTCTTTTATAACCGCATGATGGGGTAAGAAGTAGCAATCGGTCACGTGGGGTGGTATGATTTTTGGAACTTTTGACATATGTCCCAATGTCTCATATTCCCTATTGTACTCTGTTGTTGTTGTTGTTGTTGTAGCGATACGGTTGCTCCCCGAAGGTTTAGGGAGTGATCGATGTAATGGTCCTTTTCCGTTTACAGATCCGGTACGCTCCGGTAACACAGCATCATTAAGGTGCTGGCCCGACCATCTCGGGAACGATTTATATGGCCACATTAAACCTTCAGGCCAATCCGGTATTTTAGTCGTCTCTTACGACAGGCATACCTACCGCGGGTATATTCTAACCCCCTGACCCGCTGGGGTCTTGGCTAGGCGCGTCTCATTCCGGTAGAATTGGGAGCAGACGCCGTTTAGGAAAGGCCCTAAGGAGATGTTGTTAGGAAAATCCTGTTTAAATGGAAGGGCGACAATATATTTGCCATCGGAGTTTCTTTCTGTTATAGCTCTGAAAAGTTCCTCGCAATAGGCATTATCTTCGTTAAGTGCCCTTTTCTTAGGTACATGTTCTAACTCCCAGAAAGCGGTTAACTGCTTGTCCAGGCATATCTCGCTATAAAATGATACCCGAGTATTGGTTGGTTCTGGTGTTTCCGCACGACCGGTTAGAATCCAACCGAAGACGGTTTCTTGGGCGAGAAGCGTATTAAGGACGTTCTTCCGTATACCGCCTAGAATTATCTGGGGATAAATGTCGCCTCTTAGGATGAGATCGACTGGTTCGTTAATGAAGAACATTTTATCCGCCAAGATCAGGTCAGGGAATGCTTGTCGAGTCATAGCGCTGACTTGGAAAGTGGGAAGATCCCCTGTTAATTGTGGTAGAACTAGGACCACGGTGTCAATGCTCACTAAGGGGTCGATGAGGGAGCGTAAGTTGATTATGAATGACTCTTTTACCTGCGCTGATAATGTATTGTTTATACCGGAGACTTGGACATGCATGCGTTTCGAAGGCAGGTTTATTCGTTTTTTCAATCTCTCGGTTATGAACGGGCATTCCGACCCAGCGTCGATAAGGGCTCTGGCTGAGAAGTCGACTCCATTATAATTAATGCTAACTCGCGCTGTTCGTAATAGTACCCCCTTAGCCGTATTCGCATGACAAGATGATACATTATTAACACTATTATTTGTATTTGCAGATTCAAGCCCTGCCCTAGCCTGTTGTGAGGTTGCGGAGCTGTTATCGGCGGGGTTCTGTCGCCAACTCTGATTGGATGATTTTGGCTGAGCTTCTGGCAGGTGGAGCAAGGTGTTGTGCCTTGAGTGACACGAGTTACAGTCATGTTGACTGGGGCATCGGGTCACCGTGTGTCCATCCGCCAGACGGTTCAAGCACCAACCGTTCTTTTTGACGTAGGCTATTCTGTCTGCAATGGTTAGCCCACGGAATTTTCGGCAATTTCGTAATTTGTGCTCCCTACTGTTGCACATCTTACACGCCCATTTCGGGACGCTGGCTTGATACACTCCAAGTTTCGCAGGCGTATCTCGGGTATTATTGTGACTATTGGGTGCTTTGAATGGTTTGCTACCTCTGAGGTCAGAAACGGTTTCCAACGTTTGGAACCGGTTGGGGAGAAATTTGTCCATGTCTTCCCATTTTGGTATCTCTGTTTTGTTCTCTATGGTTTGTTCCCATAGAGCCAGAGTGCATTCGGGAAATTTGGTGGAGCACAGCTTTGTGATAATTGCATCCCAATTAGATATGCCAATTTGATGACATTGGAGTGATGAAATGCAATTATTTATGTCGCGTTGCAGCTTTTTAATGGCTGTCCCGCATTCGGTTTCGACCGCAGTCAGACTAAATAGCGACTTCAATTGTGTGTTAACAAGGATACGCTTGTTCTCGTATCTACCACTTAGATTTTTCCAGGCTGTCGCAAAGCCTTCATTTGTTAGCGGACACCTCCGCACGATTTCCTTCGCCTCCCCTTGAATTTTTTGGTTGAGATGATATAGTTTTTCAACCGGGGTAAGGCGTTTATTTAAAATGTAAATGGCCCTGAACATGTCCCTAAAAGTTGGCCAAGAAAGGTAATCGCCTTTGAACACATCGTGTCACAAGGCGGAAACCGTATATTATGTTCACGGCTGGAAGTTTCCTCAACTTGTGGTGGCTGCGGCGGTGTTGCAACTTTCTCAAGCTCAGCAGCAATCGCCGCTATGCATTAAGTATAAGATGCGAAGCAGTTCTTATTTGTCTGACTCAAGGTTGTACTGCAAGGGTGTGTTTGTCCTGACCTTCGAACTCCTGCTCAAATGTGAGAATGGAGTTTGTGTGCCTCATGTAGGTCCCCATGTTCTTAATTAATTTCAAAATTTTGTTTACTTATAGAAAAACGAGAGCGGACTGTATGACTCAAGGATGGTTGCTTGAAAAAATATGCTAAAGTGTATATGACACCGATAGAAATATGTAAGTGAAATTGATGTGCCTTAACAAACGTGAAAAACTAACGTCTGTAAATTGTTCCGAATAGCCAAAGAAACCCAAAAGTGGAATTCCGTTCAAAAATAACGCAATTGATTATATGTATGTAAAATCGGTGAAAAAATATTCTCTATTTAATGCCTTCGAATTAATATAAAATAAGTGTATTCACAAATGAGCGATTTGCAACAATTCTCTGATTGTTTGTCGCAATTAAAAAAAAAGGACTACTAGCCACCCAACGAAAGTGAAATGTTTTAGAAAAAAAATCTGTGGTTGCAGAATATTATGACTGCGTGAATATTGTGGTATTTCTTTGCAAATTCATCAACCAAGTGAGAGTGTATGTAGATTGTTGCCGAAAATCAACAACCGAAAAGACTGTCTATAGAAACAGAGTGTGGTTGCACAGTGCAGTGATAATTTTGTTGCAAAAGGAGAAAAAAAATCCACTGACTGTCTTGCCTTGAGTTGTGTCGGAAAAGTCTTACCACTGGAGGGGGACTTAGTCGATAATCAAAAGGCGCTAGGTGTGCGTTTAAAACACAATGAACTTCCACTTGCTTTGACTTGCAAATGGATATCACAAATTTCACTCGATACGTTAGTTCGTATATAAAAAAAAAAATGTGCACCAAAATCAACCACTTACCTTACACAAATTTTGTAGTCTGAAAAAACCCAAAGTTTTGATACTGTATGTGTGACCTGATATGATGATGTTATGTGGACTGTTGATGTGATGTTATGTGGACTGTTGATGTGATGTTATGTGGACTGTATATGTGATATTATCTGATGTGATATGATGTGTTAGTTGCTGTGGCTGCTTGTCTCTTTCTTTACTCGCTGTTTGGTGTTGTTATTTGCTACTTGCTGTATTGCTTCTAACACTTTGTAATTTTTCGGCAATTTAATATTTTATTTTCTTGAAATTAAATATACGTGTGCTTCGATTTTCTTCGTTGAATTTAGAAAATTTACGTAATTAGGTCTCTTCGGTGACTTGGCTACTGGCGGTTTCTTAGACGTTCACAAAAGAAGTGAAAGAGTTAAAAACGACTTTAGTTCGCGGTCACCGCAGAATCCTAGGTTTAACTATTATCCGGCGGGGTAAAAACGGTTATCGGTATAAACCGATATGAAGAAATAAAAAAGAAGGAAAGTAAAGCCATACGAGGGTGCACCTCGATATTTAGGCGTGTGGCCTAAACAGCATTAAAAGTATCCTAGACAAATTAAATGAAAAAGGGCGGAGCCAAGCCCGTTTTGAAGTTTTCTTTTATTTTTGCATTTTGTTGCACTATATCATTACTGGAGTTGAATGTTGACATAATTTACTTATATAATGTAAAGATATTAAATTTTTTGTTAAAGTTTGACTTTAAAAAAATTTTTTTTAAAAGTGGGCGTGGTCGTTCTCCGATTTTGCTAATTTTTATTAAACATACATATAGCAATAGGAGTAATTAATGTTCCTGCCAAATGTCATCATGATATCTTCAACGACTGCCAAATTACAGCTTGCAAAACTTTTAAATTACCTTCTTTTAAAAGTGGGCGGTGCCACGCCCATTGTCCAAAATTTTACTAATTTTCTATTCTGCGTCATAAGTTCAACTCACCTACCAAGTTCCATCGCTTTAACCGTCTTTGGTAATGAATTATCTCACTTTTTGTGTTTTTCGAAATTTTCGATATCGAAAAAGTGGGCAGGGTTATAGTCCGATTTCGTTCATTTTAAACAGCGATCTGGAAAAAAATCCTGGCACCATGTTGAATCCGCATCCAATCCTGCAGACCTGGCCAGCCGAGGACTACCAGCGAAGGAGTTAGCAACAACTCTTTGTGGTGGCAGGGACCTTCTTGTTTACAAGAAGATAAGACAGAATGGCCAATACAAGAGAATGACTATTGGACTAACAGAGGAGAAACGGGTGCAGGGTCATACAGCTTCAAAAATAAAAGAGAAAGAGGACATCCTCGAACGGTTTTCCAATTTATCAAGGGCCTTGAGGGTCATATCTTATGTTCGAAGATTTATTCAAAGAAACCAATCCTAAGACAAAATCTTCCTTTAAAGCGGCATCGCACTTCATTTCACCCGATTAAATTCAGGCCACGACAAGTAGTTTAATAGCTTTCTACCAACGGAAGCATTATTCGGAGGAACTTTCGAGTTTAAATTCCGGGAAACTCATCGGTTCAAAGAGTGAAATCCTGCCTCTTACCCCCTTGTCGATGAAAAGGGCATATTGAGGGTGGGCGGTCGTCTTTCAGGGGCCAAGTATCTTCCCTACAGTGAACGGCACCCGATCATTCTGCCGTATGACTGCCTGCTCACACGACTTCTTGTCCAGTTTATCCATAAAAACACCCTACACGGGGAGAACCAACTTATGTTTCGTCGCCTACGCACACAATATTGGATCCCTAGGGTCAAAAATGTGATCCGATCGGTCACACATAATTGTAAAACGTGCACAATATTTCGCAAACGGACCCTAACCCAACTTATGGGAGATCTACCTCCAGAATGAATCACCTTTTCTCTGGCTTTCACCAATGCGGGGGTAGATTTTGCCGGACCATTTGACATCAAATCTTATAGCGGAAGAGGATGCCGCATGGCAACAGGTTACGTCTGCCTCTTTGTCTGCTTTTCAACCAAGGCTATTCACTTGGAAGCCACCAGTGACCTCAGTACTGCCGAATTCCTGGCAGCTTTCGATAGGTTGGTTGCTCGGTGAGGAAGTCCAAAGAACATCTACTCCGACAACGGAACCAACTTTGTCGGAGCCTCCAGAGCTCTCCGCTCAGAACTCAAAGCTTTCCTGGCGGACGCTCGCAACCAAACTCTATCAAAGTACTGTCACCAAAACCTGACATGGCATTTCATACCACCAGGAGCTCCTCACATGGGCGGACTATGGGAGGCAGGGGTCAAAAGCTTCAAGAACCACTTTAAGAAGATCTCTTTGGATCACAAATTTACCCTTGAAGAGTTCAGCACTCTACTTTGTCGAATCGAGTCCTGTCTCAATTCTCGACCATTAAGCCCCTCATCCAACGAGCCGTCTAACTTGGAGCCACTTACTCCCGGACATTTCCTCGTTGGAGGGCACCTATTAGCTCCACCGAAAATCTACGTCAGTGAGAACCGTGCCTCGCTCGTCAACCGCTGGGAGAAGCTTAAGGCCTTACACCAAACGTTTTTCAAACGATGGAAATCTGAATACCTCACCGAGTTGCAGAAGCGTGTCAAGTGGAAACATCCACAATCGAGCTTGAAGACGGGGGATTTTGTGGTCATCAAGGAGGATAACCTACCCCCAAATGAATGGAGATTGGGACGCATCACCAAACTTTGTCCGGGCCCGATAATCGCGTGCGAGTCGTCGAACTCGACACGGCAAAGGGCCAAACCACCAGACCAATTACGAAACTGGTTCTACTTCCACCTAGCGGTGGAGACGGCGCGAAGCAATAGTACGCCACGCTTTATCCTCCCTAGTTCCTACCCTCATTCTATCTCTTAGGGAATTAGGGACCCAAAACAAAGGTATACACACCCCCAAAAACACCCTTAGCAAGTAAAACTTAAAAATTCCCCCGTTAGCCTATAACGAGGGCTACTAACCAAGCAACAACTAAATTGACAACGTAGCCAGATCTGAATCGAAACGGCTTACCCAGAGCAACAACTCAATAAAAATACGTTAGAAACTGATACTGAACTGGTCAAACATTATTATCTCCGAAGGAAATACTCGGGTGTTCACGTGAGACTGCTTATCGAGTTACCTGTTTCAAAATTATTTCTTTCCCGGGTCTTTTGTAAAACTGTGTTAAAAACGTCGGCACCTGAGCAAATAACCTCGAATAAAAATAAAATACAGACAACTGAACAGACATTCCATACATCTGCGTACTTAAAACCGCCTTCCGAGGTGGGAATGCCTTTAATTTTCATTAAAAATTAAAATAATCAATAATAAAAATAATAAGAAAATTTCAGGCGAATTAAGTTAAGGAGACGAAAGGTTTTAATATAACTAAAACAATTTTATTCATGATGTTTGGAATTACAACTCAAATATACAGTTTTTATTACATTTCCAGTAGTCGAATATGCATTGGAGCCCGACATGAGAAACCCATTTTAGTACAAGTTGAGAACTAACCTTTTCTCTACTTGAGACACAGGTATTTTTCCACACAAAAAAACCCCTTTTTTGTTGAGAATACCTATGTGCTCAAGCCAATCTACTGTTGAGAAGAAACGTTGGAAATTTGAGAAGTACATTAGTTGGCTCACGTCGCCTTGCCTTAATGGTTTTCAAGCCTAAATGTGTATAGGGAATACCTAATCTGGAAGTTACTCTATATCATTGCAGTAGATCTGAAACTGATTGAAAGGCTGTTTATGCAAAGGGAGATATTCAGGGTATTCGTTTAAGGTCTTATGAAAACTGACAGGTATACGAGGTTTACATCATGTACGCGGCATAGAAGCATATAAACGAACATCCTAATTATTTAGGTCCTGCGCTTGAACTCACATTCGCTGTCTTTTGAGGTCAGCATAACTCCATTTAAATTGCTGTATAAAATGATAAAAACTCACATATATTTAGCTCAAAACAATAAGGGACCTTCCTGAATATGATTGTCATAATGTTACAAGGTGGTAGACTTTATTGGCGTAAAATTATAGTCAAAACAACTTAAAATAGTTTGGGGTCAAATTGACCCCATGATGCGAATTACCTATGCAAGATTTAATGCTTCAATAATTCCTACTATTCATCGCGTTGACTCTTCTCTAAGTGAGAAGTTATTTGGTTCCACATCAAAATTCAGTCTACTTTTCAGTCCACATACGTTATGTAAGCCAAGTGTTCGTCTATACATTATGCCGAAATTTACGGGAATCTTGAATTTTTGGAAGGTCTAAGCTTGGCTGAAACTATCAATAATAGGATGTCAGCAAAGCTGTAATCCAAAAATGATAAAGGAACAGAGTTATAGCTACTTAAAATGGTCTGGGGCCAAATACTCCCCAAAGGATAGACAAAGGTTAATAAAATGACTCGTAAAAAGCGGTATACAAACGAAACTAACTTACCCAGGATGACCATGAACTCATTGCGATTGGCCAACCGTGTGCTTGAATAGCTATGGGTGCTTTATAGTACTGTCGGAGTATCTCACCCATTAGGTATGTACTCTGGAAAATCTGCTCCACTAGTCCTGAATCGGATTTCGGGCACCACCCTTGAATGTTACCTCATTTTCACCCCGGAAACGTGGCACTGCTTCGGCTGAACGACTAGCCACAACTGGATGTTCGTGATACAAATTTGTCTCCAAATAAAAGCTAAACAGGTCAGAAATCGACAGAATCGAGTTTAATAGCTTGGGCGCCTCCACGGGCTGCGGAGCGCAATGGACCCATGGATGAAGAATGATAGCGTCAGCCAAACTTTGGCCCAGTATTGGAGCACGCAATTATGCGTGGAAACATGACGGCTCCCCGTATACGCCCTGTCGAAATTAGTTAAAAATCCAATATGCGAAATCCAAAGTGCACCTACTTGAGCGTTCATTAGTGACGGGAAAGTTAGCGCAACGGCTTCCTTTAGGTTATGCAAATATGTACGCAGGTTTTTACGATCTTCGGATAGACGCATTACCCGCTACGTGGAGGACTTTATCTTCATTAAACCAATAAGTGATATGCCCAGGTCCGCTGACATTTTTGGCGTACCTCCTCTGAAACACTATTTAGTATCTCCTGATCCTTGTAGCCAAGATTAGTTAAGATCACACGTTGATAGCGTTTTCAATCTTCAGACCTAACACGATCGAGCAAATGGCGCAACAGCTCGTGCGAATCGTGTTGATCACCACCGCGAAATTGAGGGATTTGTGCAAAGTTTATCAAACAAGTCGCTCGGTGTAGAAACTCAACCTCGGGACTGCAACTCTTCCAACGCTTGAGCGTTGCTAATCGCTATTCCCTCTCCCAATTGACTATTAATTAGGGGGCGCAGTGCTTGTCGTATAAAAATAATTTTAACTTCTAAATTAATAAGTGGCGTATTCGAAGTCGGTGATGCAATAGGCATCGACTTTTGTGCAGCTTTCTTAACAGTTTCTACACATTCCAAAAGATTTTTACGTGAATTCGGTTCCACTTCAGTATCGCTATCATAATACCATATTTCGAATAAACGGGTATTAATTGTAAGTGCGTGCGAGTCCGAGTGTGGTGTTTTTATAATGCTGCAAAGCATGTTTGGTTCAGTAGGGCGCAACAAAGTGAAATTCTGCCACAAATGCTCGCAATCACGATTTTTTCACGAAACCGTGGACCAATTTATGCAAACGGAAACTCCACGCGTTGGATTTTTCCCATGAACGCCCTTGTAGTAACCTGCAAATAGAGAATAAAAATGAATTAATGTAAGTCTACAATAGCGGAATCAAAACTCTAATATACTCACCTGATTTTGCGTCCGTCTTCATACTTCTGCACGTTGTAGTGAGAAGATTTTCATTCATTTCAGTTCACTACCGTTTCATTCTCCGAAAGTCGGTATTGAATTGGCGAATGAATGAACGATCGCTTGTTATTTAGCATGAGCACAAGAAAACTGCCTTGTCGACACAGCACAAAACATATGGTGTGTACTAGTGATGTCAAATTTGGCCAAACGGGTACCTAAAACCCGACACGCAAAACCGGTATCGGCTACCGTTTGTTTTGTCCCGATATCGAAATTTAGCCGGTTATCGTGCCCATTAGGGTAAAATACAGTAAAAGAAGAAAATTTCATTTTGAAAAAATATCAAAAATTTTTTGTTTCAACAAAAAAAGCCTACCTCATTAGATGAGAGGTCTTCATTTTTGGTAGCAACGGAACCATATGCAAAAATACCATTATATTTTTTCTCGTTTGTTTCGTTCGGGTGGCAGGGCTTGTGGATCTTCTCCCACAACAACAACGGCTAAACGAAGGGGTTAGACCGCAAGTCCAACAAACCAACAAAATTAATAAATAACCTACCACTCGTGCGCATTCTACCCGACTCGGTACCGAAATCCGGGTACCGAAAATTTAATATGCAACTTTTCTACGGCGTACGATGAATTAAAATCTCTACAAACCGGTAAGCATCGAAACAGGGTTGTATGTGATGACCATAATGGTATGAGAAGATACCCTGCGCCGTCGCACAGTGGCGCCTTTTGAGTTTTTTCTTTGCAAAAATCATAACTTTTGAACCAATGAAGATATTTTAAAAATTTTAATTGCAAGTGAAAGCTTATTATTTGAAGTTTAATTGTGTGAAAGCTCAGAATGTCACAGGTACAGAGTGCTTCAAAAAAATTCGTCAAAGTCGAAAATTTTTAGAAAAATGCATAAACAAAATGTTTTTAGTAAAAAATAAAAAAATAAAATGAGATTTGTCTTATAATGACGTATTTAAGCATTAAATAAGGTAAACTAATGATTTTGATAAGAGAGCGTGGCGATGCCCACTTATGATAAAAAGGTGTATCTAAGTAGTCCGTAATCAATAACTACCAAAATCGATAGACGTATTGTTTCCTTTAAATGGCAATACTCTTATAAAACTCAAATGTCCGTTTTTGGTGCCACAATAACAAGGTGCTTCAAAATTCATCGTAAAATTTTGCATGTTTTTTTTTTAATGTACAAGCCAAATATGTATTTTATTAGTAACTAAAAGTTATTGAAAGTGGTTCAATGAAATTTTATTTGAGTTAAAGATTAAACAGCCAACGAATTTTGGAAAAAGGGAGTGGCACTGCCCATTTATGCTAAAAAGTAACCGCTTTACCAATTTGTACCAAACTCGATAGACGTATTGATTTCTATAAAAATTTAATACTCGTTTGAAGGCGAAATGCCTAAGCTTTAAAATAAATTTGATAAACTTTAAAGAAATGCAATAACGAAAATTATATATTTATAAATTACTAAATTAATTCTTTTTTTTTTTTGATATAAAAATGAACTTGTACACAGATATCTTATTTTTCAGTAAAGTAACAAAATTGATTAGTAAAGCTCTTTTTCATTATTGTGATAAGAAGCGAGAAACTTATTTTATCTTAACATAGTCAACGTCACTGGAACATATATCTAACAAAGCAACCATTTCTGAGCTGTACGCATCTGTAAGATCTTGTTGTGTTCTTACATACCTCATAGATGATATGACTGGATCAGAAGAGATAGCTAACATGTTGAAAAGGTCTTCGTTTTGTCTAAATCGTGATACTTTGCGGGTGTTCATACATCTATATCTTTTGTTGTCCTTGTTCTTAGATTATTGAGCTTCTTCAGACAATTCTCCTAATGGTTGTGACGGACTTTTCCTTTGACTTTGCCGGGGTTAGCCTCAGTCCGTCCACGGTTCCTGAAAGTAGAAATTCCTACCGGTCCTTCTAAAAGAATAACCCTGTTTAGTTCTTATAAAACGTTATAAAATTATTTATTTAATCAAATTCTCTTTCTACTCCTAGCTGATTCCCTTGCTTTTTAAGAGGTGACTGAGGTAATAAAGCCCTCAGCCAACCTTTGCGGTCGAATGGAGTAATAAAGCCTCCAGACGAGTATACTTTTAGTAGAAATGAAGTGAAAAACCTTCAGGTGTACTCTTGGTCGGTAGTTATAAAACCTACCGACTCGTATGCCTGTCTCCTAATCTCTGAATTTCAATGCGAACTCGTCGCCCTTATATACTAATTTTTGCACGCATGCAAACGGTTATTTTATAATAACAACTTTCAACTAATAGTATTAACAATATAAAACAACTGTTATTCCGGTAAATATTTCCTTTCCATGAACTTCCATGCACCATAATGCTCCTTATTGAATATAATGCCTTTGTACTTGCTCATACTGCGCTTTCCGGCCGTTGCTATAATTATTGTGTG
Source organism: Eurosta solidaginis (assembly GCF_040869045.1). NCBI lineage: Eukaryota > Metazoa > Arthropoda > Insecta > Diptera > Tephritidae > Eurosta > Eurosta solidaginis. The sequence goes on from NC_090324.1 coordinate 202,458,932, forward strand.
TTTGTACATTTGTTTGTGATCACCTGATTCTAATGTTGTGTTTTGCTTTGCCCAATGCTTCTGCCTTCTGTAGTATGGCGTTCGTTGGTGTGTTGTATGCTAGTGCGTAAATATGTATAGCGAAATTTCAATTAGTAGCGGCGCTTATTTTGACGACTTGCTGCTGATCTCCGTTTACTTAAGTTATTATTTATGTTGTATTTGTAACTGGGTACATTGGATTTTGAGTGTGCAAAGGGTTGATCGACCGCTGCATTTTTATATTTTGTGCGTATCTACCTTCCAAATATTGAATGATCCTATATTCAAAGTTTATGTTTGCGAAAATGTAAATATTTTGCTTGCGTGCAAAAGTGCGCAAGTCAAATTTGTTTTTCATTTTAATAATTATCAACTCAATGTACAACAGAATATATGTATTTAGGGTATAATTCATAAAGGTATACATATGTATATTTCTGGTGCTTCATATAAAATGTATAAGTGATAAATTCAAATATTATTATAAATTTCAAGTTATTTCAAAATGTATATTCTTTAGAAAAATGTATGGATATGTGTATGTTGTGAGGATACAAAGTCTTCGGCTTTGGGGTCCTCACACTACCCCCTCACCTGCCGCAATGAGACCCACCGTCACCAGGTCGGTGCGCGTGATCCGTACGCGGAAGTGGTGTTCGCCCATGCTGCTTCGTCGTCGCTGCCGTCGCTGGCCATCAGGCTCAATATGTCGCTGTTTTTGTCGTTGAGGCTGCCGTTGACCCCGCTGGCCTTACGGCTTAATATTTCGCTGTCGTTGTTGGTTGTTGGCGTTTCGCTGCCTTTCCCGTCGGCGGTATGTGTGATGCCGGTCTATAAAATAAATGAAAAACTGGTGGATTTCCCTTGGGGTGTTCCCGCCATGTATGGTGGATTTTAAAAAACGTGGTATATCATGCGCATAGTTAAAGAGTATATTTATGGGATATTAATGTAATTGTGGTTAGAGTTTACCGAGCTTTTAGTGGTTGATTTGACTTCCGGGTATTCCTTGATATGAAATTTATTCGTGTATGATTTGATACTGTCTCGGTTGGGCGTGTCCGTTACTACCGATTTCATTCGGATTGAAGTAGAATCTTACAAAATAGTCTGTAATTCCGCAGTTGTCTCGGGGTGTGTGTTCGTTTAAGTCTGCCATAGCGAACTGCCTTCCCAGGTGTAATCTTGATCCATGCGCCGGTTCTCTGGCGATCTGTAATTTATTTTCTGGAAATATTCGTACCTCATTCTACGCAATGTTTTGTACTTGACCGTCTCTGTATGCCATCAGCTGTTGACTTGTACCTTGGTTCTCTCCGTGTTGTCTCTCGGTCTCTTCGCTGACTCGTGTGAGCGTACCGCAAACGGCTACATCGCTGTTCTTTCTCTGTTCTTTCTCTGTTGTTGTACCTCGGGTTTGTTGTTTGCTGTTCGATTTGACGATGTTGACGCGGTTTGATCTTCACTAGCGACCTTCTTGTATATCTGTTTATGACTTTGCCTCCTGGATTCGTTGTTGTCGGCTGCGTGGTATGCTTTCAGCTCACTTAGGTGGGCTGTCCTCCTCCTTCCTCTGAAGACTTTTTCTAGCTCTACGATCACTGGGGACACAAAGTTCGTTACCCGGTGAGATCCACTGTACCTGGGCGCTAGTTTGGCTGCAAAGTCATCCGCCGCTTTTGACAGCTGATGTTGCTTTACCAGCACAAGGTCGCCTATCGCCGGTCGCTATTGCCTTCGTCTTAAGTTGTAATACTTCGCTTGCTCCATAGATGCTGTCTCTTGCTTCCGTCATACCATCTCGAATATTTCTTTCATCCTCGTTGACTTCTCTCCTGGGTTCGCTTATTTCTCACCTGTACCAAATGTCTGCTCATCGTAAAGGCTGTTGGGGACTCTCGGTTCCCTCCCTTGTACTATGTATGCTGGACTGTAACCTGTCGATTCACATACACTTGTATTCAATGCCAGCGTTATCTCTGGTAACAACTCATCCCATGTCTTCTGATCTTTTCCCGTAAATTGTGCTATCATCCTCTTGATGTTCCTGTTTGCCCTCTCTGTCGGGTTCTCCTGCGATGTGTACGGTGCCGTTAATTGGTGTTTCACGCCAAGTTCCTCTAAAAATCTCTTAAAACTTCTGCTGATAAACTAAAAAAATGTTTGTTGTTAACAAGTTCCAATAACAAAAACGACCTTATGGCCGTACTGAATTATATATACCAGCTCAGGCGCGTATTTATGCCCAAGGTTGTTTAACTTTATTTGATGTAAAAAGTGAAGTTGCAGCTGGACGCAGGTAGACTTTATGAATTTAGGTTACTGAATATTTCACAAATAACTACTGTTAATTTTACGGAGCACATATTTTAACATTTTTTTTTCCATCAAAGTCTTAAAAAGGGCCTAAAAATAGGCATTTCGAAAAACAAGTATATCGCCAACTCTTAACAAAAATCCTAAATTAAATTATCTTTAATTGCTATACAAGAAAACGACAACTGGCCGCCTTATTTGCTCACAAAACCATTTTAAATACAACGAAAAATAAGAAAAATTTCAAATTCTTCCCTATGTTGAAAATTGGTCAACTTTGAGCGGCTCTACCTGGTAAACTATAATTTTCTGTGAAAAAACAGTTGTATATTCTTGATCCCTAGAAAATTCTCTATTAGAAACATGTATAAGATTTAGCGAAGGCTTTTATGATTTTTGCCATGCTTTAACGGCAGAGGCGCCATTGTGCGTCGTGAGGTACGGCGCGTCAACGGACGGCAAAGATAAAACATATCAAAGAAAATAGAAATTATATTAAAATACCAAATTTTGCTGTGTCTTTGCATCCGAAATAGCCAAACTAAAATAGCCAAATCCATAAGCCAGCGCGTCAGCCATAAGCCACCCAACCTACGGAAATCTACGCATGTTCTACCAACAAAGTGATATTCCAAAATGACTGGATTGTCCCATAAACGCGCCAAGACGGAGGCACACAGCAACACATTCAGCGTCCCATGCCGGTTGTGTGAAATATCGCACAGCATGAGGCTCTGCCCGATTTACCGGGGCATGACTAACATGGATCACATAAAGGCGATTATAGAGTTAAGATACTGCACAAATTGTTTATCGCCATTCCACCAATGGGAGACATGTCCCAGTGAAGATCGCTCTCATCGGTGCAACGAGCAGCACCACACTTCAACACATACCGACGACGTTCCACCACCGTCCCCAAAAAAACAATTTTCTTTTTGTTTCAATCCTAAATTAAATTATCTTTAATTGCTATACAAGAAAACGACAACCTGCCGCCTTATTTGCTCACAAAACCATTTTAAATACAACGAAAAAGAAGAAAATTTTCAAATTCTTCCCTAAGTTGAAAATTTGTCAACTTTGAGTGGCTCTACCTGGTAAACTATAATTTGTGAAAATTAAAGTGAAAAAACAGTTGTATATTCTTGATCCCTGGAAAATTCTCTATTATAAACATGTATAAGATTTAGCGAAGGCTTTCATGATTTTTGCCATGCTTTAACGGCAGAGGCGCCACTGTGCGTCCTGACGTACGGCTCGTCAACGGACGACAAAGATAAAACATATCAAAGAAAATAGAAATTATATTAAAATACCAAATTTTGATGTGTATTTTCATCCGAAATAGCCAAACTAAAATAGCCAAATCCATAAGCCAGCACGTCAGCCATAAGCCACCCAACCTACGGAAATCTACGCATGTTCTACCAACAAAGTGATATTCCAGAATGACTGGATTGTCCCATAAACGCGCCAAGACGGAGGCACGCGGCAACACATTCAGCGTCCCATGCCGGCTGTGTGAAAAATCGCACAGCATAAGGCTCTGCCCGATTTACTGGGGCATGACTAACATGGATCACCTAAAGGGGATTATAGAGTTAAGATACTGCACAAATTGTTTATCGCCATTCCACCAACGGAAGACATGTCCCAGCGAAGATCGCTCTCATCGGTGCAACGAGCAGCACCACACTTTAACACATATCGACGACGTTCCACCACCGTCCCACGAAGTGATTTCTCTAAAGTCATTATTTCGTTTACAAGCTCAAAACTAAGTAACTCGAGTTTCTTATGTTTTATAAGCGCAATATTTCTTAAATTTGTTGATTTGTTATATTTTTATCGTAAGTAATTTCAGATCTTATAAGTGGAACTTTTTCGAAAAATTAAATGAAAATTTGTCGTAGACATGTAAAGTAAGTTGTTTTTCATCGTTTTTGACAATTTCTCTATGAAGATTTTGATAGTTTTGCTGTTTTGTCTTCGACCTTGTTTGTACTGCTAAAATTTGTTTGTTCGATTCCTTAACGTCATCGATTGTAATTCGCGATAGTGCATCAGCACCAACGTTTGATTTGCCCTTTATATAAACTATAGTAAAGTTATAATCAGCTAATTCTAGCCTAATTCTCGAAAGTTTTGAAGAGGGTTCTTTCATGTTGAATAATTATACTAGAGGTCTATGATCTGACTTTACAATGAAATGTGTGCCATAAACGTATGGTCGAAATTACTTTATTACGAAGTAAATTGCTAAAAGTTCCAATTCTATAATTGTTTTTTCTGCTCTGATTTATTAAATGCTTTAGAATCGAAACAAATTGGTAAATCACTGCCTTGCTGTTCTTGACGCCATATCCAGTTGTTGAAGCATCGACGGTAATAATGAATTGTTTTGTAAAGTCTGGGTATTGAAGTAATTTTGGTGAAAGTAACGCTGCTTTAAAAGATAAAAATGCCCTTTCGCACTCAACATCCCAAACGAATTCAACTCTTTTTCTGCTTAATCGGTTTAGAGGCGCTGCCATAGACGCAAAATTTGGTATAAACCTTCTGTAATAGTTTGCAAACGCGACGAATCGTCGTACCGCGTCTTTATCAGTCGGTTTTGTATACTTTTTAATTGCGTTTATTTTGGAGTCGATTGGCAACAAACCTTTGGCTGAACATATGTGACCTAAAAATGTAACTTCCGGTCGTAAAAAGTTGCATTTATTTGGGTTAAGTTTGGAATTGAAAGACTTACAAGTATTGAAAACTTTTGAAAGATTTTTAATATGGTGTGCTTCACTACAACCGATGACGATAATATCGTCGACGTACAAAAATGCGACAATGGGTGGTATACCCGAAAAAGCTATTGTCATCATTCGTGAGAACGAATTTGGTGCTATATTTAAGCAGAATGGAAGAACTTTCCATCTAAATGCACCTCGGTCAGTGCTGAAAGAAATAATGTAACGTGAGTCAGGATGCAAGGGGATTTGATGAAATCCCGAAAAAGATCTAATGTGGAAAAATACTTTGCTCTACCGATATTATCTAAAATATCGTCAACTATGGCTAGTGGAAATTTATCAGCAATGAGTTTTTTGTTTACTGCGCGAAAGTCTACGCACATACGATAAGCTTTTTCACCATTAGTATATTTCTTTGTGACTACAATCAAAGGACTATTGTAATTAGAATAACTAAGTTCAATCAAATCATTGTCTAACATTTTATTTACTTTGCGATTTATTTTTTCGCGTTGAGAGTATGGCAATCGATAGTTCTAAACATATACCGGCTCGTTGTCTGTCAATCTTAATTTTTGCTCGAAAAGTTGTTTAAAGTCATTTTGTCCGTGTCAAGAGCGAAAATCTCGGCATAATCTATGCAAAGGTCAATTAGTTTACTTTGAGCATGTTGAGGTATTTGATTTTTTTAAATTGAAATATGTTTTTTCGTACGTTTGTCTTCTGTTTCTGTCTTGTTAATTGTATAAACATTATAATTTGAAAGTTTTTCTCTCCGAATACTGTTTCTTTTTATGTACATACTTTACATCATCCGTGGTGTTTATGACTTTAATTATTGGATTACTGGAATTAACAATGAACCTAGCTGTGAAAACTCCCTTTTCAATTTCCTGCGAGTCCACGAAAAGTGGCTCGGGTGAATATCCTAAATCAAAAATTCTGAAAATTTCACATGTGGGGGAATGATACAACTGTCGCTTTCTGTTCCATGCAGTATTGGTACCGCGACTTTTTCATTACCTACCCAAAAGGAAATACTATTCCTTTCATATTTAATAATGCATTTTTTAGTTTTCAGAAAATCGTCGTTTGTATTTAAGGAAATATTACGGTCTATACATGCTATTTTTATTAAAGAAATGCCTGCTTGAGTGTCTACTAAATAAGAAAAAAATTTGTGTGACTCGTTAAGTTGCAATTCTATGAAATCTTAATAATTAAAATTTAAACAGTAGATGCCTATTGGTGAAGGAAATTCGCTTACTCGCTTAGTTGGTCCTCCCCCAGTGTTCGCTCCTGAGGGCCACTCGCGTTATAGCGCGTACGTTTACGTCTCTACCTCTACCGTTTGCCGATCTTGAAATGTTACCTCTATTTTTACTATTATTTGGATTTGAATTTGAATTTGAACGTTTATTACTGTTGTTACTATTTTGGTACCTATTTCTGTTATCATATCGATATCGCTGACTATTGTTATAGTTGCGGTTACTATTGTATGAAAATTAACTGTTATTTCTATAACCAGTATAGCTGCGATTTGGGTAAAAACCACGATAACTACCACGTGAATTTCTGAATGTATTGTTACCACGCGATCGAAAAGCTAAAACTTGACGCTCTGTTACTTCGTTGCTTTGTTCTACAATTAGCTTTGCAACTACGTCTTTCGGATCAGTAAATGCCGTTGAGGCTAAAATAGTTTTGACTAAATTGGATTTTGCGTTTAAACGACACACGTTAACCGTTTGTTCGACTGCCATTTCATGCGCTCTCGCTTGAGTGATCCCTTCAATAATAAGAGACCGCTCAAGTGAGTCAGCTAATTCTTCAACTTTTTTGGCAAAATCTGTATAACTGTTATTGTTAACGTGCAACGCTGCAATTTTCCCTGCTACAACTTTCGAGTTATCTGGTTTGATCCTACTACGTAGAGCTACTTTTATTTCATTAACTGAAGTTACTTGTCTTGGTAATGCTTCACGGGCTTTACTCTCAAGTTTTGATTTTAAAAATGCTAAAAAAAGTATTAGTTAAATTTTCATTAGCGAACTCTTCAAGTAATTCAATTTTGTCCATAAAGGTCTCAAGTGCTAGAGGATCACCGCTGTAGTTTTCTCTAATAGAATTAGCACACATGTTAATGAAAGTTTTCTTTTCCTCAAGTGTTGCCATGATTTGATCGTTAAAATCTGAAGCTGAATTAAAATAAGGTGAGGCAACGTTTGTACTAATTGGATCGTGAAGATCTGGGTTTAAGTTAGAAGAAGGGGAAACTAAGACTCCCATTTAGAAAGACTTTTTTCTTTATTTTTATTGACTTCATTAGCTTTTGTTTTCCAATATTTAACCTTTCAAAGCAAAATAAACGTGTACCTACTGCCAGTAAATTTTTGGGCTCACTATACTTTACCTTTTATAAAGTTGGGTTGTGATATTTTTGAATTTTTTCCGTTTATGAGAATTTTTTTTATGAAAATGGTTTGAAATACTTTGTCCGCGTCCGGTTATTAGAGTGTCCGTTTATTAGGATGATATTTGTATGAAAAAATAAATGAAGAACCTGTGTGCCCAAAATTTGTCCGGTTATTGGAGCTGTCCGGTTATAGGGACTGTCCGTAATGGGGAATTTTACTGTAAGTGTGAATTGGTAAAAATCTGAAAAATGTGGTAATCACGGACGCACCGCTATATTCAAAAAAATCGCAATTGGCTTTTCACGGAACCAGCGTTTTATATCAAAAAAAAAAATTCATTTGGTTTTTCACGGAAAATGAGAAAAAATCTAAACTTTTTACAATTACATGCAAACAGCTTATCAAGTTCATCCGTTTTATATGGTGAAAATTTATATTATGTTGGAAAATGAACATATTAACAAAAAATTGTACCTGAAATAAATGAAAATTTGAAAAATGGAAATTCAGAAATGTGAAATTTTGAATGGAAGATTTGTGAGATGATTTGAAAATTGAAAACTGGAAACTTGAAATTATGAGAACTTGTAAAATGAAGTGATAAATTTTTAAATTAGAAATTTGAAAATATGACAAATTTGAAGGAATTGTAAATTGGTAAATGAGTTGAAACTTGAGAAAAAAATTAAAATGTTGATCTGAAAATGTTGGAATATATAAAGTGGTTCGAAGATTTTGAAATTGCTGAAAACTGAGGTAGTTAAATTTAGATGGACGCACCGTACCGTGTTAGAAAAAACCCAAGTGTTTTATATTAACGGACGCATCGTTGTAATCAAAAATCCAAAATAATTATGCGAACGCACCGCATTTAATAAATATTTCAGTATTTTTAATAAAAAAACCCGTAGGGAAGAAAAGTGTAATACATTCATATATATGTTTAACACCTATTTTCTGTTGCTGCTGCTGCTGGTCTTTGCTGGCTCTGCTGCTGCTGCTAGCTTATGTTGTTGCTTGTACCTTGATGTTGAAGCTTGCCAATGGCAATTTACTATGTGTTGTAGTCTTATGGAGTAAAATTGGAATACCAGGAAAAATGTTTGGCAGCGGGGATTTGAGGCGTTTAAAAATTGTGAAATGGTGCTTTTCATATGAACGTATTGACGAAATTGTAAAATGGTGTCTTACGGCGCGACCGGCGCGACTGAATCTACCACGTAAAACTGATTGGCAAATTTGGTTTATCCTTCGGCAGATCAATCTAATTTTGGTTACCTCTTCATAACCAAGAAAATCAAATACTTTCATACGCACACAATCTGGCAGTTCAATTCCTTTTAGAAATTCTATAAGTTTTGTGCGAAATTAAAACCTGAAGCCGGCACGGGCAAATCCATTTTCTACGTTTGCGTCTTGCGTTTTACCTTTTCGTACCAACTATGAGACATTCCCAACGAATTCACCGGAATAAAAGTATGAAAGATTTAGTTTATCGCACAATATAAGGTGTTTATACAACTTTAATAAATTTAATATGTTTTGCAGGTATGCTGCTCGCACGATCTCTTGGGGTATATCGATGTTGGTTTTGTTAATCAGCCAATCGTTGTTCATTCTCAGCCCGTATTTCTCTATATTTTTGTTAATCTGTGTCTTAAGTTTTTGATTTAGATTAATTTCTGTAGCAGACAATGTGTTATTGTAATAAATGTTTTGATTACTTAAAATTTCCCGGTGGTCATTCTTTTCTAGTTTGTTTTTGAGTGTCATTTTAATATGTGTTAATTCTTTTTTTATAAGCTTGATTTGTATATTTGTTTCTTTTAGTTCTTAATTTAATATTTTTCTCAAAAATTCAATTTCTATTTTCTGCAACTGTTTTCGTATTAGTCGAGTTTGAAGCTGTGTGTTAGTTTCCTGTCTTACCCATAAGAGGAGGTGGTGTGATTCCATAGTCCTTACAGTTTAATAGGAATTTCAGGCGTTGTTGTTTCGCTAGCTTTTTGCTATTGTTGTTGAACTGCTTAATGATGTAGCAGGTATCGTCATCATATTTGTATCTACGGTATTTGAAAAAGTGCTTCATGTTGTTTTTTTTATATTATTAGAGGTTTTTCTCGGTTTTTGCACGCCGATATATTATATTTCTTGTTCAGTTGTATGATGGGCCAATGTTTATTATGTTTGGGTTATTTTATATAAAACCTATTTGGCCGGTGGTGTTTAAGCGAAAAAACTAAGTTCTCCTTTATCCTCCTACGCGTTTCGGTACATTTTGTACCTTCCTTAGGGAGATCTGTTTTTATTAATAACATAAATAAAATTATTTGCAAAATAAACATTTTACACCGCTGAAGCCTCTTAGCTGTACTTTGGCGTAAGGCCGTAAATCAGATGAATGCTTATTCAGTGAACATATCAAGTTACTCAAACTCCTTCTCCCTTTCTTTATGTTTTTCCAAAATGTATTTAAACGTCTTACAGACCAAGATTTGTGCGGTATTATCTTTTCTACATTTCCAAAAATTTCCTTTCTTTTTTCTTCGTAAAACTTACATCGATCTTGATAAGGCACTAAATCTCGTAATTCGGGTTTGTAAAAATTTATTGTATTGTTGTTGTTACTGTTATTTATTGTTTTATTTATTTCTTGCGAGGAACTAGTTTCGACTGCTCGCTCGCTAGCCCGTTTCCGGAACTGAATTTCATACAAGTTGGCTTGTATACACAAACGCTACCACAACCATAACAAAGTATGGTTCGTTCCGCTACATAGTGAAGGTACCGATGCTCTTCTTTCCGACAATTCCAACACATCAGCTTAATATTGCTCATGCGACGTCTTACCACGTCAACTTCAATGGCATCTTCTAAAGTTTCTTCTTCCTCTATTTCGTCGTTTAGTTCGACTTCGCTAACTTTCTTACGAATAGCCGAATTGCAAAATGTAGTGGGCAAGGCAGCATTACTAGAAGAAAATTTTCTGGCAATTTCTTGTAATAAGCTTTCATGCTTGATACATAATTCGCGCAATTAAGCTACAGAGGGAATTGAAACATATTGTAACGAATTTACTGTAAATCCTCTTATTTGCAACCTTCTGCTAAGTTCGAATCACTAAACTGTTGAATAAATAACTCCAATCTTCGATAATGCAAAAATGGCCATTATTAAAGAACTTCACAATATTACTTATACTTCGCTTACTGATAGCTTGCTTAACTCAACTGATTGATAGCTTAAATGAAACCGAACTCTGATGCCTCAGCCTCTGCCGCTTTTATATTCTTCGGTTTCCTCGTTCACCCATTTCTCCTGAGGTCTAGTAATTTTGTGAACCTGATGCTTGTTTACTAGTTATATACATGTATTTTTGCAATTTGTATCCATATGCGTGTGCATGTGTGAGCGGCTGATGATGACATGCGCTTGTGAGTATCTCTTTCTGTTGCCCCGCGCGTATGTGTGCAGACAATGATTAATTTGTTTACGTACATACAAGTGTAGCAGCTTGCTTTATTGTTGTTGTGGATTTATTTACTTAGTATCAGATTAGTGATGGGAGTGTCACTTAGTGTAACTAATATTCGTCACAATATAAAAGCTGTTGCTGCAAACGAGATCTTAATTCTGCAAGTTCTGTTTCCGGAATCGGAGTATTTAAATTTTCTGCAATTTTAAAAATGGCATTCCGATATTCATGGAGAGATTCATATATATCTTGCTTAGGCATACGTATTGTCTCCTTGATAACGGTATCTGTACGGTGCAGTGCGAAATGTGTTCGCAACGATTGGCAAAGATTAGGCAAAACGACGCGGTCTACTGAGCGCCTATATCGCCAGTACCAATCTTTGGCCTCATTTGTGAAAACACTTTGCACATGCTAGCAAAACAACGTAAAATTTCCTGCAAGGGTTTGAGTAACTTGAGATTCGACCCTGTGCATAAAATTGTACACTGATAATCGATTAGACCCATCAAATTTTATATCCCAGTTTTAGATAAGGCTTGCAATTTTGCCAGATTTCGTCATATGGGAAATGTCACTACCTCGAGGAAAACCTATATCAGAGTGTCTATAACCGTTTGCATGCGCGTTGGCCTACGCTGTGATGGTGTGGTGACATAAGGTCAACGGCCATAAGGTAAATTGGCCTTATTACCACTTTGAATGGCCATAAGTTTGATTGAAACTTTGCACACTTATCACGGCTCGATGACAATGCATTATTGTGATGGTGTGGTGACATAAGGTCAACGGCCAAAAGGTCAATTGGCCTTATTACCACTTTGAATGGCCATAAGTTTGATTGAAACTTTGCACACGTATCAAGGCTCTATGACAATGCAATAATGTGATGGTGGGGTGAGATAAGGTTAACGGACATAACGTCAATTGAACTTAGGACCACCCCAAATGGACATAGATTTGGAACCTTGCACATAATATGAAAAACGAATTCCTTTATTAATGATAGAAGTGGATGCATGGCACATCTACGAAAGAGCCTACTGGAGCCCTTTTTTAATACGCTGTTATTAGCTTGGCCTGAATGTAACGGAATCTTTGAGCTTAATTTTCCCCCGTTTCTATAAGTCTGATTAATTTGAAACTTTGCATACGTATCAAGGACCGATGACAATGCATTAGTGTGATGGTGTGGTGACGTAAGGTCAACGGCCATAAGGTCTATTGGCCTTATTACCACTTTGAATTGCCATAACTTTGATTGAAACTTTGCACACGTATCAAGGCTTGATGAAAATGCAATAATGTGATGGTGGGGTGACATAAGGTTAACGGACATAAGGTCAATTGAACTTATGACCACCCCAAATGGCCATAGATTTGAAACCTTGCACATAATGCGAAAAACGCATTCCTTTATTAATGATAGAAGTGGATGCATGGCACATATACGAAAGAGCATACTGGAGCCCTTTTTTAACACGCTTTTATTAGCTTGGCCTGTATCTATGAAACGCCATCTTTGAGCTTAATTTTCACCGGTTTCTGGAAGTCTGATTAATTTGAAGCTTTGCATACGTATCAAGGACCGATGACAATGCTTTAATGTGATGGTGTGGTGACATAAGGTCAGCGGCCATAAGGTCAATTGGCCTTATTACAACTTTGAATGGCCACAAGTTTGATTGAAACTTTGCACACGTATCACGGCTCGATGACAATGCAATATTGTGATGGTGTGGTGACATAAGGTCAATTGGCCTTATTACCACTTTGAATGGCCCGAAGTTTGATTGAAACTTTGCACACTTATCAAGGCTCGATGACAATGCAATAATGTGATGGGGGTGGCATAAGGTTAACGGACATAAAGTCAATTGAACTTATGACCACCCCAAATGGACATAGATTTGAGACCTTGCACATAGTGCGAAAAACGCATTCATTTATTAACACGCTTTTATTAGCTTAGCCTGTATGTAACGGAATCTTTGAGCTTAATTTTCACCGGTTTCTAGAAGTCTGATTAATTTGAAACTTTGCATACGTATCAAGGACCGATGTCAATGCATTAATGTGATGGTGTGGTGACATAAGGTCAACAGCCATAAGGTCAATTGGCCTTATTACCACTTTGAATGGCCATAAGTTTGATTGAGACTTTGCAGACATATCAAGGCTCGATGCCAATGCATTAGTGTGATGGTGTGGTGAAATAAGGTCAACGGCTATAAGGTCAATTGGCCTTATTACCACTTTGAATGGCCATAAGTTTGATTGAGACTTTGCAGACATATCAAGGCTCGATGACAATGCATTAGTGTGATGGTGTGGTGACATAAGGTCAACGGCCATAAGGTCAATTGGCCTTATTACCACTTTTAATGCCCATAAGTTTGATTGAAATTTTGCACACGTATCAAGGCTCGATGACAATGCAATAATGTGATTGTGGGATGACATAAGGTTAAGGCCATAAGGTCAATTGGCCTTATTGCCACTTTGAATGTCCATAAGTTTGATTGAAACTCTGTACACATATAAAGGCTCGATGACAATGCATTAATGTGATGATGTTGTGACACAAGGTCAACGGCCATAAGGTCAATTGGCCACTTTGAATGGCCATAAATTTAATTGAAACTTTGCACACGTATCAAGAATACTGGAGCCCTTTTTTAACACGCTTTTGTTAGCTTGGCCTGTATGTAACGGAATCTTTGAGCTTAATTTTGACCGGTTTCTAGAAGTCTGATTAATTTGAAACTTTGCATACGTATCAAGGACCGATGACAATGCAATAATGTGATGGTGGGGTCACATAAGGTTAACGGACATAAGGTCAATTGAACTTGTGACCACCCCAAGTGGCCATAAATTTGAAACCTTGCACATAATGCGAAAAACTCATTCCTTTATTAATGATAGAAGTGGATGCATGGCAAATCTGCGAAAGAGTATACTGGAGCCCTTTTTTAACACGCTTTTATTAGTTTGGCGTGTATCTATGTAACGGAATCTTTGAGCTTAATTTTCACCGGTTTCTAGAAGTCTGATTAATTTGAAACTTTGCATGCGTATCAAGGACCGATGACAATGCATTAATGTGATGTTGTGGTGACATAAGGTCAGCGGCCAAAAGGTCAATTGGCCTTATTACCACTTTGAATGGCCATAAGTTTGATTGAAACTTTGCACGCGTATCACGGCTCGATGACAATGCATTATTGTGATGGTGTGGTGACATAAGGTCAACGGTCATAAGGTCAATTGGCCTTAATACTACTTTGAATGGCCATATGTTTGATTAAAACTTTGTACACGTATCAAGGCTCGATTGAAATGCAAGAATGTGATGGTAGGGTGACATAAGGTTAACGGACATAAAGTCAATTGAACTTATGACCACCCCAAATGTCTATAGATTTGAAACCTTGCACATAATGCGAAAAACCCATTCCTGTATTAATGATAGAAGCGGATGCATGGCACATATACGAAAGAGCATACTGGAGCCCTTTTTTAACACGCTTTTATTAGTTTGGCGTGTATCTATGTAACGGAATCTTTGAGCTTAATTTTCACCGGTTTCTAGAAGTCTGATTAATTTGAAACTTTGCATGCGTATCAAGGACCGATGACAATGCATTAATGTGATGTTGTGGTGACATAAGGTCAGCGGCCAAAAGGTCAATTGGCCTTATTACCACTTTGAATGGCCATAAGTTTGATTGAAACTTTGCACGCGTATCACGGCTCGATGACAATTCATTATTGTGATGGTGTGGTGACATAAGGTCAACGGCCATAAGGTCAATTGGCCTTAATACCACTTTGAATGGCCATAAGTTTGATTGAAACTTTGCACACGTATCAAGGCTGGATGACAATGCAATAATGTGATGATGGGGTGACATAAGGTTAACGGACATAACGTCAATTGAACTTAGGACCATCCCAAATGGCCATAGATTTGAAACCTTGCACATAATGTGAAAAACGAATTCCTTTATTAATGATAGAAGTGGATGCATGGCACATCTACGAAAGAGCATACTGGAGCCCTTTTTTAATACGCTGTTATTAGCTTGGCCTGAATGTAACGGAATCTTTGAGCTTAATTTTCTCCCGTTTCTATAATTCTGATTAATTTGAAACTTTGCAAACGTATCAAGGACCGATGACAATGCATTAATGTGATGGTGTGGTGACGTAAGGTCAACGGCCATAAGGTCATATGGCCGTTGACCTTACGTCACCACACCATCACATTAATGCATTGTCATCGGTCCTTGATACGTTTGCAAAGTTTCAAATTAATCAGAATTATAGAAACGGGAGAAAATTAAGCTCAAAGATTCCGTTACATTCAGGCCAAGCTAATAACAGCGTATTAAAAAAGGGCTCCAGTATGCTCTTTCGTAGATGTGCCATGCATCCACTTCTATCATTAATAAAGGAATTCGTTTTTCACATTATGTGCAAGGTTTCAAATCTATGGCCATTTGGGATGGTCCTAAGTTCAATTGACGTTATGTCCGTTAGCCTTATGTCACCCCATCATCACATTATTGCATTGTCATCCAGCCTTGATACGTGTGCAAAGTTTCAATCAAACTTATGGCCATTCAAAGTGGTAATAAGGCCAATTGACCTTATGGCCGTTGACCTTATGTCACCACACCATCACAATAATGAATTGTCATCGAGCCGTGATACGCGTGCAAAGTTTCAATCAAACTTATGGCCATTCAAAGTGGTAATAAGGCCAATTGACCTTTTGGCCGCTGACCTTATGTCACCACAACATCACATTAATGCATTGTCATCGGTCCTTGATACGCATGCAAAGTTTCAAATTAATCAGACTTCTAGAAACCGGTGAAAATTAAGCTCAAAGATTCCGTTACATAGATACACGCCAAACTAATAAAAGCGTGTTAAAAAAGGGCTCCAGTATGCTCTTTCGTATATGTGCCATGCATCCGCTTCTATCATTAATACAGGAATGGGTTTTTCGCATTATGTGCAAGGTTTCAAATCTATAGACATTTGGGGTGGTCATAAGTTCAATTGACTTTATGTCCGTTAACCTTATGTCACCCTACCATCACATTCTTGCATTTCAATCGAGCCTTGATACGTGTACAAAGTTTTAATCAAACATATGGCCATTCAAAGTAGTATTAAGGCCAATTGACCTTATGACCGTTGACCTTATGTCACCACACCATCACAATAATGCATTGTCATCGAGCCGTGAAACGCGTGCAAAGTTTCAATCAAACTTATGGCCATTCAAAGTGGTAATAAGGCCAATTGACCTTTTGGCCGCTGACCTTATGTCACCACAACATCACATTAATGCATTGTCATCGGTCCTTGATACGCATGCAAAGTTTCAAATTAATCAGACTTCTAGAAACCGGTGAAAATTAAGCTCAAAGATTCCGTTACATAGATACACGCCAAACTAATAAAAGCGTGTTAAAAAAGGGCTCCAGTATACTCTTTCGCAGATTTGCCATGCATCCACTTCTATCATTAATAAAGGAATGAGTTTTTCGCATTATGTGCAAGGTTTCAAATTTATGGCCACTTGGGGTGGTCACAAGTTCAATTGACCTTATGTCCGTTAACCTTATGTGACCCCACCATCACATTATTGCATTGTCATCGGTCCTTGATACGTATGCAAAGTTTCAAATTAATCAGACTTCTAGAAACCGGTCAAAATTAAGCTCAAAGATTCCGTTACATACAGGCCAAGCTAACAAAAGCGTGTTAAAAAAGGGCTCCAGTATTCTTGATACGTGTGCAAAGTTTCAATTAAATTTATGGCCATTCAAAGTGGCCAATTGACCTTATGGCCGTTGACCTTGTGTCACAACATCATCACATTAATGCATTGTCATCGAGCCTTTATATGTGTACAGAGTTTCAATCAAACTTATGGACATTCAAAGTGGCAATAAGGCCAATTGAGCTTATGGCCTTAACCTTATGTCACCCCACAATCACATTATTGCATTGTCATCGAGCCTTGATACGTGTGCAAAATTTCAATCAAACTTATGGGCATTAAAAGTGGTAATAAGGCCAATTGACCTTATGGCCGTTGACCTTATGTCACCACACCATCACACTAATGCATTGTCATCGAGCCTTGATATGTCTGCAAAGTCTCAATCAAACTTATGGCCATTCAAAGTGGTAATAAGGCCAATTGACCTTATAGCCGTTGACCTTATTTCACCACACCATCACACTAATGCATTGGCATCGAGCCTTGATATGTCTGCAAAGTCTCAATCAAACTTATGGCCATTCAAAGTGGTAATAAGGCCAATTGACCTTATGGCTGTTGACCTTATGTCACCACACCATCACATTAATGCATTGACATCGGTCCTTGATACGTATGCAAAGTTTCAAATTAATCAGACTTCTAGAAACCGGTGAAAATTAAGCTCAAAGATTCCGTTACATACAGGCTAAGCTAATAAAAGCGTGTTAATAAATGAATGCGTTTTTCGCACTATGTGCAAGGTCTCAAATCTATGTCCATTTGGGGTGGTCATAAGTTCAATTGACTTTATGTCCGTTAACCTTATGCCACCCCCATCACATTATTGCATTGTCATCGAGCCTTGATAAGTGTGCAAAGTTTCAATCAAACTTCGGGCCATTCAAAGTGGTAATAAGGCCAATTGACCTTATGTCACCACACCATCACAATATTGCATTGTCATCGAGCCGTGATACGTGTGCAAAGTTTCAATCAAACTTGTGGCCATTCAAAGTTGTAATAAGGCCAATTGACCTTATGGCCGCTGACCTTATGTCACCACACCATCACATTAAAGCATTGTCATCGGTCCTTGATACGTATGCAAAGCTTCAAATTAATCAGACTTCCAGAAACCGGTGAAAATTAAGCTCAAAGATGGCGTTTCATAGATACAGGCCAAGCTAATAAAAGCGTGTTAAAAAAGGGCTCCAGTATGCTCTTTCGTATATGTGCCATGCATCCACTTCTATCATTAATAAAGGAATGCGTTTTTCGCATTATGTGCAAGGTTTCAAATCTATGGCCATTTGGGGTGGTCATAAGTTCAATTGACCTTATGTCCGTTAACCTTATGTCACCCCACCATCACATTATTGCATTTTCATCAAGCCTTGATACGTGTGCAAAGTTTCAATCAAAGTTATGGCAATTCAAAGTGGTAATAAGGCCAATAGACCTTATGGCCGTTGACCTTACGTCACCACACCATCACACTAATGCATTGTCATCGGTCCTTGATACGTATGCAAAGTTTCAAATTAATCAGACTTATAGAAACGGGGGAAAATTAAGCTCAAAGATTCCGTTACATTCAGGCCAAGCTAATAACAGCGTATTAAAAAAGGGCTCCAGTAGGCTCTTTCGTAGATGTGCCATGCATCCACTTCTATCATTAATAAAGGAATTCGTTTTTCATATTATGTGCAAGGTTCCAAATCTATGTCCATTTGGGGTGGTCCTAAGTTCAATTGACGTTATGTCCGTTAACCTTATCTCACCCCACCATCACATTATTGCATTGTCATAGAGCCTTGATACGTGTGCAAAGTTTCAATCAAACTTATGGCCATTCAAAGTGGTAATAAGGCCAATTGACCTTTTGGCCGTTGACCTTATGTCACCACACCATCACAATAATGCATTGTCATCGAGCCGTGATAAGTGTGCAAAGTTTCAATCAAACTTATGGCCATTCAAAGTGGTAATAAGGCCAATTTACCTTATGGCCGTTGACCTTATGTCACCACACCATCACAGCGTAGGCCAACGCGCATGCAAACGGTTATAGACACTCTGATATAGGTTTTCCTCGAGGTAGTGACATTTCCCATATGACGAAATCTGGCAAAATTGCAAGCCTTATCTAAAACTGGGATATAAAATTTGATGGGTCTAATCGATTATCAGTGTACAATTTTATGCACAGGGTCGAATCTCAAGTTACTCAAACCCTTGCAGGAAATTTTACGTTGTTTTGCTAGCATGTGCAAAGTGTTTTCACAAATGAGGCCAAAGATTGGTACTGGCGATATAGGCGCTCAGTAGACCGCGTCGTTTTGCCTAATCTTTGCCAATCGTTGCGAACACATTTCGCACTGCACCGTACAGATACCGTTATCAAGGAGACAATACGTATGCCTAAGCAAGATATATATGAATCTCTCCATGAATATCGGAATGCCATTTTTAAAATTGCAGAAAATTTAAATACTCCGATTCCGGAAACAGAACTTGCAGAATTAAGATCTCGTTTGCAGCAACAGCTTTTATATTGTGACGAATATTAGTTACACTAAGTGACACTCCCATCACTAATCTGATACTAAGTAAATAAATCCACAACAACAATAAAGCAAGCTGCTACACTTGTATGTACGTAAACAAATTAATCATTGTCTGCACACATACGCGCGGGGCAACAGAAAGAGATACTCACAAGCGCATGTCATCATCAGCCGCTCACACATGCACACGCATATGGATACAAATTGCAAAAATACATGTATATAACTAGTAAACAAGCATCAGGTTCACAAAATTACTAGACCTCAGGAGAAATGGGTGAACGAGGAAACCGAAGAATATAAAAGCGGCAGAGGCTGAGGCATCAGAGTTCGGTTTCATTTAAGCTATCAATCAGTTGAGTTAAGCAAGCTATCAGTAAGCGAAGTATAAGTAATATTGTGAAGTTCTTTAATAATGGCCATTTTTGCATTATCGAAGATTGGAGTTATTTATTCAACAGTTTAGTGATTCGAACTTAGCAGAAGGTTGCAAATAAGAGGATTTACAGTAAATTCGTTACAATATGTTTCAATTCCCTCTGTAGCTTAATTGCGCGAATTATGTATCAAGCATGAAAGCTTATTACAAGAAATTGCCAGAAAATTTTCTTCTAGTAATGCTGCCTTGCCCACTACATTTTGCAATTCGGCTATTCGTAAGAAAGTTAGCGAAGTCGAACTAAACGACGAAATAGAGGAAGAAGAAACTTTAGAAGATGCCATTGAAGTTGACGTGGTAAGACGTCGCATGAGCAATATTAAGCTGATGTGTTGGAATTGTCGGAAAGAAGAGCATCGGTACCTTCACTATGTAGCGGAGCGAACCATACTTTGTTATGGTTGTGGTAGCGTTTGTGTATACAAGCCAACTTGTATGAAATTCAGTTCCGGAAACGGGCTAGCGAGCGAGCAGTCGAAACTAGTTCCTCGCAAGAAATAAATAAAACAATAAATAACAGTAACAACAACAATACAATAAATTTTTACAAACCCGAATTACGAGATTTAGTGCCTTATCAAGATCGATGTAAGTTTTACGAAGAAAAAAGAAAGGAAATTTTTGGAAATGTAGAAAAGATAATACCGCACAAATCTTGGTCTGTAAGACGTTTAAATACATTTTGGAAAAACATAAAGAAAGGGAGAAGGAGTTTGAGTAACTTGATATGTTCACTGAATAAGCATTCATCTGATTTACGGCCTTACGCCAAAGTACAGCTAAGAGGCTTCAGCGGTGTAAAATGTTTATTTTGCAAATAATTTTATTTATGTTATTAATAAAAACAGATCTCCCTAAGGAAGGTACAAAATGTACCGAAACGCGTAGGAGGATAAAGGAGAACTTAGTTTTTTCGCTTAAACACCACCGGCCAAATAGGTTTTATATAAAATAACCCAAACATAATAAACATTGGCCCATCATACAACTGAACAAGAAATATAATATATCGGCGTGCAAAAACCGAGAAAAACCTCTAATAATATAAAAAAAACAACATGAAGCACTTTTTCAAATACCGTAGATACAAATATGATGACGATACCTGCTACATCATTAAGCAGTTCAACAACAATAGCAAAAAGCTAGCGAAACAACAACGCCTGAAATTCCTATTAAACTGTAAGGACTATGGAATCACACCACCTCCTCTTATGGGTAAGACAGGAAACTAACACACAGCTTCAAACTCGACTAATACGAAAACAGTTGCAGAAAATAGAAATTGAATTTTTGAGAAAAATATTAAATTAAGAACTAAAAGAAACAAATATACAAATCAAGCTTATAAAAAAAGAATTAACACATATTAAAATGACACTCAAAAACAAACTAGAAAAGAATGACCACCGGGAAATTTTAAGTAATCAAAACATTTATTACAATAACACATTGTCTGCTACAGAAATTAATCTAAATCAAAAACTTAAGACACAGATTAACAAAAATATAGAGAAATACGGGCTGAGAATGAACAACGATTGGCTGATTAACAAAACCAACATCGATATACCCCAAGAGATCGTGCGAGCAGCATACCTGCAAAACATATTAAATTTATTAAAGTTGTATAAACACCTTATATTGTGCGATAAACTAAATCTTTCATACTTTTATTCCGGTGAATTCGTTGGGAATGTCTCATAGTTGGTACGAAAAGGTAAAACGCAAGACGCAAACGTAGAAAATGGATTTGCCCGTGCCGGCTTCAGGTTTTAATTTCGCACAAAACTTATAGAATTTCTAAAAGGAATTGAACTGCCAGATTGTGTGCGTATGAAAGTATTTGATTTTCTTGGTTATGAAGAGGTAACCAAAATTAGATTGATCTGAATCTTTGAGCTTAATTTTCTCCCGTTTCTATAATTCTGATTAATTTGAAACTTTGCAAACGTATCAAGGACCGATGACAATGCATTAATGTGATGGTGTGGTGACGTAAGGTCAACGGCCATAAGGTCATATGGCCTTATTACCACTTTTAATGCCCATAAGTTTGATTGAAACTTTGCACACGTATCAAGGCTCGATGACAATGCAATAATGTGATGGTGGGGTCACATAAGGTTAACGGACATAAAGTCAATTGAACTTATGACCACCCCAAATGGCCATAGATTTGAAACCTTGCACATAATGCGAAAAACGCATTCCTTTATTAATGATAGAAGTGGATGCATGGCACATATACGAAAGAGCATACTGGAGCCCTTTTTTAACACGCTTTTATTAGCTTGGCCTGTATCTATGAAACGGCATCTTTGAGCTTAATTTTAACCGGTTTCTAGAAGTCTGATTAATTTGAAGCTTTGCATACGTATCAAGGACCGATGACAATGCATTAATGTGATGGTGTGGTGACATACGGTCAGCGGCCATAAGATCAATTGGCCTTATTACCACTTGGAATGGCCACAAGTTTGATTGAAACTTTGCACACGAATCACGGCTCGATGACAATGCATTATTGTGATGGTGTGGTGACATAAGGTCAATTGGCCTTATTACCACTTTGAATGGCCAGAAGTTTGATTGAAACTTTGCACACTTATCAAGGCTCGATGACAATGCAATAATGTGATGGGGGTGGCATAAGGTTAACGGACATAAAGTCAATTGAACTTATGACCACCCCAAATGGCCATAGATTTGAGCTTGGCCTGTATGTAACGGAATCTTTAAGCTTAATTTTCACCGGTTTCTAGAAGTCTGATTAATTTGAAACTTTGCATACGTATCAAGGACCGATGACAATGCATTAATGTGATGGTGTGGTGACATAAGGTCAACGGCCATAAGGTCAATTGGCCTTATTACCACTTTTAATGCCCATAAGTTTGATTGAAACTTTGCACACGTATCAAGGCTCGATGACAATGCAATAATGTGATTGTGGGGTGACATAAGGTTAACGGCCATAAGTTCAATTGGCCTTATTGCCACTTAGAATGTCCATAAGTTTGATTGAAACTCTGCACACATATAAAGGCTCGATGACAATGCATTAATGTGATGGTGTTGTGACACAAGGTCAACGGCCATAAGGTCAATTGGCCTTATTACCACTTTGAATGGCCATAAATTTGATTGAAACTTTGCACACGTATCAAGAATACTGGAGCTCTTTTTTAACACGCTTTTATTAGCTTGGCCTATATGTAACGGAATCTTTGAGCTTAATTTTGACCCGTTTCTAGAAGTCTGATTAATTTGAAACTTTGCATACGTATCAAGGACCGATGACAGTGCATTAATGTGATGGTGTGGTGACATAAGGTCAGCGGCCATAAGGTCAATTGGCCTTATTACCACATTGAATGGCCATAAGTTTGATTGAAATTTTGCACACGTATAAAGGGTCGATGACAATGCATTAATGTGGTGGTGTGGTGACAAAAGGTCAACGGCCTTAAGGTCAGTTGGCCTTATTACCACTTTGAATGGCCATAAGTTTGATTGAAACTTGGCACACGTATCAAGGCTTGATGAAAATGCAATAATGTGATGGGGGGTTGACATAAAGTTAACGGACATAAGGCCAATTGACCTTAAGACCACCCCAAATGGCCATAGATTTGAAAGCTCGCACATAATGCGAAAAATGCATTCCTTTATTAACGATAGAGGTGGATGCATGGCACATCTACGAAAGAGCATACTGGAACCCTTTTTTAACACGCTTTTATTAGCTTGGCCTGTATCTATGTAACGGAATCTTTGAGCTTAATTTTCACCGGTTTCTGAAAGTCTGATTAATTTGAAACTTTGCATACGTATCAAGGACCGATGACTATGCATTAATGTGATGGTGTGGTGACATAAGGTCAGCGGCCATAAGGTCAATTGGCCTTATTACCACTTTGAATGGCCATAAGTTTGATTGAAACTTTGCACAGGTATCACGGCTCGATGACAATGCATTAATGTGATGGTGTGGTGACATAAGGTCAGCGGCCATAAGGTCAATTGGCCTTATTACCACTTTGATTAGCCAGAAGTTTGATTGAAACTTTGCACACTTATCAAGGTTCGATGACAATGCAATAATGTGATGGGGGTGGCATAAGGTTAACGGACATAAAGTCAATTGAACTTATGACCACCCCAAATGGCCATAGATTTGAGCCTGGCCTGTATGTAACGGAATCTTTGAGCTTAATTTTCACCGGTTTCTAGAAGTCTGATTAATTTGAAACTTTGCATACGTATCAAGGACCGATGACAATGCATTAATGTGATGGTGTGGTGACATAAGGTCAGCGGCCATAAGGTCAATTGGCCTTATTACCACTTTGAATGGCCATAAGTTTGATTGAAACTTTGCACACGTATCACGGCTCGATGACAATGCATTAATGTGATGGTGTGGTGACATAAGGTCAGCGGCCATAAGGTCAATTGGCCTTATTACGACTTTGAATGGCCATAAGTTTGATTGAAACTTGGCACACGTATCACGGCTCGATGACAATGCATTAATGTGATGGTGTGGTGACATAAGGTCAACGGCCATAAGGTCAATTGGCCTTATTACCACTTTTAATGCCCATAAGTTTGATTGAAACTTTGCACACGTATCAAGGCTCGATGACAATGCAATAATGTGATTGTGGGGTGACATAAGGTTAACGGCCATAAGTTCAATTGGCCTTATTGCCACTTTGAATGTCCATAAGTTTGATTGAAACTCTGCACACATATAAAGGCTCGATGACAATGCATTAATGTGATGGTGTTGTGACACAAGGTCAACGACCATAAGGTCAATTGGCCTTATTACCACTTTGAATGGCCATAAATTTATTTGAAACTTTGCACACGTATCAAGAATACTGGAGCCCTTTTTTAACACGCTTTTATTAGCTTGGCCTGTATGTAACGGAATCTTTGAGCTTAATTTTGACCCGTTTCTAGAAGTCTGATTAATTTGAAACTTTGCATACGTATCAAGGACCGATGACAGTGCATTAATGTGATTGTGTGGTGACATAAGGTCAGCGGCCATAAGGTCAATTGGCCTTATTACCACATTGAATGGCCATAAGTTTGATTGAAATTTTGCACACGTATCAAGGGTCGATGACAATGCATTAATGTGATGGTGTGGTGACAAAAGGTCAACGGCCTTAAGGTCAGTTGGCCTTATTACCACTTTGAATGGCCATAAGTTTGATTGAAACTTGGCACACGTATCAAGGCTTGATGAAAATGCAATAATGTGATGGGGGGTTGACATAAAGTTAACGGACATAAGGCCAATTGACCTTAAGACCACCCCAAATGGCCATAGATTTGAAAGCTCGCACATAATGCGAAAAATGCATTCCTTTATTAACGATAGAGGTGGATGCATGGCACATCTACGAAAGAGCCTACTGGAGCCCTTTTTTAACACGATTTTATTAGCTTGGCCTTTATGTAACGGAATCTTTGAGCTTAATTTTCTCCGGTTTCTAGAAGTCTGATTAATTTTAAACTTTGCATACGTATCAAGGACCGATGACAATGCATTAATGTGATGGTGTGGTGACATAAGGTCAATGGACATAAGGTCAATTGGCCTTATTATCACTTTCAATGGCTATAAGTTTGATTAAAACTTTGCACACATATCAAGGCTCGATGACAATGCAATAATGTGATGGGGGCTGACATAAGATTAACGGACAAAAGGTCAATTGAACTTATGACCACCCCAAATGGCCATAGATTTGAGACCTTGCACATAGTGCGAAAAACGCATTCATTTATTAACACGCTTTTATTAGCTTGGCCTGTATGTAACGGAATTTTTGAGCTTAACTTTCAGCGGTTTCTAGAAGTCTGATTAATTTGAAACTTGGCATACGTATCAAGGACCGATGACAATGCATTAATGTGATGGTGTGGTGACATAAGGTTATCGGCCATAAGGTCAATTGGCCTTATTACCACTTTGAATGGCCATAAGTTTGATTGAAACTTTGTACACGTATCACGGCTCTTTGACAATGCATTATTGTGATGGTGTGGCGACATAAGGTCCACGGCCATAAGGTCAATTGGCCTTATTACCACTTTTATGGTCATAAGTTTGATTGAAACTTTGCACACCTATCAAGGCTCGATGACAATGCATTAATGTGATGGTGTGGTGACATAAGGTCAAAGGCCATAAGGTCAATTGGCCTTATTACCACTTTTAATGGTCATAAGTTTGATTGAAACTTTGCACACGTATAACGGCTCTTTGACAATGCATTATTGTGATGGTGTGGAGAAATAAGGTACACGGCCATAAGGTCAATTGGCCTTATTACCACTTTGAATGGCCATAAGTTTGATTGAAACTTTGCACACGTATCACGGCTCTTTGGGAATGCATTATTGTGATGGTGTGGCGACATAAGGTCCACGGCCATAAGGTCAATTGGCCTTATTACCACTTTGAATGGCCATAAGTTTGATGTTTATAGATGGACCAATTTATAATATTTGTGTTTGCTGGGTTGAGAGCACATATGGTCAAAAATTAAAAACAGTTGTTGTTGATTTTTCCCGACGCGTTTCGACTTTTTTCACGTCATCTTCTGGGGATTTCTTTAATGATAAATATGCAGAAATAATATACATATTAACATTTTGATACTTTTTTCTAACACTTTCTAAACATTAAAATGAAACTGACACATCATACAAATTTTTTATTTACTTACATTAATTCTATTATAATTAAATTAACTATTGCACTTTATTTTAACAAATATACATAAACAGTTCGCACTTGCATTTTTGTTTACTTTGATTTACATCTCTGAATAACAGCTGAGTAGACGCTGCTGATATTGTCAAAGTCTTCTTTGAAATTTAGTGTGTTGTGTATTTGTTGTTGTATTCGTATGCTTTCAAGAGACATTCTCGTTTTTTCTCTTTTTTCGATATCTAATATTTCAACATTTGAAAAGTCCGCTACGTGGTTGCTCTTTGTTAAGTGATGGGCTAAACCGGTGTTCGTTTTTTTGTTTGCTGCGTCTTTTCTGTGTTCATTAATACGTATATCCAGTTGCCGTTTGGTTGTGCCAATATAACATTTTCCACATTTATCATCATCGCGACCATTGCATGTTATTTTGTAAACCACATCGTTTTGTTGATCTTTTGGGATTGGGTCTTTAATTTTTGTAAAAATATAATTAAGTGTGTTGTTCGGCTTGTGCGCGTAATTAATGTTTTTGTTGTTTATTGTTTTATGTAGTATTTGATTGTCTGTAAGACCCGGTATGTATGTTACACCGATGTATTTTTTGTTGGTGCTGTCCGGCGGTAAATTGTCGCGTTTTTGACTAATTCTGTTTATTGTGTTTTGAATTAGTCTATCAATGAGGGTGCTTGGATAGCTATTTTTGAATAATATATTTTTTAATTTCTTCATGTTTTCCTCAATGTACTGTTCATCATTGGGTAGCGCTACTTTTCTAATCATACTTGTTGCCGTATTAATTTTTTGCTTCCATGGGTGGTTTGAGTGATAATTAATTAGTCGTTCCGATGCGATGGATTTAGTATACCAATTCATTACTAACCGTTTGGTTTTTCTACTTACTTCTACATCTAGGAAGGCTATTTTATTTTCCTTTTCTTTTTCCATAGTGAATTTTATGCTTGTATGTTGCGCATTTAATATTTTTAAGATGTCTTCCGCGTCCTTGGTTTTTATGATTGCGAATACATCATCTACATACTTATTGATGTATTTGATGTATATGTCCTTTTCTTTTAATTCAGCTATGCTGTCGTCAAGTATTTTATCCAATACTATATCTGCTATAGTCGGAGATAAGGGATTCCCCATTGGCATCCTGTACGTTTGTTGGTACAACCTCGATTTGTACATAAAATAATTGTTTTCTCGTAAACAAAACTCTAATATATTTTGGAACTGTTTTTTTTTGAGATATTTGTGTGTTTTTCCAATTGTGACCATTGTTTCATTATCGTCTGTATTGCTAAGTGTGTTGGAATGTTTGTAAATAGTGAAATGACGTCGAACGATATGAGTGTTTCATCACCTTCTATTTTAATAATCTTTAATCTGTCTTTTAGTTGAAAGGCATTTTTTATGTTGAAATCTTCCGATATTATGTTTTTTAGTACCGCACCAATATGTTTGGACAATTTGTAACAAGGTACCTTTATAGATGATGAGATTGGTCTTAGTGGCATATGTTCTTTGTGGATTTTAGGAAGACCGTATAATCTTGGCGCGACGGCTGCTGTACTAGCTAGTTGAAATCTTTCTCTTATGTTGATTTTGTTTTCTTTAAATAAATCATTAACAATTGCGTTATTTTTTCGCATAAGTTGTTGCGTTGGATCTTTTCTTATTGTTTTGTATACCTTTCTGTCGTTAAGTAGATCACAAATTTTTTGCTCATACTCGGTTTTGTTCATCAGAACCGTTTTGTTTCCTTTATCCGCCTGTGTTAAAACCACACTGCCCTTGTGCTGTCGTAGAAATTTCTTTGTGTTTTCAAACATTTTAATTATATATTTTTCTATCGGATTGTTATTTATTCTTCTTTGGTAGCTGCTAATTTTTGTCGCTATGTTGCTTCATATCGCGTCTTTACTTCTGTCATCCTCGATATCTTGTATCCCTTGTTCCAATTCTGCGATTAGATGTATGGGGGAAAATTACCTTTTGTTACTGGTAATGCAAATTTTGTTCCAAACGAGAGTAAACAACGGCTTTCATGTGGTACTTCAATGCTGGTTTTGTTGAAGAACCAATCTTCATTAAACCTTATTCCAAACTTATCACTGTTTTGTGTTATTTCAGCTTGCAGCTTTTTTTGGTGAATTTTTTCTGTGATAGTGCTAATGTTCTTCGAAAAATGGTGTTGTTTTTCCACCAAAGTTTCATATTCTTTCACTTCTAATCTCTCCCTTAGTGTTTTCGTTATTTGTTTCAAGTCCTTATCAATTATTTTAATGTTTATGTTTGTTTCCTTTATTTCCAAATTCAGTATTTTTTGTAGAAAGCCCGTTTCCAATTTTTGTAGTTGATAACGGGTAGACTGGTTTGTGAAGCAGTGTGACAGATATTTTGTCTTAACTCGTAAGTGCGGTGGTGTGATTCCATAGCTTTTGCATTTGAGCAGAAACTTCAGTCTTTCTTTTTGTTTCGCAATGTTTTTAGATTTTTTATTGAATTGTTTGATGGTGTATTGTATTTGTTCATTGTAGTTTGTCCTGATGTGTTTAAAGAATTGTTTCATGTTTATGGTTGATTGTTGGATTTTTGTCTCGGATTTGCTCGCCGATTTATAATTTTTATGTTTATAGATGGACCAATTTATAATATTTGTATTTGCTGAGTTGAGCACATATGGTCAAAAATTAAAAAACAGTTGTTGTTGCTTTTTCCCGACGCGTTTCGACGTTCTTTTTTCACGTCATCTTCTGGGGATTTCTTTAATGATAAATATGCAGAAATAATATACATATTAACATTTTGATGCTTTTTTCTAACACTTTCTAGCAATTAACATGAAACTGGCACATCATACAAATTTTTTATTTACTTACATTAATTGTATTATAATTAAATTAACTATTGCACTTTATTTTAACAAATATACATATGTAAACAGTTCGCACTTGCATTTTTTTTTACTTTGATTTACATCTCTGAATAACAGCTTAGCAGACGCTGCTGATATTGTCAATCTTCTTTGAAATTTAGTGTGTTGTGTATTTGTTGTTGTATTCGTATGCTTTCAAGAGACATTTTCGTTTTTTCTCTTTTTTAGATATCAAATATTTCAACATTTGAAAAGTCCGCTACTTGGTTGTTCTTTGTTAAGTGATGAGCTAAACCCGTGTTCGTTTTTTTGTTTGCTGCGTCTTTTCTGTGTTCATTAATACGTATACACAATTGTCGTTTGGTTTTGCCAATATAACATTTTCCATATTTTTCATCATCACGACCATTGCATGTTATTTTATAAACCACATCATTTTGTTGGTCTTTTGGGATTGGGTCTTTCATTTTTGTAAAAATATAATTAAGTGTATTGTTGGCCTTGTGCGCGTAATGAATGTTTTTGTTGTTTATTGTTTTATGTAGTATTTTATTGTCTGTAAGACCCGGTATGTATGTTGCAGCGATGTATTTTTTGTTGGTGCTCTCCGGCGGTAAATTGTCTCGTTTTTGACTAATTATGTTTATTGTGTTTTGAATTAGTCCATCAATGAGGGTGCTTCTATAGCTATTTTTGAATAATATATTCTTTATTTTCTTCATGTTTTCCTCAATGTACTGTTCATCACTGAGTAGCGCTACTTTTCTTATCATACTTGTTGCCGTATTAATTTTTTGCTTCCATGGGTGGTTTGAGTGATAGTTAATTGGTCGGTCGGATGCGATGAATTTAGTTTACCAATTCATTACTAACCGTTTGTTTTTTCTACTTACTTCTACATCTAGGAAGGCTATATTATCCTCAAAGTTGAATTAGCAATTTGAAGCGATTTTTGTGAAGTGGCTTTTAAAACGTTTCACTCCCGCCTCCCACAGTCCCCCCATGTGAGGAGCTGATGCGGGAATGAAGTGCGACATTAAGGATTGATGAGAATACGTAGACAGGGTGTTATCGCGGGCGTTTTGTAGGAATTCCCTCATTTCCGCTTTAAGTGCTCTAGAAAACGCGACAAAATTGGTGCCATTGTAGGAAAACATATTACTAGGGCAGCCTCTTCGCGAAACGAACCTCGAATATGCTGCTAAAAATGATTGAGTGCTGAGATCGGAGGAGGGTTCCAGGTGAATCGCTTTCGTTGCAAAGCAAACGAACAAGCATACATACCCCTTCGACACTCTACAGCCTCGTCCCTGAAAGTTCTTTATATCGAAGGGCCCCGCAAAATCGGCTCCTGTATTTGTGAATGCCCGTGAGTACGTAGTTCTCTCCTTGGGTAAAATTCCCATTAGCTGAGTTTGAACACGTTTTCGGTAAATCGTGCATTCCTTGCAATTGTGGATCGTCGATTTTATCATATTCTTGACCCATGGTATCCAATACTGCGTACGGATGAGGCGTAGCATAAGTTGGTTTTCCCCATGGAGTGAGACCCTATGGGTAAATTTTACGATAAGAGGCGACAACTGGCAATTATACGACAAAATAACTGGGTGTCGCTCGTTGTACGGGATATCTTCGGAAGCTCCGAAGCAACCGCATGCCCTCATAACCCCCTTCTCATCTAAGAATGGGTACAGTGGTATTAGCTCGCTTTTTGCTCCTATAAGTTTTTTAGATTTTAAAGCTGAATACTCCTCCCCATAATGCCTATTTTGATCTTTGGATCTTCTTCAGGCCGACTTGGACTCGTTCCAGTGTTGGTGTAAATCAAATTTACTAGCTTTAAATTGCTCTAAATGTAAGCATATGACATTTCACCGAGTGGAGCCAGCATTGAAATCTTATTTAATAGATGGTACGCCTTCGGAGCGTATATCTATTGCAAATGATCTAGGTGTCCTTTTTGATCCGAAATTGAATTTTAGCATGCATATTTCATCTATAGCCAAGAAAGCGTTGGGTTTACTTGGATTTATTAAAAGATGGGCTAAAGAGTTCGATGATCCGTACCTCACTAAGGTTCTTTACACATCGCTGCTCCGTCCAATACTCGAGTATTGCTCATGCGTTTGGTCCCCTGTTTCTCAAAAGCATATAAAGCGTCTTGAGTCAGTTCAAAAGCAATTTTTGATATTTGCATTGCGCGGCCTTAATTGGGACTCAAGTCTCCACCTTCCTCCATACAGAAGTAGACTTCTTCTTATTAACTTACCCACTCAGGAAAATCGGAGAATATTACTGGGGGTATTGTTCATCCATAAGCTCATTATTGGAGAAATTGATTCTACGGACCTCCTCAGCCGCTTGTTTTTTGCGGTTCCCCCTAGAGTATCCAGACACCACGTTCCTTTCTATTTACCCCTTTGTCGACGAAACTTTGCTAAAAATGACTTGTATAGCTGCATCAGTCTTGAATGTACTTTTGCCACTATACGTAATGCAATACTTGCCTATCTAATTTAAGAGATACAAGCTAATTTAATTTGCCGGCATTTTATTCCTGCCATAAAAAACAGGAACTATCTCGCTTAAGGAACATTTATCAACATGTATCATTAAGAAGGAACAAGAGAGTACTGCGTTGATTGGAATCTGATGCATTCCAACAACGTAAAAAACATGCTTTTTCATGAGTCATTGACCGGAATCGTATGAATTCCGGCAGTATAATCTTATGGGTCAGGCATCGAGCTGATTGGAATCTGGTGCATTCCAACCACACAGGTCATGTTACTTTTTTATGCCTCGTGATGGCGTATCCTCATTACACTACTCTTAGCACTGCCGGATTCCCATGACATGCTGATTGGAATCTTGTTGCATTCCAACAGGGAGATTGGAATCCACTGCATTCCGAAATCATGCTGAGCGGAATCTCATGCATTCCGCCAGTATAAGATTTCGGCATAAGGTCTTATTTCTGCTCATATTTCTTATTATTATTATATTCTGAAATTAAATAGTAATGTTCATTAATATTTCTTTGTTTGTAATATAACATTGTTAAAATCTCGATATATCTTAAATTTTATCTTTTGAGTCGTATATTTGTATATCTTTTATATTATGCAGTCGACCATAATTTGTCGTCGACTTTAAATAATAAATAAATAAATAAATAAAAAATAAAAACAGTCAGACGTTGGGTCGTTGCTTTTATTTCCCTCGACGAAATTGAGCAAGAATTCGCCTGAAATGAAGCTCTTGTTTTTGGGTTAGTTCTTCGAAAAAATCTCCAGTCGTAGGCTAGTACTTTCAAAGCTCTCGAGAGGTCAGAAAATCTTGTGAGGATATCAGAGTCTGTATCTACTCTTAATGAGTGTACCTGGACTCGCTTTTCTTCTTCTTGGTATATTCTGTTGCTTGGGTAGGCTAGTGGGAGGGCCCCTACAGGGCTTTGTTGATAAGATCTTCAGCGGGTGTACCTCTGCTTGCGAGATCTGCAGGGTTTGATGCCGAGTAGACATGCAGCCAGTTGTCTTTCCCTACTATGTCAATTATTTTTGTTACCCTATGGGCGACGAACGTGGACCACGAGCATGGGGGTTTGCGAACCCATGCATGGACGATTGTCGAATCCGTCCATAGATAGGTTGTAGGATTGTCAAAATTGAGATTTTTTGCGACTGACTCTACTAGCAGAACCGCACCACATAGTTCAAGGCGATGTACAGATATAATCTTGACCGGGGCTTCTCGGATTTTTGCGAAGAGCAGATTTACGAACACATGATTCTCTACTTGCACCCTCAGGTATATTGCGGCTGCGTATGCTTCCTCGGAAGCATCGCAAAAGCCATGTAGTTCGCTGCTCGCTCCCGGGGAAAACCGTACCCAACGTGGTATACGAATGCTTTCAATATGTCGGTAGCTTTCTAAAAAAAAATGCCATCTATCTAATATCGCAGGGGATACGGCTTCGTCCCAGCCCATGCCTTCCAGCCAAAAACCTTGTATAATGATTTTCGAGGTAATAACGAATGGCTCTAACCAACCTAGTGGATCAAATAATTTTGCTATAGCAGACAATATTGTTCTATTTATGAACACGACTTGGTTGTCTATGGGTTTCTTGGAAAAATAGAAATAATCAGAGTGGGCATTCCACCTGATCCCTAAGGCTTCAACCATGCTAGCATCTTCAAAGTTTAAAATGTTTTCATTTAATAAATGCGATCTTGGAATACCTTCCAGTAACTGGTCACAATTGGAAGTCCACTTCCTGAGGGAGAAGCCGGCTGATTGTAATGCCGCTTGGATTTCGTTCCTAGCCTTTTTGGCGGTGGCAATGGTGTGTCCGCCCGCTACAACGTCGTCGACATACATAAACTGTCGTAGGATGTCCGATAAGTTAGGATAAGTTTCCAGGTAGGGCGCGCAGTTCACTCAAAAGGTCACGGTCTTCAATTCGTATAGGCTGATAGGCTCGCTGTTGGATGACCTGAAGACGAGGCGTTGATACCTGGCGTCCTTGGGCTCTAGCAATATCTGCCAGTACATCTTCTCGATGTCACTGTTGAATACGTACCGGAACAATCTCCACCGGAGTATGAGTGTCGTCAGATCACTCTGAAGGACTGGGCCTGAACGTAGGACATCATTTTAACTGATTCCATTACCAGTCGGTCAGGAGGCGTTAAAAACAACTCTCACTTTAATGGTGGTGCTTTCTTCCTTAACTACTGCGTGATGGGGTAAAAAATAAGTATCGCATGTGTCTGCCGGAACATGCTCTTCTACCCGTGTCTTTATTTTTTTGGTGGTTCTTTTATACAACTCCTCGCAGGGTTATAGCAGAGCAACTCGTGGTCGACAGAGTCGAAAGCTTTTGATAAGTCTAGTAAGTCCCTGCAAAAATCGTTGGATCATGTGGTCCACTGGAGTACTTACCATTGTACTCCACTGTAATGCAGCAATGGACCAACTCATATTGCTACACGAACATATTGTAAGCCGATCATTGCTCGTTTTTAACGATTGTAATCACTGCACGATGTTTATTGGAGTGTGGGTACTCCATGGATTACTCTGATGTAATGCGGAGCTATATATATGGTCCCGTCCTAGGACATCGCAATGTTAATTGGACCATATTTTTTGTATGAATTGTGGTTAATTTTGGAGCACTTGGTTGGTCCATAGCGAGTACTCCATATATGCATGCATGGAGTACTCGCGATTTTTGCATTGTCTTATGGTTACAGCAACGAAAGTAGTCAAAGACGAGAAACATAAGTAAAAGAGTTTGAAGAGATTTAAGCGAACTATTTTAACATAAGGTGTTGGTGTTATATGTATGTATGAGGTGATATACGTATAATAATATAAATAGAAATATAATATTAAATAGCAATAAGCTAACGCTACTATATATGAAAAATTAGCGCAATGTTATATGAAAAACTAAATTTATTAAGTCTATTTTCTTTTGATTTCAATGAATGTAAACAATTTTTATATTGTTAGGAATATTAGCAAAACTAAGGAGTGCTGCAGTCTCTAAGCCGATGCTAAGCAGTGACGTGAATGCACATCAATAATTCAATCATTATGTATCTACATAAACGAAACAATAACTGCGTCTACATATATGTACCATGTACGTATACGAGCAGCGGAGAGTCAATGCACTAACACATGCATATATCTGAGATACTCCTATAAGTATGCAATGAGAAAAACTAAAATTGTGCTATTGTAGTTACAGCTGAGAAGTTTGAGAGCTGCTGGACTAGTAGATTCTAGAAGATGTGAAGGTTGAAATCAAAGAGTATAAAAGGCGACAATTGTAGAGGCGCTGGAATTTAGTTTGATTTGAGTTGTCAAGCAGTTTCGATTAAGACGATATCTAGCGAGCAATATCAGTATTATTTTGAATAGTATAGTTTCATTTGAGCTATCAATCAGTTTGGTTACTAAGCAAGCTATTCGTTGCACAGTTTGAGTGTTATTGTGAGGTACTTGAATAAAGGCCATTTTGCATTATTACAAATTGGAGTTATTTATTCAACAGTTTAGTGATTCGAACTTAGCAGAGGATTGCAAATAAGAGGATTTGCAAGTAAATTCGTTACAATTGGTGTCAGAAGAGGAATTGTTGAATAAATTCCAGAGGACAATAAGGGCATGGCAAAGTTCAGTGAATTGAAGATCCAGCAACTGAAGAAGGAGTTGGAGAGCCGTGGATTGAATACAAGCGGCGTTAAACTTGAACTTAAAGCACGGCTACGAGAGGCAATGGAAGCAGAAGGAATTGATGTGGAAGAGTATGTCTTTCATATTGATGGCGAAGAGACAACAAAAATTGAAGAGAAAAACGAAACATCGCAGACGGTTACCAGCACAGACTTGA
This sequence comes from Eurosta solidaginis, assembly GCF_040869045.1. Lineage (NCBI taxonomy): Eukaryota > Metazoa > Arthropoda > Insecta > Diptera > Tephritidae > Eurosta > Eurosta solidaginis. The sequence goes on from NC_090324.1 coordinate 202,494,740, forward strand.
ACATGATATTGGCTGCAATATCTGCACAAACATCGACAGTAGCATCAATGTCGTCACAATTGGCATCCCAACTGGAATCGCAAAAGACAGAAATAACATCTCAACTGGAATCCCAAGAGACACGAATAACATCGAAGATTGAAGCACAAGAAACGCGTATGTCAGAAATGTCGACACAGATAACATCCAAGATGGAAGCACAGGGGGCACATATTGCAGAAATGTCGTCAGAAATAACATCGAAGATTGAAGCACAAGAAACGCGTATGTCAGAAATGTCGACAAAGATTACATCCAATATGGCATCCCAACTGGAATCGCAGGAGACACGCATAACATCCAACATGGAAGAACAAGAGGAGCGCTTATCATTACCGGTGGCACAAATGTCTTCACAGTTAGAAGCACAGGAAGCAAGGGTAACATCAAAGCTGGAAGCGCAGGACGCAAAAATCGCTCAATTTCAGGCAGAATTCGATGATTTGAAGGGTCGTATGGAGCAGTTACAACTAAATCGCCCAGCTGATTCAGCGTGTAATTCAAAGGTAAAAACACCATCCTTTGACGGTTCTGTTCCTTTCCAGGTCTTTAGTTGCTGCATTGTTCGTAGCTTTAAAAGAACCAGCTGCGGAAATCTTACAGACCATCCCAGAGTACGAGCGGAACAACTATGAAACATTGATGAGCGCTTTAGAGAGACGTTACGGAAGCGAGCATAGGAAACATATATTCCAAATTGAGTTGCAAAACCGCTACCAAAAAGCAAATGAGACATTGCAGGAGTTTGCTTCAGATATTGAAAGATTGGCTCATCTTACAAATGCGGACGCACCCGTGGAATACACTGAAAGGGTAAAAATCCAGAGCTTCATAAATGGCATACGAGATGTGGAAACGAAGGGCGCTACATTTGCGAATCCAAAACTAACATTTGCTGAAACGGTATCGCATGCACTGACTCAGGAAACAGCCTCACTTTTGAGTAAGCCATCGTACAAAGCTCATCGCGTGGAAGTGGAAAAGCCAGACTGGGTAGACGCAATTTTGGAAGCATTGAAGTGTACGCAGCAGAAGAATAATGATGCAGTCAAACGCTTTAAGTGTGGAAAGCCAGGGCTTATTGCACGTTATTGCAACACCAACCCTAACAGTTCCAACAATGTGGGTGGTCGTAAACGCAGAGCAGAAGGAGATGAGCAAATCTCCAAGACAAATCAATCGTTAAACTAAAGCGAGTCAGCAGCAAGGGGCGACAGCTGACTCCCTCAATTGAATGCCCCATAATCTCTATCTCACAAATTGGAAGAAGGTCGAGCAATCTTACTGTCGGAGGACATGTGGATGGAAAGGAACGTTTACTGACTGTAGATACGGGTGCATCCCATTCCATCATTCGAGCGGATTTATTCAACAAGAAGATAAGACCATTGCATGGAGCAATATTGCGTACAGCCACTGGAGAAGACAGCACGGTTCTAGGAGAAGTATCATGTGAAGTCGCAATTGGGAACATCACGGTAGTACACAATTTTATAGTGGCAGAAATTGTTGATGAAATCATAATTGGAGTGGTCTCCTTAATCGACTAGGGCATCAAGATCGATATGCAAAGCAAGACGATGCGATATAAAAACATGGATGTACCACTTAGATTCGGCTACGAGAGAGGCTACAGCAGTAAACGAGTGCTGGTGGAAGAGAGTCAGCAAATACCACCAATCCGAAGCAGTCATCTGGGCAAAGGTTGATGGAGATTGTGGGACAAACAAATTGTGGGTTGTCGTAGCAGCAAACAAATCAGCACCGAACATACTTGTAGGAAAACCCTGGCTATGACAAAACAAGATGGACGTATTCCGGTAAGAGTACTCAATGAGTTCAAGTCACCACTCAAACTGAACAAAGGAGCTATTTTGGGAAGATGCCAAGAGGTTGAAGTAATTATTAACTGTGAACAGCTCCGGGAACACGTTTCATCTAGTAACACTGATCTTTCAAATGACATCACGGCATGGACGGAGGGGCTAGAGGATGATTATCAGAGTAAGGCAAAGCAACTGCTCCTAAAGCACGCAAACATATTTGACCAGGATGGTTTCAAACCAGGCCGCACAAATGTTGTGAAACATCAAATTGACACTGGAGACGCGAGGCCGATACGTCAAGCTCCACGTAGTGTTCCACTGGCGAAGCGGGAAGTTGTGAGTCAAATTATACAAGAAATGAGCGACAGCGGCGTCATCGAACCATCAGCTAGTCCCTGGAGCTCACCGGTAGTACTTGTAACGAAGAAGGGTGGAAAAATGAGGTTTTGCGTGGACTACCGGAAGTGACGTTACGAAAAAGGATAGCTATCCATTGCCAAGAATTGACGACACTCTGGACTCGCTATCTGGTACGAAATGGTTTTTTTTGGACTTTGTAATGCACCAGCTACTTTTGAGAGACTCATGGACCAGGTACTGAAAGGACTACATTGGAAAACCTGCTTGGTGTACCTGGACGACATCATCGTATTGGGGAAGAACTTTGATGAACACCTTAAGAATTTGGAGGAAGTTTTCCAGAGAATAGCTGGCGCTGGTCTGAAGTTAAGTCCCAAATAGTGTGCGCTGTTTAAACAGGAACTAAATTATTTGGGTCACAAGGTAACGACAGAGGGCATCTGCACTGCGAACGAAAAAATAGAGGCTGTAAAGGATTGGCCAAGACCACAGAACCTACATGAATTGAGAAGTTTCCTTGGGCTGTGCACATATTACCGCCGATTTGTACCAAATTTTTCCAGCGTAGCCCATAGCCTCCATGAGCTTACAAGAAAAAACAAAGCTTTTGAATGGAAGAAGGAGCAAGAAGTGGCTTTCCAAACATTGAAGGAGCGTTTGTGCACTGCCCCAATGTTAGCATATCCGATTCCAGGAGCAACATTTATTCTAGATACAGATGCGAGTGGATATGCTATAGGAGCGTTTTATCACAACTGGTCGATGGAGAGGAGAAGGTAGTTGCATATTACAGCCGTTCGATTGGAAAACCAGAGAGGAACTACTGTGATACGCGGAGAGAGTTGTTGGCATTGGTAGAGTGCATTAAACATTTTCACAAATACTTCTACGGCCAGCGATTCCGTGTCAGGACAGATCACGCAGCTTTGAAATGGCTTCTGCAGCTCCGTAATCCGGAAGGAAAATTGGCACGGTGGATCGAGCGACTACAAAGCTATGACTTTTCCATTGAGCATCGAAAAGGTAGTACCCATGGAAATGCCGATGCAATGTCACGAAGACCATGTAGTTTGGAATGCAAGCACTGTTCAAAGGCCGAGGCTAAAGAAGACATTATAGATGTCCGGCTAATGACTATAACGTGTACGGAAGAATTGGACAAGGAACAACTAAGAAAGTGTCAGCTTGAAGATACAGATCTGTCACCTGTTATGCAAGGGCTCGAACGAAACGAAAGACCAAGCAGAGAGGAGATGTCAGCAGAGAGTCCCATTGCGAAGTCATATTGGGCACAGTGGAACAGTTTAGAATTGATATCCGGTTGCTTGCATCGAGTATGGGAGAGTGAGGATGGTCAATGCAAGAAGAAACTGATAGTTGTTCCCAGAAAGAGGATTCCTGACATGCTCCGCGAGCTGCATAATGGTCCAAGTGGAGGTCATCTTGGAATCACGAAGACACTCGAGAAAATTAAGCAGAGATTCTATTGGGTTGGTTGCCGTCAGTCGGTCACCGAGTGGATTGCCAACTGCGAGATATGCAACAGAGCGAAAGGGCCCAAAACCTGAAGTCATGGCCAGATGAAGCAGTATATTTCAGGTGCACCATTTGAAAGGATCGCCATGGATGTCGCAGGTCCATTTCCTACTAGCAACCGCGGAAACAAATACGTACTGGTGGTTACGGATTATTTCAGTAAATGGCCAGAGGTATACCCAATCCCAAACCAAGAAGCAGAAACAGTAGTAGAAGTGGTTAAAAACGAATGGGTTGCAAGGTATGGTGTACCAATGGAGTTACATTCTGACCAAGGCAGGAATTTTGAATCAGCTGTGTTCCAAGAAATGTGGAAGAAGTTGGGCATTCGAAAAACACGGGCAACTGCATTGCATCCTTAGTCCGATGGTATGGTGGAACGCTTCAATAGAACATTGGAGGAGCATTTAAGGAAAGTAGTAGACAAGTACCATAAGGACTGGGATACACACATATCATTATTATTGATGGCCTACCGATCGGCAGTACATGACACAACGGGCCAAACTCCCGCAAAGGTAATTTTTGGCAATTACCTTCGACTGCCAGCTGATTTGAAGTATGGGATAGATGCCGATGCGGAGAGGAATGTCAAGAAATCCACTGGTGTCTTGGAAGAAGAGCTGAGAGAGATACACGATCTGGTAAGGCAACGAGCAAAGATTATGAGTGACAAGATTAAAGCGAGGTACGATAAAGCAATTAATTCGAAAGGGTTTGGTGCTGCTATACAACCCACAACGAAAAAAAACGTTTGTCCCCGAAATTGCAGTGTAACTGGGAAGGCCCATACAAAGTTGTAAAACAGATCAACGATGTAGTGTACCGCATACAAACCATTGGCAAACCACGAACCAAAATTAAAGTGGTTCATTTGGAGAGGCTAGCAGCGGTTAAATCGAGAGATTTGTCTAATCGGGACGATCAGACTTAGGTGGATGGCAGTGTTAGGAATATTAGCAAAACTAAGGAGTGCTGCCGTCTCTAAGCCGATGCTAAGCAGTGACTTGAATGTACATCAATAATTCAATCATTATGTATCTACATAAACGAAACAATAACTGCGGCTACATATATGTACCATGTACGTATACGAGCAGCGGAGAGTCAATGCACTAACACATGCATATATCTGAGGTACTCCTATAAGTATGCAATGAGAAAAACTAAAATTGTGCAATTGTAGTTACAGCTGAGAAGTTTGAGAGCTGCTGGACTAGTAGATTCTAGAAGATGCGAAGGTTGAAATCAAAGAGTATAAAAGGCGACAACTGAAGAGGCGCTGGAATTCAGTTTGACTTGAGTTGTCAAGCAGTTTCGATTAAGACGATATCTAGCGAGCAATAGCAGTATTATTTTGAATAGTAGAGTTTCATTTGAGCTATCAATCAGTTTGGTTATTAAGCAAGCTATTCGTTGCACAGTTTGAGTGTTATTGTGAAGTACTTGAATAAAGGCCATTTTGCATTATTACAAATTGGAGTTATTTATTCAACAGTTTAGTGATTCGAACTTAGCAGAGGATTGCAAATAAGAGGATTTGCAAGTAAATTCGTTACAATATTTTACTTTTCTATGTAATTGTAAACATCAATTTCCTTTAACCTATTATCAATAAATATTATTATTATTATTCAAATAAATTTATATTAATTGGTTATACTAAGAGTATAACAAACCAAGCCAAAAACACACTTTTTTGGTTTAATATCCAATCCAATCCAAACGTTTAAAAACAATATTTAAATGTTCAAAATGGTGTTCCTCATTTCACTCGCTATTGATATATCATCAACATAAGCAAATACAAAATTTAGTCCAAAAAGGGTTTCATTTATAAACCTTTGAAAGGTTTGGGCGCTTTTAGGGTAGAAGGGGGAGGCTTCGACATGAGGGAGGCTTCGAGTTTTTCAAATTTGGCCGCCGTTATTACTGCCATTGTTCTTATTCCACGAATAAACAGTAACCAAATTGAGTGTGACGCTGTCATGAAAGCTATTCAGTGCTTGTTGAACGGCGATAGTATGCAGACGAGATTCTTTATTTTTGAAAAGTGTTGATGTAAAAATTGCTGGTAAATATTCGCGTGTAAAGTGTACAATATAGCATATATAACATGAGTTTTCCGCCCATTAATATTACAATAAAATTAAGATTTATTGCTTTTAAAGACTTTTTCAATAACATTAAGATGTATTTTTTGGAGCGAAAAATCTGAAATAAGTGCACGAGGGAGGGTTCGACAATATCTTCTAGCTTTTTTACTTAGCAAGTTATATTTTACAGCCATCAAGATGCCAAATATCAACAAAAGAAAGTTCCCTCAAAAGATCAACAACGAAGACAAAATGAAAAAAGCCATCGAGGAGATAAAACAAAAAAAAGAAACACCATCAAGCACTGCTCGGAAATATAACTTGAAGCGCACAACACTAATATCTCGAATTTCAAAAGAGCAAACAAATCTGGAAACTATTGAAGATTTTCGGTCGAAGTTTTCTTCCAATCAAGTACTTACAGCTGCCCAGGAAAAAGAATAAACGGTTTACTTCAAGAAATGTTCAAATCTTCATCATGGATTGACGTATGACTTGGCTAGACGATTCGTTTTTATGCTCAGCTGAGCAGAGCTCACAGAGTATATTAACTTTGTTCGCTTAATGGTAATCCGTAATGGCATAAACTAATCGAGATAGATATAGACTTCTATATACCAAAATGATCTGGGTGGAAAAAGAAATTCATTTAGCCATGTCCGACCGTCCGTCCGTCCGTCGGTCCGTCCGTCTGTAAACACGATAACTTGAGTAAATTTTGAGGTATCTTGATGAAATTTGGTACATAAGTTCCTGGGCGCTCATCTCAGATCGCTATTTATAATGAACAAAATCGGACTACAACAACGCCCACTTTTTCGATATCGAATATTTCGAAAAACCGAAAAACTGCGATAATTCATTACCAAAGACGGATAAAGCGATGAAACTTAGTAGGTGCGTTGACCTTATGACGCAAAATAGAAAATTAGTAAATATTTGGACAATGGGCGTGGCACCGCCCACTTTTAAAAGAAGGTAATTTAAAAGTTTTGCAAGCTGTAATTTGCCAGTCGTTGAAGATATTATGATGAAATTTGGCACGCACGTTACTGCTATTACTATATGTGTGCTAAATAAAAATTAGCAAAATCGGATAACGAACACACCCACTTTAAAAACAAATTTTTTTAAGTCAAATTTTAACAAAAAATTTATAATCTTTACAGTATATAAGTAAATTATGCCAACATTCAACTCCAGTAATAATATGGTGCAACAAAATACAAAATAAAAGAAAATTTTAAAATGGGCGTGGCTCCGCCCTTTTTAATTTAATTAATCTAGAATACTTTTGATGCCATAAGTCTCCAAAGCTCTCAGCTGAGTATGTAATGTTCAGTTACACCCGAACTTAGCCTTCCTCACTTGTTGTTTTTGTTTTTATGTTCACTGACAAAACAAATTTCTTTTAGACTGGTGTAGTCGTGGAAGTTGAAAATTCGACGTGCGTCGCGACATTCCTCAGACGTCAAAGTAAAACCCAATATTTCTATGTACCGATTGTAAAAGACAGACACTTGGTTTCAAAGCAGGATATAATACGTATATTGCCCACACCTGAATATCCACCAGTAACTTCAAGCGCGCAAAGCAAGTTTATTTTTAACTTTGATTTTTCAAATTTAGATGTTCGTTAAAAGTACAGTTATACTTTATTTTATGCTTACATTTTTATGTTTTTGTTCGAAAAATTTGTTACTGTATTGAAATAAATAACATGAAATCTGAATTAAAAATCGCATCTAGAGTTTTTTACAACATCCTTTTTTATTTTGTTGGTTAAATTGCTATATTTGATAAATTTTGAAACCTCCCACCCAATGTCGAAGCCACCCAAATGACTGACGAAGCCTCCCTGAAAAAGGGAAGTTTCGTCATATATTTTGTTTTTGGTTATTTGATTATAACTTAAAACAAGTAAGGAAGATTAAGTTCGGGTCTAACCGAACATTTCATACTCAGTTGAGAGCTATGGTGACAACATAAGGGAAAATAACCATGTAGGAAAATGAACCGAGGGTAATCCTGGAATGTGTTTGTATGACATGTGTATCAAATGAAAGGTATTAAAGAGTATTTTATGAGGGAGTGGGCCATAGTTCTATAGGTGGACGCCATTTAGGAATATCGCCATAAAGGTGGACCAGGGGTGACCCTAGAATTTGTTTGTACGATATGGGTATCAAATGAAAGGTGTTAATGAGTCTTTTTAAATGGAGTGGGCCTTAGTTCTATAGGTGGTCGACTTTTCGAGATATCGCCATAAAGGTGGACCAGCGGTGACTCTAGAATATGTTTGTACGATATGGGTATCAAATGAAAGGTGTTAATGAGTCTTTTTAAATGGAGTGGGCCTTAGTTCTATAGGTGGTCGACTTTTCGAGATATCGCCATAAAGGTGGACCAGGGGTAACTCTAGACTTTGTTTGTGCGATATGGGTATCAAATGAAAGGTGTTAATGAGTCTTTTTAAATGGAGTGGGCCTTAGTTCTATAGGTGGTCGACTTTTCGAGATATCGCCATAAAGGTGGACCAGGGGTAACTCTAGACTTTGTTTGTGCGATATGGGTATCAAATGAAAGGTGTTAATGAGTCTTTTTAAATGGAGTGGGCCTTAGTTCTATAGGTGGTCGACTTTTCGAGATATCGCCATAAAGGTGGACCAGCGGTGACTCTAGAATATGTTTGTACGATATGGGTATCAAATGAAAGGTGTTAATGAGTCTTTTTAAATGGAGTGGGCCTTAGTTCTATAGGTGGTCGACTTTTCGAGATATCGCCATAAAGGTGGACCAGGGGTAACTCTAGACTTTGTTTGTGCGATATGGGTATCAAATGAAAGGTGTTAATGAGTCTTTTTAAATGGAGTGGGCCTTAGTTCTATAGGTGGTCGACTTTTCGAGATATCGCCATAAAGGTGGACCAGGGGTAACTCTAGACTTTGTTTGTGCGATATGGGTATCAAATAAAAGGGGTTAATGAACATTTTAAAAGGGAGTGTGCCTTAGTTTTATAGGTGGACGCCTTTTCGAGATACCGCCATAAAGGTGGACCAGGGATGACTCCAGAATGCGTTTGTACAATATGGGTATCAAACGAAAGGTGTTAATGAGTATTTCAAAAGGCGTGGGGTTTAGTTCTATAGCTGGACAAATTTTCGAGATGTCGCCATTAAGGTGGCCCCGGGGTGACTCTAGAATGTGTTTGTACGATATGGGTATCAAATTAAAGGTATTAATGAGGATTTTAAAACGGAGTGTTGGTAGTTGTATAGGTGGTCGCCTTTTCGAGATATCGGCATAAAGGTGGACCAAGGGTGACTCTAGAATATGTTTGTACGATATGGGTATCAAATGAAAGGTGTTAATGAGTCTTTTTAAATGGAGTGGGCCTTAGTTCTATAGGTGGTCGACTTTTCGAGATATCGCCATAAAGGTGGACCAGGGGTAACTCTAGACTTTGTTTGTGCGATATGGGTATCAAATGAAAGGTGTTAATGAGTCTTTTTAAATGGAGTGGGCCTTAGTTCTATAGGTGGTCGACTTTTCGAGATATCGCCATAAAGGTGGACCAGCGGTGACTCTAGAATATGTTTGTACGATATGGGTATCAAATGAAAGGGGTAATGAGTATTTTAAAAGGGCGTGGGGCTTAGTACTATAGGTGGACGCCTTTTCGATATATCGCCATAACGGTGGACCAGGGGTGACTTAGATCGTTTGTACGATATGGGTATCAAATTAAAGGTATTAATGAGGCTTTTAAAAGGGAGTGGTGGTAGTATTATATGTGAAGGCGTTTTCCAGATATCGACCAATATGTGGACCAGGGTGACCCAGAACATCATCTGTTGGATACCGTTAATTTATTTATATATATAATACCACGAACAGTATTCCTGTCAAGATTTCAAGGGTTTTTTATTTCGCCATGCAGAACTTTTTCATTTCATTCTACATAATATGGTAGGTGTCACACCCATTTTCAAAGTTTTTTTCTTAAGTTGTATTTTGCGTCAATAAACCAATCCAATTACCATGTTTCATCCCTTTTTTCGTATTTGGTATAGAGTCGTGGCATTTTTTTCATTTTCGTAATTTTCGATATCGAAAAAAAAATCTGAACTCACGCCAGATAATTACGTGAACTGAGTTTAGTAAAGATATATCGATTTTTGCTCAAGTTATCGTATTAACGGCCTAGCGGAGGGACAGACGGTCGACTGTGTATAAAAACTGGGCGTGGCTTCAACCGATTTCGCCCTTTTTCACAGCAATAAGTTACTGTCCCAGAATCTAAGCCCCTACCAAATTTCACAAGGATTGGTAAATTTTTGTTCGACTTATGGCATTAAAAGTATCCTAGACAAATTAAATGAAAAAGGGCGGCGCCACGCCCATTTTGCAATTTTCTTTTATTTTTGCATTTTGTTGCACCATATCATTACTGGAGTTGAATGTTGACATAATTTACTTATATACTGTAAAGATATTAAATTTTTTGTTAAAATTTTACTTAAAAAAATTTTTTTTTCAAAAGGTATTAATGAGGGTTTTAAAAAGTAGTGGTGGTAGTTGTATAGGTGGTCGCCTTTTCGAGATATCGGCATAAAGGTGGACCAGGGGCGACTCTAGAATGCTTTTGTACAATATGGGTATCAAACGAAAGGTGTTAATGTGTATTTCAAAAGGGCGTGGGCTTTAGTTCTATAGGTGGACGCCTTTTCGAGATATCGCCATTTAGGTGGACCAGCAGTGACTCTAGAATGTGTCTGTACGATATGGGTATCAAACTAAAGGTTTTATTGAGGTTTTAAAAGGGAGTGGTGGTAGTTGTATAGGTGGTCGCCTTTTCAAGATATCGGCATAAAGGTGGATCAGGGGTGACTCTAGAATGTGTCACCGACAGTTTGCGTGTGAGAGCATTGAGGGGCATTCGCTGGTTGACTGTGAAGCAGAACGGTAGTCAGTTCGTGGTACAATCAATTTCCTTAACATTTGAATTATAATTTAACCTAAACCTTTTGTTAATTAAATAAACAAATACATGTATTACTTTTATAAACGTGGTGAGACTATTCATTTTTAATCCATTTGGACATTCCTGACATCTCAGAAGTGATATGAACATATTTTACATCCATTCCTATATACGAATTGAATTTTCAATCAACGATACAAGCGAGGGGAAATACCACAAGTAAGCGAATCAACGAATAAGTTTAAAAAGAAAAAGAGCAAACAAAATTGCTTCAAACGTCTCTTAACATATTTAAGAGATCATCTGCAACAGTTACATACGAAAAGTTACAACGGCAAGTGACTTTGCATACGTACAAAACAAAAGGTAAACGCAAACGAATCAACAATCGAAGTAGCGAATGTAAGAACACAAGCAGAAGGTTAGTTTGTGTGTTTGCAACGACTTCGATACAAATAAAACGACGAGAACGCAACAACAAAAACAAGACAAAAGCAAGAGTAGATTTTTTTTTTGTTTTGTGTTTTTGGCAACGGCTTAAGAGCAACGTAAAAGGGGCAGTGGTGTTTATAGCTGCAATATTAAAGAACGTTCTGGAATTCTATTGATGAGAATTATTGTGTGCCATACGGGCTGAACAACGGCGAGACGTTCAAGAAAAACCAACGTGATTACAAGTGAATTTCGGCAGAACTGGAAAAAAAGAGGCAAGACAATTTTTTTTCATATTTGTGGATGACAATTGCATGCAGAAAAGTTAATTGCACTATAATATGGGAAAAATGATCAAATTAAACACTTTAAAGGTTGATCAAATCAACAAATTGCTACAAAACCAAGGTGCGACGGTAATGGGCAATAAAGCAACAAAAATTATTAAATTGACAGAAATGTACGGCGTTGATGAAGTTGATGCTGAAGAGTTGGAGGTAAGCAGCGAAGTTACAGCTATGCAGAAGCAAATGGAAGAAATGCGTGGCATTATTGCGGGGCTAGCTAAGTCTGTAAACGATTTGGTGACAGTACAGACAAGGCAAACGTTAACACCGTCGAACGCCACAACGATTCCAGAAGAAGCAAGTTGCCACGACAACCATTCAACTGCCACAACAGAGATTTACGCTGAAATACCAAGGAGTTCATCGGAACATGATTTTAATGGTACACCAATAGCAGTTCGTCCATTGTTAGTCCCAATGACACAATGTGAATGGAAAAGAAGTGCAGTACACGACATCATCGCAATATTACCGGATTTTGATCCATTAAAAGGGAGTTTAACATCGAAGCAGTTTGTTGATAAAGTTATACAGCTACGAGAAGCATACGGATGGTCTGAGCAAGAAATTTTGTTAGCCGCTCAATCAAAGTTGAAAGGGGTGGCCAAAGAATGGCTCGATGCACAAACCGTATTTCAACGATGGTCAGCTTTTGTATCAGCATTTCAAACAGATTTTCCTTTCACAATGTGTACGGCAGAAGTGCATACGGAATTATCACGAAGAAAGAGGCGAACAAATGAAACTTATAGTCAATACTATTACGCTATGTTAAATATTGGTAGGCGAGGTAAGGTTGATGAAGAATCAATCAATACATATATTATTGGGGGGTTAAATGACAGTAATTTAACACGAACCCTTATGGCAATGAAATTATCAACATGTAACGATTTATTGCGATCTCTTGATAGTTTAGCAAATGTATATTGTGCGTTCAAAGGTACAGATAGTGGTAATAGAAATGTAAACGAGGTAAGACGAAATGTTACTACAGAGAAAAAATATACAAAATGTTTTAATTGCAACGAGTATGGACACATTGCAGCAAAATGTCCAAAGCCTGCAAGAAAGGAAAGATGCGCAAAATGTAACAAGGTGGGACACGATTCTAAGTCTTGCCGCTATGAAAAATCAACGGTTGCAAAGGTAGTTAGTGAAAATTTATATCCACCTTTAATGTCAAGTGTCTTGCTGAATGGTGACCAGTATTCGGCGTTTATCGATACTGGCAGCGACACATCAATCATATCCGAATCCAAAGTACCAACCAATGTGGAAAAGAAAGTATGTGGTAGAAAGTTAGAGGGATTTGGGGGTGCAAGCGTTGAAAGCAAAGAAGAGATTGAAGTAGAATTAGTTATAGAAGGCAGCGCACTTAATACGAAATTGCATGTAGTACCCGACGAGTTTATGCCATACGATCTGTTCATTGGACGAGATGTTTTGTGTCGAAAAGATTGTTCACTAGTTATACAGTCGGGAAATATGCAAATACAGAAAAATACGGCAAAGGGTTTTAATGTTAATGTATCATTAAGCAAAGAGGAAATGCATGAAGTACTTCATTTACTAGAAAAATACGATGATTGTTTTGCAGAAGATTTAGGAAAGCTTGGACGTTGTAAAACAACAACTATGGAAATCGTTGTCAGCACCGAGAAACCAATTACAGGTAGGCAGTACCAGGTACCTTTTATCCAAAGACCTGTACTTTCCACGATAATTGACGAATTGCTTAAGCACAATATAATTCGTCAGAGTTCATCACCTTACGCAGCTCCAGTTGTAATAGTGAAGAAGTCAAACGGGGAAGATAGAATGTGCGTTGACTTTAGGGCACTTAATGCGGTCACCATAAAAAAACAATTCCCAATGCCAATAGTAGAAGAGCAGTTGTCAAAGCTTGGAGGTAATACGTTTTTTACCACCCTTGATATGACTGCAGCATATTATCAAATTCCATTACATGAGGAGAGCAAGAACTTCACAGCGTTTTTGACGCCTGAGGGATTATATGAGTATAATGTAATGCCATTTGGACTGCGAAATGCACCAATGGTCTTTCAGGAGATGATTATTCAACTTGTACGTGGTTTGAGAAACCGAGATAAAATTATAAGCTACGTTGATGAGGTTATAATTGCAACAAAGAATGTTAGTGAAGGTATTGATGTCCTAGCCGAGTTTTTGGATGCAGTACGAAATGCTGGTCTCACGCTAATACCAATTAAATGTACTTTTATGTCAAAAAATGTTAAATTCTTAGGCCATGTCGTAAGCCAAGATGGTATTAAGCCTGGTGAAGAGAAAACAAAATCAATTAAAGCTTTTCCTCAACCCACTAATGTAAGTGAAGTCCGTCGATTCCTTGGCTTAACAGGGTTTTTCAGAAAGTTTATACCAGATTATGCTAGTACCGCTATGCCGCTAACAACGTTACTAAAGAAAGCACAAACATTCGTGTGGACAGACGAACATGCCATAGCTTTTGAAAAATTAAAACATGCACTTTGCATTCAGCCGGTGTTAGTTTTGTTTGACGTAACAAAGAGCCACGAAGTACACACCGACGCTAGTTCCATAGGGCTATCTGGAGTGTTGTTGCAGCTAGAAGGCGAGGATTGGAAGCCGGTACACTATTACAGCAGACGATGTAATGCAGCTGAGTCTACGTATCCATCACATGAATTAGAAGTATTGGCGATCGTAGAGACGCTTGAACGATTACGAGTTTATTTAGTCGGTACTCCATTTGTTGTACGAACGGACTGCAATGCAATTGCAACAACTAAGTCCACTACAGCATTGAAGCCGCGCATTGCCAGATGGTGGCTAAAACTACAAGAATTTGATTTTACATGTACATATCGACCTGGGTCTAAAATGCAGCACGCAGACTCACTTAGTCGAGCGCCTGTTGAAATATCGAAAGGTACAAACACTGTTGCAGAAAAGGTATTGAAACTTAACCGAGGCAATACGATGGATGATTGGATTTACTCAATGCAACTCCAAGATGAAAATTTAAAACGAATAAGCGATATAATTACAGGGAAAGAAACGGCAGATGAAGCTACAATTAAGCAAATGAAAACCGATTATACGATGCATAACAGTCGATTATTTAGAAAAGGTAAGGGCGAAATGAAATTAACAGTACCAAAGGCAGTAAGATGGCGAGTTGTTAAGTCATGTCATGATGACTCTGGACATTTTTCTTTAGAAAAAACATTACAGCGACTATGCAAACATTTTTGGTTTCCACGCATGAGGAGGTATGTCAAATCATACATAGCAGCTTGTGAAGAGTGTTGCTTAAAGAAAATGACGGGAGGTAAACCGCAAAGCCAATTGCACGTAAGCGATGTGTTGCCGATCCCATTTAGGCACATTTTTATTGATCATGTGGGTCCATTCCAACGCAGCAAATCAGGGTTTTCGTACATATTAGTAGTTGTATGCGGATTCAGTAAGTACGTAATCCTAAAGGCAGTCAGAACTACGAAAACTGAACCAGTCGTAAAAGCACTAGAAGAAATCATGGCCATTTTTGGTCAACCACTTAAAATAGCATCAGATCGAGGTACGGCGTTCACTTCGAGGCAATTTGAAGAATTCATTTCCCATCATGGTATTCAACACAACAAAACTGCAGTACGAACACCGAGAGCTAACGGACAGGCCGAACGCGTAAATAAAACAGTTATCAACGCTTTGAAATGTATGAGCGAAACGGCCAAAACATGGGATAAAATGCTTCCAAACATTCAATGGACGATTAATTCCCAACGTAATGAGGTAACAAAATACACGCCTAATGAACTTGTGTTTTATTTCAATCCCAGAGATGTAACATACAACCGAATGATACAAGCTATAAACGATGATGATAAGGGTAATCCAGATATCGAGGTGAAACGTGATGAAGCAGCAAACAATATAATGGCAGAGAGACATAAGTGGAAAGAGCGTTATGACAAAAGACACCAAACTCCAAAGAAATATGATGTTGGCGACTTAGTGGTCATTGATCACGTTCCAAATGCAACAGGTCTCTCCCATAAGCTGGATCCCGCATTTAAAGGACCATATATTGTTACGAAAGTACTTAACTACGACAGATATATTATCGAAGATCTACCAGACTCAACACATACACAAAGACGTTATTGCAACATATGTAGTGTGGATCACATAAAACCGTGGTGTGCATTGATTCCTGAACTTGATGGTATGGACGACGACGATGATTCGTCCATGCAGGACGAAATGTCAGGAAAGGCCGAGCTGTCACCGACAGTTTGCGTGTGAGAGCATTGAGGGGCATTCGCTGGTTGACTGTGAAGCAGAACGGTAGTCAGTTCGTGGTACAATCAATTTCCTTAACATTTGAATTATAATTTAACCTAAACCTTTTGTTAATTAAATAAACAAATACATGTATTACTTTTATAAACGTGGTGAGACTATTCATTTTTAATCCATTTGGACATTCCTGACAAATGCGTTTGTACAATATGGGTATCAAACGAAAGGTGTTAATGAGTATTTTAAAAGGGCGTGGGTCTTATTTCTATAGGTGGTCGCCTTTTCGAGATATCGGCATAAAGGTGGACCAGGGATGACTCTAGAATTTGTTTGTAAGATATGGGTATCAAATGAAAGGTGTTAATGAGTGTTTTAAAACTGAGTGATCCTTAGTTCCATAGGTGGACGCCGTTTTGAGATATCGCCATAAAGGTGGAACAGGGGTGACCCTAGAATTTGTTTGTACGATATGGGTACCAAATGAAAGGGGTTAATGAGCATTTTAAAAGGGAGTGTGCCTTATTTCTATAGGTGGACGCTTTTTTGAGATATCGCCATAAAGGTGGACCAGGGGTGACTCTAGAATGCGTCTGTACAATATTGGTACCAAACGAAAGGTGTTAATGAGTATTTCAAAAGGGCGTGAGGCTTAGTTCTATAGGTGGACGCCTTTTCGAGATATCGCCATAAAGGTGGACCAGGGGTGACTCTAGAATGTGTTTGTACGATATCGGTATCAAATTAAGGGTAATAATGAGAGTTTTAGAAGGGAGTGGTGGTAGTTGTATAGGTGGTCGCCTTTTCGAGATATCGCCATTAAGGTGGACCAGGGGTGACTCTAGACTTTGTTTGTACGATATGGGTATCAAATGAAAGGTGATGCGGATTATTACCTTCTCTTGTAAATTCACCTTTTGCGGCTAATACCTGTAGCGGGTTGTCAGTATGGCAAGAAATGCTTCAGCTGCTCTGATGCGGTGGTTTCCAAATCGAAATCAATACTCGAGAATACTTTAATTCTTAACAACAAATAACTTTATTAATACAAATTAAGGTACTCAAAAATATTGGCAAGTATTAGCAAAAGCAATTGTTCGATAGCGAGCGGTATATATAAGAAAAGTGGGCTGTATGCCAGAATGTAAGAAAGAATTATGAACAAAAGGAATAGAGATAATGCAAACGTCAATACATACAGGATTGGCATGATTGTATATTAACCCTTGTAATAATAAATAAATATGTCTTACGGTTGAAAATTCGAACTCAACATACCACCGCCCTTGAACTATCTAGTTACGTATGATACGTTCAACTTTAAATTACATTTGATTTTACATTTCTTATGTTTACAAAATAGAAAAATAAACTTAACAGAATGTAATCATTATATAAAAAAAAGGTTTAACAGAATTAGATTATTATGTTCAGATTCGACTGTTAACAAAAAAAATATATAAAATATAAAAAATGTAAGCAATTTTAACATGGTTAAAAAATGTGTCTTCATGATTCTTCGTTCTTGCAAAATAAATCACCTTTCGTAGGTAGAAGGCATATTTTCGTAATTGGCCGTTTGTATTCGCCATTAGGCGTCTTTACCGTAACGACCCTTGTGCGACCGTCAGCTCCCGGATGACATCGAACTACCCTCGCTAGTGTCCACTTTGTGGGAGGGGTAGCTTCGTCGAATACAGCCACAACATCTCCATCTTCAAAGATACGCGTCGGTCTAAACCACTTGGTGCGGCGTTGTAAACTCACGAGATACTCGTCTCTCCAACGACGCCAGAAATGCTGTCTTATGGATGATATCAACTGCCACCGTTGCCGGAGATTTCCCCGGAACCCTTGACCCTCAGGTTCCGGGATAGACTTAAGCGGTTCGCCGATAATAAAGTGCCCCGGTGTTAGAGCTTCGAGGTCGAGTGCATTCGTAGAAACTTCGCACAATGGACGGGAGTTTACGCAAGCTTCCACTTCCGTTAATAGCGTGCTGAATTCCTTATAGGACAAGAGGGTTTATCCTAAAACGCGTTTCTGATGGTACTTGATCCGTTTTATACCGGTTTCCAGTACCCGCCCATGTGAGGCGCGGTCGGTGGATTGAAGCGCCATTCTATGTGCGAATCAGCGAAGAAATTCTGCAGCGTATCGTCTTCAATACATTTTTCGTACATGACACGAAACTCCTTCTCGGCTCCGACGAAATTCGTGCCATTATCGGAAAACATCCTTATTGCAATATCCTCTACGATTAATAAAATGCAGGGGTCGACAGATCTCCTACGAACTCCAGATGCATCGCACCCGTGCACATACAAATAGAAGAACAAATATATCCCTTAATGGATTTCGCTGCTCTCCCATGGGTAAACTTATAGGAATAGGGGCTGGCGAAATCGACCGCAGTGCGTGTGAAGCAGCGAGAGTAAGTCGTACGAAACGCTGGAAGGTCACCCATGGACTGTTTGGAGGCGTTGCGATTGATGCAAGTGCACTTAACACACTTATGATAAATGCTACGGATTAAACTGCGGACGCCAATTATCCAGTAGCGACGTTGCAATACGACCTGCATTGTGCGCGGCCCAGCATGTAATGTAAAACGGTGAATATCAGATATCGAGATAGCGGGGAATTTTTAGCCAAAATTATTGGATGCCTGACATCATTCGTGACCTCTGCGGATTTTAGTCGTCCACCTACCCGAAGGATACCGTTCGGGTCGAGAAAGGGCTGCAAGCGCAACAAGCTACTGCGTACCGGGATCGGCCGATTTGCGGTGCAACAGGAATCATAATCAGCAGGGTTCAATGCTGTACGCACATGATTCCAACACTTGGGAAACAAAATTTCTTGAACGTCGGCAACTCGGTTCGCTATGAAGGTCATCCATCTGCTAGAGTGTGCTTGCAGCCAGGCTAGCGTGATCGTCGAATCCGTCCAAGCGTACAGCGGGTAACGCAGATCACACCAACTGCTCAACACGCTACGAACTAACTTTGAAGCTAAATGCGCCGCACAAAGTTATAGACGCGGCAGTGTGGTCGTTTTTCAGCAAAAACATGTAGCTCGGTGAGTGCCCCGGTTGTTCCAGATTCAAGGCAGCGATTCACCCTCAATTCTCTTAGTTTCTGCAGCTAAAACCGGTGATCGAGCCACGCCCTGGAGATCGCGTCTGGGATCAGGTCGTCCCATCCAACTGCAGAGCGCCAAACGTCTTGGAACCACATCTTCGATTTGACTGTTACCGGAGCGAGTAAGCCCGAAGGGTCGAACAATATGCTGGCATCGGCCAAGAATGATCTTTTAGTTAAACGTGTAGGTTCCTCCTTCAGGTTGACTGCAAAGGTGAAATGATCTTGCTTGTTATCCCACATTAAACCAAGCGCATGTACGTCCTTACCATCCACCACGTAGTGTGATATACGTTCTGATGACTCGGAGATACTTTCGTTCAGCTCTTTGCAATTCGTTGCCCACTTTCGCAGTTCGGAACCACCTTCCTTCAAAATCTCCGAAACGTTCCGTTGTAATGATTGCAAATGAGTTTTGCAGGATGCGCCAGTAAGCAAATCGTCCATATAAAAATCATTAAGAATCGCTGAAACGGATCTTTCGCAGTTGTTCGACGAATCTTTCGCGATTTGTTGTAGGGCATTTACAGCTAAATGAGACGCGGCCGCCACACCATAGGTCACTCGTAGCATGCGGTAGTCTTGAATAGACAAATATGGATCACGGTGTACAAAATATATGTTTGTACAATTGAATGAATTTGTCAGTAGAATCTCATGCCGCACCAAAGCGAGCCAAAATATACGTATGTACAATTGAATGAATATGTATGTAAGAGTCAATATATTTTAAGAGATTCCAAAACGGGTTGAAATATATGTTTGTACAAATGAATGAATAACTTAATGAGTGAATGCTACACCATCCGCCTTTGAAAGAGTAGACATATATAATTTTGTGCACGAATTATATATGGCTACTCAAGTTAGGTTAATGGTTTTGAATCCGTTCGTGCTTACTTTGCTTGTTGGGTTTTTTTTTTTTTTTTGTGTGACATTTAGCTTGATTTCCAAAGATATGTTTTTTTTCTCGTTTGTTTTGTTTTATTATTGTATTTTTCTTTTGCATACAATAGAAATTTTCTTTGTGTTTATAAAGTTAAAGTGCTTTTATTCTATGAGTTTAAGTCTATTTTTATGTATTACAATTTTCTTATTTTGATTTGTTTGATTTATGTTTTCTATGTTTCTATTTTCTACATTGTTTTTATCGATCTTTTCTACTTTAATTAATGTAAAATTATTGTTTTCATCGATATTTACTACTCTAAAGGTTCCTTTATACCTACTATCTAACTTATGCCCTGATTCATTTTTTACTAACACTAAATCTCCTAAATTTATTTCTTTATATTCTGTTTTCCTATCATAACTAATTTTTTGTTTTTCCTTAGCCTGTTTTACTAATTTATATGCTCTATCTTGCGCTATTTGTAACCTATATTTAATTTCTTTGTCGTAAGCCTCATAATTGTATAATGGGCTTACTGTATTTTCTCTTAAAAATTCGTAAGTCTGGGGTTTTTTGGCAAATACTAGTTCGTATGGACAGTAATTATGAACAGTAGATGGGGTAGTATTGTAACAATACGCAAAATATTTAAAATATTCATCCCAATCATTTTTGTCAATGGATACGTAGGAGCGTACGTATGACTACGTTCAACTGTGCCTAAAGTTTGATGGTGGTAAGGTGTTGACGTTTCATGGTTTATTTTTAGAAGCTTGCATAATTCTTCAAATAAGCTATTTTTATATTCGCTTCCCATATCCGTTATAATTGTCTTCATGCAACCATAAACTAGGATACAATTTTCGAATATCGCTTTGGCTATTGTTTTTGCGTGTTTGCTGAGTATTGGTATTGCAACCAAATACTAAGTCAAGTAACATACTATAGTAACTGCATATTCATTTCCATTTTCCCTTATGGGAAGAGGGCCTATCGTATCTATTTATACTGTGTCGAACGCTTTTGTGGCTCATAGGTTCTTTCAAATTTTTAATTATTTTATTTTTATTACAATGAGCGCAATTTTTGAGTATTTTCTGATATCATTTTTCATTCCTTTCCAATAGTATTTTTGTTTTATTTTATTTGACACGCGATTTATTCCTGGGTGGCCACCAAAAACAGGATCGTCATGAATTTTGTGAAGAATTTCTTTAATTTTTTCATTATTTGTCACATGCATAACTTCTTGAGTTAATGCTATAATTAAATTTTGAGAACTTTGGTACCAATTTCTTTAAATGTGTCTACCCGGGTATAATTATCTTTAAACAATTTGTCTCCTAAGGACAACTGTATTTTTCTAATTCCTAATTTGCCGGCTTCTTTCATAAGCCTGGCAAAGAATTGACCTAAGTCAATCTTCGCCTCAACAATTAGATTTTTTATATTAATTTCGCTACAAATGTTCTTTCCTTTTTTGAAACGTAATTTCGGAGGATCGAAAACGAGCTGGACTAGTCTCTTTACTTCACATTTATTTAGCGTCTCAAATATTATTGGGTTCTCTTTGTGACTTTTTATTTCTTCATTTTTACTACTGGACTATTTATTATTATGATTTTTGTTAGTTTCCGACCTAGTCGTAACTTTTAGTATTACACACGCTTCTACCGATATTTGTTTTAGTTCCTTAATATCTATGCGTGATAATGCGTCGGCTACATAGTTTTCTTTACCTGCGATATACTCCACCTCGAAATCATATTCTTCCAGATCTAATCTGATTCGAGTTAACTTTGATGACGGATTTTTCATCGAAAATAGGAATATTAAGGGTCTGTGGTCTGTTTTGACCAAAAATTTTCTACCGTAAATGTATGGTCTAAAATATGTTATGGCCCAATGAATGGCCGCTAATTCTTTGTCAATTGTTGCTTTATTAATTTCTCCTTTAGTAAATGATCTTGATGCATAGGCAATTGGCAATTGTTTTCCTTCATGCTCTTGGCTTAATACTGCTCTGCAAGGATATCCACTTGCGTCAGTTGTTATACAAAATTGTTTATTGAAATCGGGATATTGTAGGATATTAGGGCGTATTAACGCAGCTTTCAAATAGTCAATGGATTTTTTACAATCCTCTGTCCAGTCGAAAACTACATTTTTCTTGCAAAGTCTTGTTATTATTCTAGAATATTCTGCAAAATTTGGGATAAATCTTCTGTAATAATAGCAAAATGCGTCGAATCTTTTCGCCTCATCCGCGTTTTTAGGTGTTGGGTAATTTTTAACTGTTTCGAATTTACTGGGATCTGGCAAAATTCCTTTGCTTGTTCATTTATGTCCAAGGTAAGTTACTTCTTGGTTGAAAAATAAACATTTATCAGGATGTAATTTTAAATTATATTTTCTATAAGTGGCGAAAACATCTCGTAAATTTTTAATCATATGATTTTCGGATAATCCTAATACGACTAAATCGTCCAGGTATAGGAATGCTTGTGAGGGTTTTAAGCCTGCAAATGCTAATGTCATCATCCTTTGGAATGAGTTCGGTGCTACTTTAAGGCCATACGGTAATCTTTTAAAACGATAAGTACCATTATCTGCTGTAAAGGACGTGATATTTCTTGACTCTTCGCTGAGTTCAATCTGGTGAAATCCAGACATTAAATCTAAGCATGAAAAATATTTAGCTCTTCCTAACTGATCTAGTATGTCATCAATTCTTGGTAAAGGGAATTTATCTGCGGTTAATTTTTTATTTACTTGTCTGTAATCTACAACCATTCTCAATCTTCTTTCTTGGTTATTCGGGAGTGATTTTTTCGGTACTAATAAAATTGGACTATTGAATTCGGATATTGAAGGTTCTATTATGTCATCTTTAACTAATTTGTTTACTTGTTTATTAATTTCACTCTTATGGGCTTCTGGTATTCTATAAGTGGTATAAGTGGTAATTGGTTCTGTTTCAAATGAAAATATATCAATGAATACCGCACATAATGCATTAAGTGCTTTATTTGCAAATTTTGGAAACGCTTTATTTAATCTTTCTAATTTTTCCTTATTGTTGGCCTCATTTTCGAGTTTTTTATTTTTAACTATGGTATAATCATTAAAATTTTCTGTACGAATATTAAAATCTTGAAGTGTTGTATTTTTATCTGTTGTATTTATAATTCTAACGAATGTTTGTTGTGAATTTGCTAGTGTGTTTGCAATAAAAATACCTTCAGACAATTTTTGTTGTGGGATTAGTAAATCTGAATTGTTAGTTTCTATGTGAATTTGTCGAACTACTTCTGATCGTGCGGGAATTGAAATATTATTAATTGTTGGTTTGTTAGTCATCTGAATTATTAAGTTTTCTGGGTAGTCATATGGTCTTAGTATTAGAGTGTCACCTTCTGTTTGATAATCTAAAATGCAATTATATTTTTTAATGAAATCTAATCCCAATATTCCATCGTATGGGATTGGGAAATTGTCTTCTACTACGTGAAATTTGTGTGTAATTATTAGGGAATCATCTTTTAAGTCCGCTTTAACCGTGCCAATAGTGCTTGTTATTCCTTGACCAATTCCTCTTACATCTGTTTTTTGAGAATTATTTATTGTGACATTACTGTCAATTTGACCCTTTTTTATTCTTGAATTATCCGCTCCCGTATCGACTAGAAGGGTTAATATGGAATCATTCAGAGTTGTTCTGGAAGATATGTAGCTATTAAGGTGTAAATTGAAAATATATAATTTTTTATTTATTGAGGTGGAGTTTGTTGGTTTTCCGTTTGTGTTACATTTCGGACATTTCTGGTGTTATTGCGCGTATTTCCTCGCGATCCGAAATTTCGACCAGATCTTTGGTTTTTTGTCTGTTATTATTATTATTGTTATTAACGATAGAACGTCTATAATTTCCTCTATAATTATTGTTTTGGTAACTCCTGCGGAAGTTACCTCGGAAATTGGATTTTTGTTGGCGAATATGTAAAATTCTTCTGTGCAACTGTTAGTAAATTTTGATATAGCTTCGTTCATTGTTGTGAACGTTCCAGCTTGCACAATTGTTTTTACTTTGTCGCTGGAGCAGTTTTACACATAGCTTTCACACCTGATTGTGTAGCATACTTGGTTGCTTACTCTGGTGTTAGTCCGTCAGATATGTGTGCTCCTTCCAACGATTTTGTGAGGTTTTCAATTTCAGCAGTGTATTGATTTGCAGTTCTACCGCGCTGTTGGATATTCAGGAATTTTGCTACCAGAACTTCAACTGATTCACCCATAATTGCTATTTTTAATTTTTGTTTTATTGCCTCAATTGAGCTTTCAGTGCTTATTAGGTTTCTGGCTGTTCCTTTCAGCTTGGTTTTTATCATCGAAACCGCTACAGCTTCATGGGTATCCTTAATTTGTTCTAAGATATCCAAAGCATCCAAAAAGCTATTCAAGTTTTCAGCTTTACCATCAAATTCTGGCAAAACTTATGAAGCAGTCTTTAAAAATGCCATTATTGTTTGTGACATTTTGTTGCTTTCAGTTTGTGAGGTTTTATTAAAAATTTCAATTTTTGAGGTTTCCCCTAGATTTGGTTGAGTTTCAGGTAATAAGCTAACAAAATCAATTTCTATCTCTCCTTCAAATGACGTTGGGGCTAAGGCCTCAATGTTATATCTACCTAATGAGGATACTAATTTATCTCTAACAGCGGAAAAAATTTGTTGTGCTTCTAGTTGATGGCTGGCAGTTAATTTGCTATGTACTTCTTGTATAGCTTTGCCTATATTATTCAATGACAGTAATATTGTCGTGAGGTGTTTTAAAATCGTTATTCTTTGTATTCTTAGATTTTTATTAATACATTTATAAGCCTTTTCTGCAAAAATTTTTTTCTTCCACAAGTGTGTTGAGAATAGTTTTCCATTTGCCCATCGGGGTAAAAAATATATATTTTTTTTTGGGTTTAAACTTTGTCTAGACCATCTGCTCGACTCATGTATATTTTCTTTAAAAATTTATTATGAGTTGAGTATAATTTTAGAAATAAGTTGACGCAAGTGCAGACCGTCAAAATTATCAACAAGATTTTGATAAAGTCTAGTGCCTCAGTATGGTCAATTACTTGAATGGAATTCATTACGTATGCATTGGGTTATTCTACTTTGGATTCTTTGCCTCTCATTTTGAAATAATAATTGTTAGAAATTTTTTTTCATTGAAAAAGTTAGTGCGAGAAGAAAAAAAATTCTTAATTTTATTAGCAAAAATCTACTTTTTGCCCGTAAACTGGCAGCCGTTAGGTTGCCAAATGCTTTTAAAATAAACTACCTAAGTAATTACATACATAATCTGCTATCTCCGTTTGTCTTCTTGATGTGTGTCTACAGCCTAAGGTCAATTCCGTGGCTTCTTGATGTGTGTCTGCAGCCCAAGGTCTATTCCACTTCTCTATGCCTTACGCTTCAATTCCATGTGTTCATAATAATCTGCTATCTTCTTGATGTGTGTCTGTAGGCCAAGGTCTATTCCATTTTTTTATGCCCTACGCTTCAATTCCATGTGTTCATAATAATCCGCTAGACACACCTTTATGCAAAATCGATCAACTTTAGGCATCCATGTCAAACCCAAAGTTTTGGTGGTTTGACTGGTCTCATTGTCACAGTCTAGAGCAACTTCCTGGTCCTCCACACCAATATTTTGCAGTACTTGTGAATCATTCGAGTACTAATTTTGTAGGTTGAGGCCGTGTTTCCTTAAAATGTGTATTAATTGCTGTTGAATTTCAATTGTTGTATTTAAGTTGCCTGAGCCACCAATTCCGTCATCCACATAAAAGTTGTCCTGTAGAAGCTGGGCCATAGCGAATATTGTAACATATTTTCTATTGCAATTTTTTGTAAGCACTTCGTCGCGTCCTGCTAAAGATGTTTAGCAGACTGCATTGTAAACAGCAGTTTGCCTAAGCAGAACTGGCCACGTAATATTTTCGGATAAGAGAAAATCGAAATCTAGGTTGCTGTGACCAGTTAGCGCACCAGATAGAATTTACTGCCAATTGAAACGGCAGCAGGTTGAATTCTGTTCTTTATTCAAAAGTTGTTTTCTTTTATACAAAATTTCTATGAGCTAAAATACTTACATACTCTAATGCTTACAAACTAAGTATAACACACATATACATTCAATTTAGTTCCCTGGGAACTGCATTCTAAGCATAATTAAAATTGGCTGTGGAATGTGCAACGCAAGCATAAATGAATAATGTTAATAATTTGTCTACAGGTAAAGGCTTGTCGCGAGCAAGCTCTAAACAGTGGCATACCAAGGCTCAGGTTACAATATGATGCACGGTGTACAAAATATATGTTTGTACAAATGAATGAATGTGTCAATAGAATCTCATGCCGTACCAAAGCGAGCCAAAATATACGTATGTACAGTTGTATAAATATGTATGTAAGAGTCAATATATTTTAAGAGATTCCAAAACGGTTTGAAAATTAAGTTTGTACAAATAAATGAATAACTTAATGAGTGAATGCTACAATGTTAATATATTAGAGTCATTGATGACAGTAATGACTGGGCTGTTATTCATAAGAACTGATCTTATATTCATAATTTCGAATTAAAAATAAAACAATCATTATAATAATAAAACTTAATTAAGATTGATAACAGAAAGATCACCAAACGTTCTTATGATTACAGCTCTGTCATTATCGTTTTTTTTTCCTTTTTAAAAAAAATTTATTATTGGCCTTTAATCTTTAAAATTTATTAAACTATTTTATGAGATCGAGGCTTTTTTTTTCATTAAAAGTTTTGAATGATTTATCCATATATATTTAAATTTCCGATCATTTTATACCTTACTAGCAGCTATTAACAGAGCTCTGTAGTACTTTTTAAAGCTGTTGTTTATGTAAACGTTATTTTTGCTAGCTTCAGAAAATACCGACGTATTAAGCTTAACCCCAGCTATTCGTTTGGCTTTCATAATTTGTTTCTTGCTTTCCATAGACTTAAGCTTAACGCAAACAATACTACTACTTTTATTAGCATTATTATATTTCAGGCTAATTTTTTCAATTTCATCATCCAGGATTACCTGCACATTTAATGCAACACTGAACATTTTTTTACGGATTCTTTTGCATTGTCTTTGCTGAAATTTGGCGCACCTACAACGTTAATGGAATTCTCCAATTGTGCTTGTCCTTTCCAGTTTGTTCTACTCTCCAGCTTATCAACTCATTTCTCAACTCTGCATTTTCTTCTTGGAGGTTTTGTATGGTACTTAGGCAATCAATGTTGATTTACTTCAGGTCAAGTATCTCTTTGTATAAGAGTTGAATAGTTATTTTTCCGTCATTTCCATCATCGCCTGCTGCTGCCCACTCCGCTGGTTTTTGTTCATGTTGTTGTTGTTCTTTTCCAATATGTGGTGCATTCGTAACGACAACTTGTTGGCTTGCAGTCTGAGTTGGTGTTGTTGTTAGCTGCAATGATTTTCTTCGCATAGCTGTGCATCTGCCACAACGATATTTTTTCTTGATATACTAGAAAAATTCAATGTCGGCTGCTTTGATATTTACACATTTGCTGTGAAAATAGTTCAAAGAGTCAGAACAATCAATTTTGTTTGGATTATTCTGTTCCACTCTTTCTTTGCATATTAAGAAAAACATTTTGGAAAATTTAAATGATTTAAAAATGACTAATAATTTAATTTAATTCAATTAATAAGTGAGCGCCCCACGATCACTTGCTTTCACTTTACAACACGGTCGACAGCGCAATGACGCTGGAAGGGCCCCCAAATTATCCCGAAATAGTCTCGAAATGATCCCGGAAGGATCCCCGGATGATCCCGGAATAGTCCCGAAAAAGTTCGAAAATTACCCCGATGGGGTCCCGGACAGATCCCGAAATTGTCCATAAAATTTCCCGAAATTACCACGACGTAATGCCGGACGGATCCCTAAACCCATCCAGAAATGACACCGGAAGGGTCCCAAATGATCCCTGAATAGCCTCGAAATGATCCCGGAATAGTCCCGAAAAAGTTCCAAAATAACCCCGACGGTATCCCGGGCGGATCTCGAAAACCATCCAGAATTGATTTCTGAAGGGTACGCAAATGATGCCAAAATAGTCCATAAAAATTCCCGAAATAACCCCAACGGAACCCGGACGGATCCCGAAAACCCTCCAGATATGACCCTCACGGTATTACAAATAAGGTGAAGCTAATTATAAAAGTATATTAATAAGGCAGCAGGCGCGTTGAAGCGAATGAAGAGTTACAAACAAACACTCAGGTAAAACTAATAAAAACAATTGAAGCAGGGCGGAGCTAGTAGATCCTTCTAGACTATTGGCTATATGTGTGCCAAATTTCATCCAAATCCGTCCAACCGTTCTTGCGTGATTGAGTCACAAAGACAAATGTCTGGACATCCAAACATCCAAACTTTCCCATTTATAATATACTAGCCTTTACCCGCGGCCCGTCCACAAGGAGAAAATGAAATAGGTATATGGGCTGTTCGTGTTATCTCTTTAAAATTTTTTTTCTGTCTAATATATTTTACACTTGTAATAGAGTAAAGAAAGAACTAAATGAGATGATAACCTGATAGGTCCCCAAATGATCCCGATATTATCCAGAAAAAGCCACGAAATGACCCCGAAGATATCGGAGACGGATCCAGAAATGCGCCCTTGAGGGTCTTCAAAATGTCCCGGAATAGTCCAAAAAAAGTCCCGAAATAAAAACGACACGATTCTAGACTGATCCAGAGAACCACACAGAAATGATACCTGAAGGGTACCCAAATGATCCTGAAATAGTCCCGAAAAAGTTCCAATGACGGGATCCCGGACGGAACCGCAAATCATTCAGAAATTATCCAGGAAGGGTCCCAAAATGATTCGGAAATAGGCCCCAAAAAGTCCCGAAATTACCCCGATGGTATCCCGCTCGGATCCAGAAATGAATCCCGGAAGGGTACCAAAATGATCCCGAAATAGTCCCTAAAAAATCCCGAAATTACCCCGACGGGATCCCGGCCGACTCCCGAAATCATCCAGAAGTGATCTCTGAAGAATCCACAAATGAACCCTAAATAGTAGAGAAAAAGCCCCGAAATTACCCCGTTGGGATCCCGGATGGATCCCATAAAACATGCAGAAATGATGCAGGAAGGGTCCTCAAATGATCCCGAAATAATACAGAAAAAGTCACGAATTGACCTCGACGGGATCCCGAAGACCATCAAGAAATGATGCCTGAAGGGTCCCCAAATGACCCCGAAATTACCCTGACGGTATCCCGTAGGAATCCCGAAAACCATCCTGATATGATCCCGAAATAATCCCGAAGAAGTCCCGAAGATCCTGGCGGGATCCAGGACGGATCCGAAAACCATGCAGAAAGATTCTTGAAGGATCCCTAAATGATTCCGAAAAAGATCCCGAAAGTCATCCAGAAATGATTTCCGAAGGCTCCCCAAATGAACCCGTATTAGTCCCGGAATGACCCTGACGGGATCCCTAAAACCACCCAGAAATGATGCGGGGGGGATCCCCTAATGATCCCGGAATAGTTCCGAAAAGGCCCAAAGTAATCCCGACGGGATCCCGGACGGATTCCGTAAAATATAGAGAAATGATCCAGGAGGGGTCCCAATATAATCCCGAAAAAGCACCGAAATAACCCTGACGGATCCCGAAAGCCATCCAGTATTGATCTCTGAAAGGTCCGCAATTGACCCCGAAATAGTTCTGAAAAGTCCAAAAATTACCCTGACGGGATCCCGAAAACAATCCAGAAATTATCCCGGAAGGATCCCCAACTGATCCTGGAACAGTCCCGAAAAAGATGGTGGAAGGCTCCGCAAATGATCCCGAAATAGTCCCGAAAAGGCCCAAAGTAATCCCGACGGGATCCCGGACGGATTCCGTAAAATATAGAGAAATGATCCAGGAAGGGTCCCAATATAATCCCGAAAAAGCACCGGAATAACCGTGACGGATCTCGAAAGCCATCCAGTATTGATCTCTGAAAGGTCCGCAATTGACCCCGAAATAGTTCTGAAAAAGTCCAAAAATTACCCTGACGGGATCCCGAAAACAATCCAGAAATTATCCCGGAAGGATCCCCAAATGATCCTGGAACAGTCCCGAAAAAGATGGTCGAAGGGTCCGCAAATGATCCCGAAATAACCCTGACGGGATCCACAAATGATTCCGGAAGGACACCGAACCGACGGGATCCCAGGTGGATCTCGAAAACTATCCCGAAATGATCTCAAAAAAGTCCCGAAATGACCCGGCGGGATCCCGGACGGATCGCGAAGATCATCCAGAAATTATGCCGGAAGGGTCCCAAAATCATACCGAAAAATTCCCGAAATTACCCTAACGGGATCCCCCTCTTTCCATGTTCGAAACAAATTTCACCAATAGGCTAGTGTCTCTGTCCCAAATTTCATTAAAATCCGTGTAGGCGTTCTGGCGTGATTCAGTCACAACGAGGAAAAACTATAATAGTTAAATTATAACTGTTCCTAGGGGCGGGGACCTCCCCCTTTTCAAAAAAATATAGCTGGTAGATTTCTAGACTATTGGCTATATTTGTGCAAAATTTCATCCAAATCCGTCCAGCCGTTCTTGCGTGATTGAGTCACAAAAACAAACGTCTGGACACAGAAACATCCAACATCCAAACTTTCTCATTTATAATATACTAGCCCTTACCCGCGGCCCCGTCGGCAAGGAGAAAGCAAAATATATGAGCTATTCACGTTAGCCTGCTTATCAAGTTATCTGTTTAAAAATTATTTTTGTTTATGGTATTTAATTTTTGTAATAGAGTAAAAAAAAAAGAACTAAATGTGCTGATAACCTAAAAGGCACGCTTACGTGAATAGTATACAGTTTTTTCGAATTCAACAAATACAAATTGTTTTTAAGTTCAATTAATTGATATGACAGGGGTGAAGGAATTACTATTCATAGAACAAAGGAGTCAAACTGCAATTAGCTAAAACCAAAGAGAATTTTTTAAATCAAAATAGTGTTGCTTTTTCGGGTATTTAAAAAAAATAAATAAATGTAAGGCGCGATAACCTCCGAAGAGATTGTAGGCCGAGCTTCTCTTAAAATTTGCATCGCACTCCTTTTAATTTTTACTGCAACATGTCTTATGCCGACTCCAAACGGCATCTGCAAGGCAGATGAGTGTCATGGCAGAAGTACACTCGGAGCGCTTGCCAAACACTGCCAAGGGTCGACCCCGCTTAGAAAATTTTTTTACTTATTGGAAAATCTTGTTTCTAAAATTTTGTTGTTGCTTTTCCTGGGGTGTAAACCCAGGATCTTCGATGTGGTAAGCGGAGCACGCTACCATCACACCACGGTGGTCGCCAGTGTGTTTAGTTGTTTAAAATATTACAAAAAGTGTAATTATGGTTATAACTTATAACAGTTCGTTGCAGGATAAAAAAACTCAAAAATAGAACGAAAAAGCTGTGTTAGATATTAAAGATAAAACATACCGAATTTTCATTACGAATAATTTGCAGTTTATGCATGGCCGCGAAAGCTCATAATTTAAAAAGGCATGTGTGCTGAACTACCGGTTTCGAGGGGTCCCAAAATGATATCAAAATAGTGACGAAAAGTCCCGAAATCATCCCGACGGGATCCCGTACAAATCCCGGAAATCATCCAGAAATTATCCCGAAAACCATCCAGAAATGATGCCTGAAGGGTCCGCAAGTGATCCCGAAATAGTCCAGAAAATCTCCCTAAATTACCCAGACAGGATCCCGGACGGATCCCGAAAACCATCCAGAAATGATCCCGGAGGGCTCCCAGAATAATCCCAAAAAA
The DNA here is from genome assembly GCF_040869045.1 of Eurosta solidaginis. Lineage (NCBI taxonomy): Eukaryota > Metazoa > Arthropoda > Insecta > Diptera > Tephritidae > Eurosta > Eurosta solidaginis. The sequence continues at coordinate 202,526,616 of NC_090324.1, forward strand.
GGCCCGAAATCACCGATACGGTATTCCGAACGGATCCCAAAAGCCATCAAGAATTGATCTCGGAAGGGTCCGCAAATGATCCCGAAATAGTCCAGAAAATGTCCCGAAATTACCTAGACAGGATCCCGTACGGATCCCGGAAACCATCCAGAAATGATGCCGGGGGTTCCACAAATGATTTTGGAAGGATCCCCAAATAGTCCCGACGAAATAACCCCGACGGGATCCCGTGGGATCCCGAAAACTATACAGAAATAATCCCGGAAGAGTCCCAAAATTATCCCGGAAATATTGCCAAAACCCAAAATGATCCCGAAATAGTCTTGAAAAAGTCTCGAAATTACCCCGAAGGGATCCCGGACGGATCCCGAAAACCATCCAGAAATGATCCCAGAAGGGTCTCGATATGAACCTGACGGGATTACAAATAAGGTGAAGCTAATTATAAAAGCATGCTAATAAGGCAGCAGGCGCGTTGAAGCGAATGAAGAGTTGCAAACAAACATACAGGTAAAGCTAATAAAAGGGTGCTAATAAAAACAATTGAAGTAGGGCGGATAGTGGGTGGAGAAGGAGAGCACTACTGGTCGTTTTTCCAAAATTGTTTTGATTTCGATCTGTATGAGCGAGATACCAAAAATTATTGAATTTATAGATTTTTAACCAGAAGGGAGAGGGAGGGCGGGTTGCGGTGGGTGTCACTGCTCATATTTGTAAGCCCTCGACTTATTTGACCCTTTTATTTTGTAATATTGGTGAAGGTCAGTCATTTCGGGACTATTTCCGAATCATTTTGGGACCCTCCCAGTATAGTTTCTGGATGGTTTTCGGTTCCGTCCGGGATTCCGTCATTGGAACTTTTTCGGGACTATTTCGGGATCATTTGGGTACCCTTCAGGTATCATTTCTCTGTGGTTCTCTGGATTAGTCTAGAATCGTGTCGTTGTCATTTCAGCACTTTTTTTTTGACTATTCCGGGATTTTGAAACCCCTTCCGGGAACATTTCTTAATGGTTGTGGGGATCCGTCTACGATACCGTCGGGGTAATTTCGTGGCTTTTTCTAGATAATTTCGGGATCATTTGGGGACCCTATCAGGATATCATCTCATTTAGTTCTTTCTGTGTCCAGACGTTTGTTTTTGTGACTCAATCACGCAAGAACGGCCTTATACTAGGTACAAACACACGCCATATTGGCAATTTATACCATTTGGGCAATTTATTACGCAATTTATCATATAATAAATTGTAATAACAAATTGCCAATTTAAAAAAAATTGCGTAATAAATTGTTTCAAACTGTAAATACAACCTTGTAAAGTGTGTTTATTGAGTAGATTTAAACGTCAGCTGCGCATGGCTCAACTATATGGTTGACTCATCTCATCAGCTGATATTATTTTTTTCATTTCACTGGAGTAGGAATTGTCAAAAGAGGATGGCAAACTCAAAATGAAACCAAAACATTGAACACATTATCTTACAACACACAAAAATTTTAAAGTTTTATGTTTTCATTCCATTCCATTCACCTAATTCAAACACGCACATTTTGACATTCTGAACACAGGTATGTTGTTGCTGTAGAGATGAGCCAACCGGCCATCAAATTACTATTGTGTAAGCTAAATTGAGTTGTATGAACACCACTCAATTTGAATTGATATTGCCTCAATTTATTTTTCTGTTTGAACATAGCATTACGGATTTGGATGAATTTTGCACACATATAGCCAATAGTCTAGAAGGATCTACCAGCTATATTTTTTTGAAAAGGGGGGAGGTCCCCGCCCCCTAGGAACAATTATAATTTAACTATTATAGTTGTTCGTCTTTGTGACTGAATCACGCCAGAACGCCTAAACGGATTTTAATGAAATTTGGGACAGAGACAATAGTCTACTGGCGAAATTTTTTTCGAACATGGAAAGGGGGAGGATATCCCACGACCCCTTCGAATAATTACTTTTTAATAATTTTTACACTTTATAACTTTACGTATACTGACCTTCACCAATACTACAAACTCAATGGGTCAAATAAATCATGGGCTTGCAAAGTGACCCTTCCGGAATCATTTCTGGATGGTTTTCGGGATCCGCCCGGGATACCCTCGGGGGTCATTTCAGGATCATTTTGGGACTTTTCCGGGATCATTAAAGTAGAGTTTTCGGGATCCGTCCAGGATCCCGTCGGGGTTAATTCGGAACCTTTTCGGGACTATTTCGGGATCATTTTGGGATCCTTCCGGGATCATTTCGGGATCATTTGGGGCACCCTCCGGCATCATTGCTGGATGGATTACGGGATCCGCCCGGCATCCGTCGGGGTAATTTCGGTAATTTTTATGGACTATATCGGGATCATTTGCGTACCCTACAGAGATCAATTCTGGATGGTTTCCGGGATGCGTATTTCGGTATCATTTTGGGACCCTTCCGGCATAATTTCTGAATGATTTTCGGGATATGTCCGGGCTCCCGCCGGAGTTATTTCGGTACTACTCCGGGAACATTTGTGGATCCTTCCGGTATCATTTCTGGATGAATTTCGGGATCCCGTCAGTGTAATTTGGGCACTTTTTCGGAACAATTTCGGGATCGTTTGGGGATCCTTCCGGGGTCATTACTGAATGGTTTTCCTGATCCCGTTAGGGTAATTTCGGGACTTTTTCGCGATCATCTCTGGATAGATTTCGGGATCCCGTCGGGGTTAATTCAGGACTATTTCGGGATCATTTAGGGCCTCTTCCGTTATAATTTCTGGATTATTTTCGGGATCCGTCCGGGTATCCGTCAGGGTAATTTCGGGACTTTTTCAGGATCATTTAGTGACCCTTTCGGCATCACTACTGGATGATTTTCCGGATTCCATTAGGGTAATTTCGGGACTTTTTCGAGATCATATGGGGGCCCTTCCAGAATCGTTTTTGGATGGTTTCCGGGATCCTACCGGGATCCCGTCAGGTTCATTTCGTCTCTTCGTTTGCCGACCCTCCGGGCATCATTTCTGGAAGGTTTCCGGGATCCGTCTTGGATCCCATCAGGGAAATTTCGGGACTTTTTCTGGACTGTTTCGGGATCATTTGCGGACCCTTCAGACTTAAATTCTGGATGGTTTTCGGGATCCGTCCGGGATACAGGGATTTTGTCTCGTTGATTTCGGACTTTTTTCGAGATCATTTTGGGATCCCTCCGTGATCAGTTCTGGATTTTTTTCAGGATCCATGCGGGACTTTTTCTGGGCTATTTCGGGATCATTTGCGGACCCATCAGAGATCAATTCTGGATGGTTTTCGAGATCCGACCGAGGTGCCGTCTCGGTGATTTCGCGCCTTTTTAGGGACTATTTCGGGATCATTTGGGGATCCCTCTCATTTCTGCATAGTTTTCGGGATCCATCCAGGTAGTTTCGGCGCTTTTTCTGGACTATTTCGGGATCATCTGCGGACCCTTCAGATCAATTCTGGATGGTTTTCGGGATCCGCCCGGGGTACCGTCTCGGTGATTTCGGGCCTTTTTCGGCACTATTTCGGGATCATTATGGGATCCCTCCAGGGTCATTTCTGGATAGTTTTCGGGATGCATCGGGGATCCCGTCAGGGTAATTTCGGGACTTTTTCGGGATCATTTGGGGGCCTTTCCAGATTCATTTCTGGCTGGATTCCGGGATCCGTCCGTTCTCCCGTCAGGGTCGTTTCTGGCCTTTTTCGGGATCATTTGGGGACCCTTCCGGAATCAATTCTGGATGGTTTTCGAGATCCGTCCGGGATTCTATTTGGGTAATTTCGGGGCTTTTTCGGGATTATTTAGGGACCCTTTCGGCATCACTACCGGATGTTTTTCTGGATCCCGTCAGGGTCATTTCGGGACTTTTTCGGGATCATTCACTTCAGCACACATGCCTTTTTATACTCAGTTGAGCAGAGCTCACAGAGTACATTAACTTCAGTAACATTAACTTTGATTGGATAATGGAATCGAGATAGATATAGACTTCCATATATCAAAATCATCAGTATCGAAAAAATATTCGATTGAGCCATGTCCGTCCGTCCGTCCGTCCGTCCGTTAACACGATAACTTGAGTATATTTTGAGATATCTTGATGAAATTTGGTATGTAGGTTCCTGGGCACTCATCTCAGACCGCTATTTAAAATGAACGATATCGGACTATAACCACGCCCACTCTTTCGATATCGAAAATTTCGAAAAATCGAAAAAGTGCGATAATTCATTACCAAATACGGATAAAGCGATGAAACTTGGTAGGTGAGTTTAACTTATGACGCAGAATAGAAAACTAATAAAATTTTGAACAACGGGCGTGGCACCGCCCACGTTTAAAAGAAGGTAATTTAGAAATTTTGCAAGCTGTAATTTGACAGCCGTTGAAGATATCATGATGAAATTTGGCAGGAACGTTACTCTTATTACTATATGTACGCTTATAAAAAATAGCAAAATCGGAGAACGACAACGCCCACTTTTTAAAAAAAAATTTTTTTTAAGTCGAATTTTAAAAGAAAAGTTAATATCTTTACAGTATATAAGTAAATTATGTCAACATTCAACTCCAGTAATGATATGGTGTAACAAAATACAAAAATAAAAGAAATTTTCAAAATGGGCGTGGCTCCGCCCCTTTTCATTTAATTTGTCTAGGATACTTTTAATGCCATATGTCGAACAAAACATTACCAATCCTTGTGAAATTTGGTAGAGGCTTAGATTCTAGGACGATAACTGTTTTCTGTGAAAAAGGGCGAAATCGGTTGAAGCCACGCCCAGTTTTTATACACAGCCTACAGTCTGTCCTTCTGCTCGACCGTTAACACGATAACTTGAGCAAAAATCGATATATCTTTACTAAACTCAGTTCACGTGCTTATCTGAACTCACTTTATATTGGTGTAAAAAATGGCCGAAATCCGACTATGACCACGCCCACTTTTTCGATATCGAAAATTAGTAAAAATGAAAAGAATGCCATAATAATATACCAAATACGAAAAAAGGGATGAAACATGGTAATTGGATTGGTCTATTGACGCAAAATATAACTTTAGAAAAAAACTTTGTAAAATGAGTGTGACACCTACCATATTAAGTAGAAGAAAATGAAAAAGTTTTGCAGGGCGAAATCAAAAGCCCTTGGAATCTTAGAAGGAGAACTGTTCGTGGTATTACATATATAAATAAATTAGCGGTACCCGCTCTGGTCCACATTTTGGTCGATATCTCGAAAACACCACTCCCTTTTAAAACCGTCATTAATACCTTTAATTTGATACCCATATCGTACAAGCACATTATAGAGTCACCCCTGGTCCACCTTTATCGCGATATCTCGAAAAGGCGTCCACCTATAGAACTAAGGCCCACTCCCTTTTAAAATACTCATTAACACCTTTCATTTGATACCCATATTGTACAAACAAATTCTAGAATCACCCCTGGTCCACCTTTATGGCGATATCTCGAAAAGGCTTCCACCTATAAAACTAAGGCACACTCCCTTTTAAAATACTCATTAACACATTTGATACCCATATCGTACAAACAAATTCTAGAGTCACCCCTGGTCCACCTTTATGGCGATATCTCGAAAAGGCGTCCACCTATTGAATTTAGGCCCACTCCCTTTTAAAATATTCATTAACACTTTCGTTTGATACCCATATCGTACAAACAAATTCTAGAGTCACCCTGGTCCACCGTTATGGCGATATCCCTAAATGGCGTCCATCTAAAGAACTATGGCCCACTTAAAATACTCTTTAATACCTTCCATATGAAACACAGGTTACCCTGGGTTCATTTTACTACGAGGTGATTTTCCTTTATTTTGTCTCCATAGCTCTCCACTGAGTATGTAATGTTAGGTTACACCCGAACTTAGACTTCCTTACTTGTTAAATTATGAGTTTTTATGGACTGGACTTGCTGAAAATTATTCGTAAATAAAATTCGGTATGTTTTATCTTTAATATCTAACAAAGCTTGTTCGTTCTATTTTTGATTTTTTTTAATGAATCCTGTAACGACCGGTTATAATTAATAATTACACATTTTGTAATATTTTAACAAAATAAATACCCGAAAATGCAACATTATTTTCAACTAAAAAATTCTCTTTGCTTTTAGCTGATTGTAGTTTCACTCCTGTGTTCTATGAATAGTAATTCCTTCACCCCTGTCATATCAATTAATTTAACTTAAAAACAAAATGTATTTTTTAATTCTAAAAAACTTTATAGATACTATTCAAGTGAGCGTGCCGTTTAGGTTATCATTGTTATTATTGCACAAATAAATTACATTAGACAAAAATTAAACAAATACTGTAAAAATCCGAACAAATGTTACTAAGCTAAGCGCGCCTAAAAATCATATCCACACCATTAGGAATAAATTACATACAGAGTGTATGTGCCTACATGGTGATCAAAAGGAATATAAACAAAAAGGCAACTCTTAGAGACCAATTGTACAGCGAACAACGGGACATTCATATGGCTTAGCAGCTAAAGAGTTGCACTGATATGAATGTTGGAGATTGGAGTTCAACGCTCAGCTCCCGAAAAGCTAGCTGATGAAGAAGTGAAATTCAGAAACATGTTCTAGTAACCATCGCCGTTTGTAAACTTACAATTTTTCTCTAATATCAATTACAAAAACCATTGTATAAAGCAATATGAGCAAAGCTCACTGATTAAATACATATGATCATATTGATATAATAGTAACAGCGGAAGTATTAAAAACAAATACTGTAAAAATCCGAACAAATGTTACTAAGCTTTCAAAAGCGCGCCTAAAAATCATATCCACACCATTAGGAATAAACTACATACAGAGTGTATGTGCCTACATGGTGATCAAAAGGAATATGAACAAAAAAGGCAACTCTTAGAGACCAATTGTACAGCGAACAACGGAACATTCATATGGCGTAGCAGCTAAAGGCTTGCACTGATATGAATGTTGGAGATTCGAGTTCAACGCTCAGCTCCCGAAAAGCTAGCTGATGAAGAAGTGAAATTCAGAAACATGTCCTAGTAACCATCGCCGTTTGTAAACTTACAATTTTTCTCTAATATCAATTACAAAAACCATTGTATAAAGCAATATGAGCAAAGCTCGCTAATTAAATATATATGATCATATTGATATAATAGTAACAGCGGAAGTATTAAAAACAAATACTGTAAAAATCCGAACAAATGTTACTAAGCTTTCAAAAGCGCACCTAAAAATCATATCCACACCATTAGGAATAAACTACATACAGAGTGTATGTGCCTACATGGTGATCAAAAGGAATATAAACAAAAAAGGCAACTCTTAGAGACCAATTGTACAGCGAACAACGGAACATTCATATGGCGTAGCAGCTAAAGGCTTGCACTGATATGAATGTTGGAGATTCGAGCTCAACGCTCAGCTCCCGAAAAGCTAGTTGATGAAGAAGTGAAATTCAGAAAAATGTCCTAGTAACCATCGCCGTTTGTAAACTTGCAATTTTTCTCTAATATCAATTACAAAAACCAGTGTATAAAGCAATATAAGCAAAGCTCGCTAATTAAATACATATGATCATATTGATATAATAGTAACAGCGGAAGTATTAAAAACAAATACTGTAAAAATCCGAACAAATGTTACTAAGCTTTCAAAAGCGCGCCTAAAAATCATATCCACACCATTAGGAATAAACTACATACAGAGTGTATGTGCCTACATGGTGATCAAAAGGAATATAAACAAAAAAGGCAACTCTTAGAGACCAATTGTACAGCGAACAACGGAACATTCATATGGCGTAGCAGCTAAAGGCTTGCACTGATATGAATGTTGGAGATTCGAGTTCAACGCTCAGTTCCCGAAAAGCTAGCTGATGAAGAAGTGAAATTCAGAAACATGTCCTAGTAACCATCGCCGTTTGTAAACTTACAATTTTTCTCTAATATCAATTACAAAAACCATTGTATAAAGCAATATGAGCCAAGTTCGCTAATTAAATACATATGATCATATTGATATAATAGTAACAGCGGAAGTATTAAAAACAAATACTGTAAAAATCCGAACAAATATTACTAAGCTTTCAAAAGCGGGCCTAAAAATCATATCCACACCATTAGGAATAAACTACATACAGAGTGTATGTGCCTACATGGTGATCAAAAGGAATATAAACAAAAAAGGCAACTCTTAGAGACCAATTGTACAGCGAACTACGGAACATTCATATGGCGTAGCAGCTAAAGGCTTGCACTGATATGAATGTTGGAGATTCGAGTTCAACTCTCAGCTCCCGAAAAGCTAGCTGATGAAGAAATGAAATTCAGAAACATGTCCTAGTAACCATCGCCGTTTGTAAACTTGCAATTTTTCTCTAATATCAATTACAAAAACCATTGTATAAAGCAATATGAGCAAAGCTCGCTAATTAAATTCATATGATCATATTGATATAATAGTAACAGCGGAAGTATTAAAAACAAATACTGTAAAAATCCGAACAAATGTTACTAAGCTTTCAAAAGCGCGCCTAAAAATCATATCCACACCATTAGGAATAAACTACATACAGAGTGTATGTGCCTACATGGTGATCAAAAGGAATATAAACAAAAAAGGCAACTCTTAGAGACCAATTGTACAGCGAACTACGGAACATCCATATGGCGTAGCAGCTAAAGGCTTGCACTGATATGAATGTTGGAGATTCGAGTTCAACTCTCAGCTCCCGAAAAGCTAGCTGATGAAGAAGTGAAATTCAGAAACATGTCCTAGTAACCATCGCCGTTTGTAAACTTGCAATTTTTCTCTAATATCAATTACAAAAACCATTGTATAAAGCAATATGAGCAAAGCTCGCTAATTAAATTCATATGATCATATTGATATAATAGTAACAGCGGAAGTATTAAAAACAAATACTGTAAAAATCCGAACAAATGTTACTAAGCTTTCAAAAGCGCGCCTAAAAATCATATCCACAGCATTAGGAATAAACTACATACAGAGTGTATGTGCCTACATGGTGATCAAAAGGAATATAAACAAAAAAGGCAACTCTTAGAGACCAATTGTACAGTGAACAACGGAACATTCATATGGCGTAGCAGCTAAAGACTTGCACCGATATGAATGTTGGAGATCCGAGTTCAACGCTCAGCTCCAGAAAAGCTAGCTGATGTAGAACTGAAATTCAGAAACATGTCCTAGTAACCGTCGCCGTTTGTAAACTTACAATTTTTCTCTAATATCAATTACAAAAACCATTGTATAAAGCATTATGAGCAAAGCTCGCTAATTAAATACATATGATTATAAATATTTAGGTTCTGACCTAAACATGCCGGCCCCCTTGCGGTAAGCAACATCTGTGGGGGGAATTCCATGCTTCAGCTGTCACGCACAGTAGTACTTAAAAACTAGATTATCATTTTTGTTTATTTTGAACAAATATGTGTTGGCTGATCTCGCCCGTACTTCATCGATAATAGGGACCGCTGTAGGAAGAAAAGAAGCAACATATTGAAGCTGAAAACAAGAACGGGTTACAATTCAACGCATTGTATTAGTATAAACCTCGTTTCGAGTTTTTCGTAGTCTGGACGAAGAGTACATATCTCAGTTCCAGATTTCGACGATCGTAAGATTATTTTTCATCTGGACAAAGAGGCCAAGTCTCCGTTCCAGATTTTAACTTTATGAGATTTTAGGTTAAATCCAGACGGAAAGGGCGGGTCTCCGTGCCAGATGGGATTTATTTTGTTATTTTTGATTTTAATTTTAATAAAATGTTTCGACTTCAGTCTGAAGGCATCCTCAGGACTAGAAATAACATGAAACATAATTATTAAAACCAAAAAAGGCATCAACAAACATAAAGCTCTAAAATAGTTATATGAAACAAGCATACAATTGGTATAGACCGAAAAAGTAAACAAACAAAAGAACAGTAATCGTAAACAAAATTCATAAAAAACAACCACACATAAGACAGCAAACAGATGATTATCTCAATATGTCATAGTGGTTGTCCCGACGACGAACTTGCATACATACATATATATAAATAATTCGATCAGCATTCTCCGTCCTACAATTTATGTCAATTTGTTGTCCAAATTTAAAAAAAATTTACTATATCATCGAAGTATAATGTTAAAGACGCGATAGAGTTCAAGAATAAAATAAAAGATACATATGTTTATGACGATGAGAGTTGAGTGTCGTTTGATGTTGTTTCGTTATTCTCGAGTATCCCCGTAGATTTGACTCTGGATATTATAGAGTCTAAGTGGAACAAGATTAAGGAACACGCCTCCATGACCAAAGAACTTTTCATGACAGTGGTCAAGCTCTGCATAAAAGATAACAGGTACTTTAAGTATAATGAAAAAATATATGAGCAACGTTCAGGTATGCCGATGGGATCACCCGCGTCACCTGTCGTAGCGGACATTGTAATGGAGGATCTCTTAACAAGGTTTGAGACGGACTCGATAAACAAACCTCGATTACTCACGAAATATGTGGATGACATATAAGCTATTATCAAGAAAGAACACGCAGACGTGATGCTTAATCTTCTTAATAGCTGTCACAAATCTATAAAGTTCACGATAGAGATAGAGAAAGATGGACAGATACCATTTCTAGATACACTAATAATTAAGAGGAACAACAAGTTGAAGATAAATTGGTACAGAAAGTCAACCGCATCTGGCAGGCTTATAAACTTCAACTCAAACAATGAAAAGAGTTTAATAATAAATACTGCCAATAATTTTGTAAAACGGGTTCTTTCCATAAGCGATAAAATCTTCCACCCTGAGAATAAGAAGATTATCGAAAATATACTCGAGGACAACGATTTTCCCGTAAAATTAATAAGGAAACTGATTTTTAATTATAAAATATATAAATCGGCCACGTACGTCGCAGGATTGTCCGAAAGAATAAAATATTCTAATATGTATGATAAAGAAAACGTGCGACTAGCCTTTACATATAGCAATACTCTGCGGAATATTTTCAGTAACATGAAAGATAAAATACCCATATGGCCATATGACCCATAATGGCGACGGGTCCCAGGTATGCCAGAAGGTAAATGTGGGTACTACAAAATCAAAACTCAAGACAAGGATATCTGCACACAAATCAAATATAAAATTAAGGAATAATTTTTCAAACAACAAAACGGCGTTATCATCCTACTGCAAGGATACCGGACACTACCCTGACTTCGATAATGTAATCATCTTAGAAAAAGATAAAAACTATAACAAACGATTTATATTAGAAATGCTACATATTTTGGACACCCCTAATGACAGGAAAATGAATTTCAGAACAGACACAGCCGATTGTGCATATGCATACCGCAACCTGTTACTTAGACACAAAAAACAATGCAGATCGAATTATTTATATATATGTATGTATGTACGTTCGTCGTCGGAACAACAACTATGACATATTGGGATGATCATCTGTTTGCTGCCTTATGTGTGGTTGTTTTTTATGAATTTTGTTTACGATTACCGTTCTTTTGTTTGTTTGCTTTTTCGGTCTATACCAATTGTATGCTTGTTACATATAACTATTGTAGAGCTTTTTTAGTCTTCAAAGCGTAGCTTAAGATGTAGGTAATAAATGTTTGTTGATGCCTTTTTTGGTTTTAATAATTATGTTTCATGTTATTTCTAGTCCTGAGGATGACTTCAGACTTAAGTCGAAATATTGAAAAATAAAAACAAAATAAAATACAAATCCAAGTGTTTTATTTAAGAAAACCCGACCTTGAGTTCAACCAAAAATTTCAGTTTTTCTAAACAATAACGAGACAAAATAATGTTCAAACGGAGATCACACCGACAAGTTCTAGACCCTTTCGAGCCTTGATACGTGAACAAAGTTTCAATCAAACTTATGGCCATTCAAATTGGAAATAAGGCCAATTTACCTTATGGCCGTTGACCTTATGTCACCACACCATCACAATAATGCATTGTCATCGAGCCGTGATACGTGTGCAAAGTTTCAGTCAAACTTGTGGCCATTCAAAGTGTTAATAAGGCCAATTGACCTTATGGCCGCTGACCTTATGTCACCACACCATCACATTAATGCATTGTCATCGGTCCTTGATACGTGTGCAAAGTTTCAAATTAATCAGACTTCTAGAAACCGGTGAAAAGTAAGCTCAAAGATGCCGTTACATAGATACAGGCCAAGCTAATAAAAGCGTGTTAAAAAAGGGCTCCAGTATGCTCTTTCGTAGACGTGCCATGCATCTACTTCTATCGTTAATAAAGGAATGCGTTTTTCGCATTATGTGCAAGGTTTCAAATCTATGGCCATTTGGGGTGGTCATAAGGTCAATTGATCTTATGTTGGTTAACCTTATGCCACCCCACCATCATATTATTGCATTGTCATCGAGCCTTGATACGTGTGCAAAGTTTCAATCAAACTTATGGCCATTCAAATTGGTAATAAGGCCAATTGACCTTATGGCCGTTCACCTTTTGTCACCACACCATCACATTAATGCATTGTCATCGTCCCTTGATACGTCTGCAAAGTTTCAATCAAACTTATGGCCATTCAAAGTGGTAATAAGGCCAATTGACCTTATGGCCGCTGAGCTTATGTCACCACATCATCACATTTATGCGTTGTCATCGGTCCTTGATACGTATGCAAAGTTTCAAATTAATCAGATTTCTAGAAACCGGTGAAAATTAAGCTCAAAGATGCCGTTACATAGATACAGGCCAAGCTAATAAAAGCGTGTTAAAAAGGGCTCCAGTATGCTCTTTCGTAGATGTGCCATGCATCCACTTCTATCGTTATTAAAGGAATGCGTTTTTCGAATTATGTTCAAGGTTTCACATCTATGGCCATTTGGGGTGGTCATAAGGTCAATTGACCTTATGTCCGTTTACCTTATGTCACCCCACCATCACATTATTGCATTGTCATCGAGCCTTGATACGTGTGCAAAGTTTCAATCAAACTTATGGCCATTCAAAGTTGTAATAAGGCCAATTGACCTTATGGCCGTTGACCTTTTGTCACCAAACCATCACATTAATGCATTGTCATCGTCCCTTGATACGTCTGCAAAGTTTCAATCAAACTTATGGCCATTCAAAGTGGTAATAAGGCCAATTGACCTTATGGCCGCTGACCTTATGTCGCCACACCATCACATTAATGCATTGTCATCGGTCCTTGATACGTATGCAAAGTTTCAAATTAATCAGACTTCTAGAAACCGGTGAAAACTAAGCTCAAAGATTCCGTTACATACAGGCAAAGCTAATAAAAGCGTGTTAAAAAAGGGCTCCAGTGTGCTCTTTCGCACATATGTCATACATCCACTTCTATCATTAATAAAGGAATGAGTTTTTCGCATTGTGTGCAAGGTTTCAAATTTATGGCCATTTGGGGTGGTCACAAGTTCAATTGACCTTATGTCCGTTATCCTTATGTGACCCCACCATCACATTTTTGCATTGTCATCGAGCCTTGATACGTGTGCAAAGTTTCGATCAAACTTATGGCCATTCAAAGTGGTAGTAAGGCCAATTGACCTTATGGCCGTTGACCTTATTTCACCACACCAACACACTAATGCATTGTTATCGAGCCTTGATACGTGTGCAAAGTTTTAATCAAACCTATGGCCATTCAAAGTGGTAATAAGGCCAATTGACCTTATGGCCGTAGACCTTATGTCACCACACCATCACAATAATGCATTGTCATCGATCCGTGATACGTGTGCAAAGTTTCAATCAAACTTGTGGCCATTCAAAGTGGTAGTAAGGGCAATTGACCTTATGGCCGTTGACCTTGTGTCACCACACCATCACATTAATGCATTGTCATCTCTCTTTGATACGTATGCAAAGTTTCAAATTAATCAGACTTCTAGAAGCCGGTGAAAATTAAGCTCAAAAATTCCGTTACATAGATACAGGCCAAGCTAATAAAAGCGTCTTAAAAAAGGGCTCCAGTATGCTCTTTCGTAGATGTGCCATGCATCCACTTCTATCATTAATAAAGGAATGCGTTTTTCGCATTATGTGCAAGGTTTCAAATCTATGGCCATTTGGGGTGGTCATGAGTTCAATTGACCTTATGTCCGTTAACCTTATGTCACCCCTCCATCACATTATTGCATTGTCATCGAGCCTTGATATGTGTGCAAAGTTTCAATCAAACTTATGGCCATTCAAAGTGGTAATAAGGCCAATTGACCTTATGGCCGTTGACCTTATGTCACCACACCATCACATTAACGCATTGTCATCGGTCCTTGATACGTATGCACAGTTTCAAATTAATCAGACTTCTAGAAACCGGTAAAAATTAAGCTCAAAGATTCCGTTACCTACAGGCCAAGCTAATAAAAGCGTGTTAATAAATGAATACTTTTTTCCCATTATGTGCAAGGTTTCAAATGTATGGCCATTTGGGGTGATCACAAGTTCAACTGACCTGATGTCCGTTAACATTATGTGACCCCGCCATCACACTATTGCATTGTCATCGAGCCTTGATACGTGTGCAAAGTTTTAATCAAACTTATGGCCATTCAAAGAGGTAATAAGGCCAATTGACCTTATGGCCGTTGACCTTATGTCGCCACACCACAACATTAATGCATTATCATCGAGCCTTGATACGTGAGCAAAGTTTCAATCAAACTTATGGCCATTCAAATTGGAAATAAGGCCAATTTGCCTTATGGCCGTTGACCGTATGTCACCACACCATCACAATAATGCATTGTCATCGAGCCGTGATACGTGTGCAAAGTTTCAGTCAAACTTGTGGCCATTCAAAGTGTTTATAAGGCCAATTGACCTTATGGCCGCTGACCTTTTGTCACCACACCATCACATTAATGCATTGTCATCGGTCCTTGATACGTATGCAAAGTTTCAAATTAATCAGACTTCTAGAAACCGGTGAAAATTAAGCTCAAAGATGCCGTTACATAGATACAGGCCAAGCTAATAAAAGCGTGTTAAAAAAGGGCTCCAGTATGCTCTTTCGTAGATGTACCATGCATCTACTTCTATCGTTATTAAAGGAATGCGTTTTTCGCATTATGTGCAAGGTTTCAAATCTATGGCCATTTGGGGTGGTCATAAGGTCAATTGTCCTTATGTCCGTTAACCTTATGCCACCCCACCATCATATTATTGCATTGTCTTCGAGCCTTGATACATGGGCAAAGTTTCAATCAAACTTATGGCCATTCAAAGTGGTAATAAGGCCAATTGACCTTATGGCCGTTAACCTTATGCCACCCCACCATCATATTATTGCATTGTCATCGAGCATTGATACGTGTGCAAAGTTTCAATCAAACTTATGGTCATTCAAAGTGGTAATAAGGCAAATTGACCTTATGGCCGTTGACCTTTTGTCAACACACCATCACATTAATGCATTGTCATCGTCCCTTGATACGTCTGCAAAGTTTCAATCAAACTTATGGCCATTCAAAGTGGTAATAAGGCCAAATGACCTTATGGCCGCTGAACTTATGTCACCACACCAACACATTAATGCATTGCAATCGGTCCTTGATACGTATGCAACGTTTCAAATTAATCAGACTTCTAGAAACCGGTGAAAATTAAGCTCAAAGATGCCATTACATAGATACAGGCCAAGCTAATAAAAGCGTGTTAAAAAAGGGCTCCAGTATGCTCTTTCGTAGATGTTCCATGCATCCACTTCTATCATTAATAAAGGAATGCATTTTCGCATTATGTGCAAGGTTTCAAATCTATGACCATTTGGGGTGGTCATGAGTTCAATTGACCTTATGTCTGTTAACCTTATGTCACCCCACCATCACATTATTGCATTGTCATCGAGCCTTGATACGTGTGCAAAGTTTCAATCAAACTTATGGCCATTCAAAGTGGTAATAAGGCCAATTGACCTTATGGCCGTTGACCTTATGTCACCACACCAACACACTAATGCATTATCATCGAGCCTTGATACGTGTGCAAAGTTTTAATCAAACCTATGGCCATTCAAAGTGGAAATAAGGCCAATTGACCTTATGGCCGTTGGCCTTATGTCACCACACCATCACACTAATGCATTGTCATCGAGCCTTGATACGTGTGCAAAGTTTCAATCAAACTTATGGCCATTCAAAAAGATAATAAGGCAAATTTACCTTATGGCCGTTGACCTTATGTCACCACACCACCACATTAATGCATTGTCATCGAGCCTTGATACGTGAGCAAAGTCTCAATCAAACTTATGGCCATTCAAATTGGAAATAAGGCCAATTTACCTTATGGCCGTTGACCTTATGTCACCACACCAGCACAATAATGCATTGTCTTCGAGCCGTGATACGTTTGCAAAGTTTCAGTCAAACTTGTGGCCATTCAAAGTGTTAATAAGGCCAATTGACCTTATGGCCGTTGACCTTATGTCACCACACCATCACATTATTGTATTGTCATACGATCCTTGATACGTATTAAAAGTTTCAAATAAATCAGGCTTCTAGAAACCGGCGAAAATTAAGCTCAAAGATTCCGTTACATACAGGCCAAGCTAATAAAAGCGTGTTAATAAATGACTGCGTTTTTCGCATTATGTGCAAGGTTTTAAATCTATGGCCATTTGGGGTGGTCACAAGTTCAATTGACCTTATGTCCGTTAACCTTATGTCACCCCACCATCACATTATTGCATTGTCATCGAGCCTTGATACGTGTGCAAAGTTTCAATCAAACTTATGGTCATTCAAAGTGGTAATAAGGCCAATTGACCTTATGGCCATTGACCTTATGTCACCACACCATCACAATAATGCATTGTCATCGAGCCGTGATACGTGTGCAAAGTTTCAATCAAACTTGTGGCCATTCAAAGTGGTAATAAGGCCAATTGATCTTATGACCGCTGACCTCATGTCACCACACCATCACATTATTGTATTGTCGTCGGTCCTTGATACGTATGCAAAGTTTCAAATTAATCAGACCTCTAGAAACCGGTGAAAATTGAGCTCAAAGATGCCGTTACATAGATACAGGCCAAGCTAATAAAAGCGTGTTAAAAAGGGCTCCAGTATGCTCTTTCGTAGATGTGCCATGCATCCACTTCTATCATTAATAAAGGAATGCGTTTTTCGCATTATGTGCAAGGTTTCAAATCTATGGCCATTTGGGGTGGTCATGAGTTCAATTGACCTTATGTCTGTTAACCTTATGTCAACCCACCATCACATTATTGCCTTGTTATCGAGCCTTGATACGTGTGCAAAGTTTCAATCAAACTTATGGCCATTCAAAGTGGTAATAAGGCCAATTGATCTTATGACCGCTGACCTCATGTCACCACACCATCACATTATTGTATTGTCATCGGTCCTTGATACGTATGCAAAGTTTCAAATTAATCAGACTTCTAGAAACCGGTGAAAAATGAGCTCAAAGATGCCGTTACATAGATGCAGGCCAAGCTAATAAAAGCGTGTTAAAAAAGGGCTCCAGTATGCTCTTTCGTAGATGTGCCATGCATCCACTTCTATCATTAATAAAGGAATGCTTTTTCGCATTATGTGCAAGGTTTCAAATCTATGGCCATTTGGGGTAGTCAAAAGTTCAATTGACCTTATATCCGTTAACCCACCATCACATTATTGCATTGTCATCGGGCCTTGATACGTGTGCAAAGTTTCAATCAAACTTATGGCAATTCAAAGTGGTAATAAGGCCAATTGACCTTATGGCCGTTGGCCTTATGTCACCACACCATCACATTAATACATTGTCATCGACCTTTGATACGTGTGCAAAATTTCAATCAAACCTATGGCCATTCAAAGTGGTAATAAGTCCAATTGACCTTATGGCCGTTGACCTTATGTCACCACACCATCGCAATAATGCATTGTCATCGAGCCGTGATACGTGTCCAAAGTTTCAAACACACTTGTGGCCATTCAAAGTGGTAATAAGGCCAATTGATTTTATGGCCGCTGAACTTATGTCACCACACCATCACACTAATGCATTGTTATTGGTCGTTGATACGTATGCAAAGTTTCAAATTAATCAGACTTCTAGAAACCGGTAAAAATTAAGCTCAAAGATGTCGTTACATAGATACAGGCCAAGCTAATAAAAGCGTGTTAAAAAAGGGCTCCAGTATGTTCTTTCGTAGATGTGCCATGCATCCACTTCTATACTTAATAAAGGAATGCGTTTTTCGCATTATGTGCAAGGTTTTAAATCTATGGCCATTTGGGGTAGTCATGAGTTCAATTGACCTTATGTCCGTTAACCTTATGTCAACCCACCATCACATTATTGCATTGTCATCGAGCCTTGATACGTGTGCAAAGTTTCAATCAAACTTATGGCCATTCAAAGTGGTAATAAGGCCAATTGACCATATGGCCGTTGACCTTATGTCACCACACCATCACATTAATGCATTGTCATCGACCCTTGATACGTGAGCAAACTTTCAATCAAACTTATGGCCATTCAAAGTGGTAATAAGGCCAATTGACCTTATGGCCGTTGACCTCATGTCAACACACCATCACACTAATGCATTGTCATTGGTTGTTGATACGTATTCAAAGTTTCAAATTAATTAGACTTCTAGAAACCGGAGAAAATTAAGCTCAAAAATTCCGTTACATACAGGCCAAGCTAATAAAAGCGTGTTAATAAATGAATGCTTTTTCGCACTATGTGCAAGGTTTCAAATTTATGGCCATTTGGGATGATCTCAAGTTCAACTGACTTTATGTGATCCCGCCATCACATTATTGCATTCTCATCGAGCCTTGATACGTGAGCAAACTTTCAATCAAACTTATGGCCATTCAAAGTGGTAAGAAGGGCAATTGACCTTATGGCCGTTAACCTTATGTCACCACACCATCACATTAATGCATTGTCATCGAGCCTTGATACGTGAGCAAACATTCAATCAAACTTATGGCCATTCAAAGAGGCAATAGCCAATTGACCTTATGGCCGTTGACCTTATGTCACCACACCATCACATTAATGTATTGTCATCGGTTCTTGATACGTATGCAAAGTTTCAAATTAATCAGACTTCTAGAAACCGGTAAAAATTAAGCTCAAAGATGCCGTTACATAGATACAGGCCAAGCTAATAAAAGCGTGTTAAAAAAGGGGTCCAGTATGCTCCTTCGTAGATGTGCAATGCATCCACTTCTATAATTAATAAATGACTGCGTTTTTCGCATTATGTGCAAGGTTTCAAATCTATGGCCATTTGGGGTAGTCACAAGTTCAATTGACCTTATATCCGTTAACCCACCTTCACATTATTGCATTGTCATCGAGCCTTGATACGTGTGCAAAGTTTCAATCAAACTTATGGCCATTCAAAGTGGTAATAAGGCCAATTGACCTCATGGCCGTTGACCTTATGTCACCACACCATCACATTAATGCATTGTCATCGAGCATTGATACGTGTGCAAAGTTTTAATCAAACTTATGGCCATTCAAAGTGGTAATAAGGCCAATTGACCTTATGGCCGTTGAACTTATTTCACCACACCATCGCATTAATGCATTTTCATCGGTCGTTGATACGTATTCAAAGTTTCAAATTAATTAGACTTCTAGAAACCGGAGAAAATTAAGCTCAAAGATGCCGTTACATACAGGCCAAGCTAATAAAAGCGTGTTAATAAATGAATGCGTTTTTCGCATTATGTGCAAGGTTTCAAATCTATGGCCATTTGGGGTATTCACAAGTTCAACTGACCTTATGTCCGTTAACCTTATGTGACCCAGACATGACATTATTGCATTGTCATCGAGCCTTGATACGTGTGCAAAGTTTTAATCAAACTTATCGCCATTCAAAGTGGTAATAAGGCCAATTGACCTTATGGCCGTTGACCTTATGTCACCACACCATCACATTATAGTATTTTCATCGAGCCTTGATACGTGAGCAAACTTATGGCCATTCAAAATGGTAATAAGGCCAATTGACCTTATGGCCGTTGACCTTATATCACCACACCATCACAGTAATGCATTGTCATCGAGCCGTGATACGTGTGCAAAGTTTCAATTAAACTTGTGGCCATACAAAATGGTAATATGGCCAATCGATCTTATGGCCACTGAACTTATGTCACCACACCGTCACATTAATGCATTGTCATCGGTCCTTGATACGTATGCAAAGTTTCAAATTAATCAGACTTCTAGAAACCGGTGAAAATTAAGCTCAAGGATTCCCTTACATACAGGCCAAGCTAGTAAAAGCGTTTTAAAAAGGGCTCCAGTATGCTCTTTCCTAGATGTGCAATGCATCCACTTCTATAATTAATAAATGATTGCGTTTTTCGCACTATGTACAAGGTTTCAAATCTATGGCCATTTGGGGTAGTCACAAGTTCAATTGACCTTATATCCGTTAACCCACCATCACATAATTTCATTGTCATCGAGCCTTGATACGTGTGCAAAGTTTCAATCAAACTTATGGTGACTCAAAGTGGTAATAAGGCCAGTTGACCTTATGACCGTTGACCTTATGTCACCACACTATCACACTAATGCATTGTCATCGGTCCTTGATACGTATGCTAAGTTTCAAATTAATCAGACTTTTAGAAGCCGGTGAAAATTAAGCTCAAAAATTCCGTTATATAGATACAGGCCAAGCTAATAAAAGCGTGTTAAAAAAGGGCTGCAGTATGCTCTTTCGTAGATGTGCCATGCATCCACTTCTATCATTAATAAAGGAATGCGTTTTTTGCATTATGTGCAAGGTTTCAAATCTATGGCCATTTGGGGTGGTCATGAGTTCAATTGACCTTATGTCCGTTAACCTTATGTCACCCCAGTATCACATTATTGCATTGTCATCGAGTCTTGATTCGTGTGCAAAGTTTCAATAAAACTTATGGCCATTCAAAGTGGTAATAAGGCCAATTGACCTTATGGCCGTTGAACTTATGTCACCACTAGTTCAATTGACCTTATGTCCGTTAACCTTATGTGACCCCACCATTACATTATTGCATTGTCATCGAGCCTTGATACGTGTGCAAAGTTTCAATCAAACTTATGGCCATTCAAAGTGGTAATAAGGCCAATTGACCTTATGGTCGTTGACCTCATGTCACCAAAACATCACATTAACGCATTGTCATCGGTCCTTGATACGTATGCAAAGTTTCAAATTAATCAGACTTCTAGAAACCGGTGAAAATTGAGCTCAAAGATGCCGTTACATAGATACAGGCCAAGCTAATAAAAGCGTGTTAAAAAAGGGCTCCAGTATGCTCTTTCGTAGATGTGCCATGCATCCACTTCTATCATTAATAAAGGAATGCGGTTTTCGCATTATGTGCAAGGTTTCAAATCTATGGCCATTTGGGGTAGTCAAAAGTTCAATTGACCTTATATCCGTTAACCCACCATCATTTTATTGCATTGTCATCGAGCCTTGATACGTGTGCAAAGTTTCAATCAAACTTATGGCAATTCAAAGTGGTAATAAGGCCAAATGACCTTATGGCCGTTGGCCTTATGTCACCACACCATCACATTAATGCATTGTCATCGACCCTTGATACGTGTGCAAAATTTCAATCAAACTTATGGCAATTCAAAGTGGTAATAAGGCCAATTGACCTTATGGCCGTTGGCCTTATGTCACCACACCATCACATTAATGCATTGTCATCGACCCTTGATACGTGTGCAAAATTTCAATCAAACTTATGGCCATTCAAAGTGGTAATAAGTCCAATTGACTTTATGGCCGTTGACCTTATGTCACCACACCATCGCAATAATGCATTGTCATCGAGCCGTGATACGTGTCCAAAGTTTCAATCACACTTGTGGCCATTCAAAGTGGTAATAAGGCCAATTGATTTTATGGCCGCTGAACTTATGTCACCACACCATCACACTAATGCATTGTCATTGGTCGTTGATACGTATGCAAAGTTTCAAATTAATCAGACTTCTAGAAACCGGTGAAAATTGAGCTCAAAGATGCCGTTACATAGATACAGGCCAAGCTAATAAAAGCGTGTTAAAAAAGGGCTCCAGTATGCTCTTTCGTAGATGTGCCATGCATCCACTTCTATAATTAATAAAGGAATGCGTTTTTCGCATTATGTGCAAGGTTTTAAATCTATGGCCATTTGGGGTGGTCATGAGTTCAATTGACCTTATGTCCGTTAACCTTATGGCAACCCACCATCACATTATTGCACTGTCATCGAGCCTTGATACGTGTGCAAAGTTTCAATCAAACTTATGGCAATTCAAAGTGGTAATAAGGCCAATTGACCATATGGCCGTTGACCTTATGTCACCACACCATCACATTAATGCATTGTCATCGACCCTTGATACGTGAGCAAACTTTCAATCAAACTTATGGCCATTCAAAGTGGTAATAAGGCCAATTGACTTTATGGCCGTTGACCTCATGTCACCACACCATCACACTAATGCATTGTCATCGGTTGTTGATACGTATTCAAAGTTTCAAATTAATTAGACTTCTAGAAACCGGAGAAGCTCAAAGATTCCGTTACATACAGGCCAAGCTAATAAAAGCGTGTTAATAAATGAATGCGTTTTTCTCACTATGTGCAAGGTTTCAAATTTATGGCCATTTGGGATGATCACAAGTTCAACTGACTTTATGTGATCCCGCCATCACATTATTGCATTGTCATCGAGCCTTGATACGTGAGCAAACTTTCAATCAAACTTTTGGCCATTCAAAGTGGTAAGAAGGGCAATTGACCTTATGGCCGTTGACCTTATGTCACCACACCATCACATTAATGCATTGTCATCGAGCCTTGATACGTGAGCAAACTTTCAATCAAACTTATGGCCATTCAAAGAGGCAATAGCCAATTGACCTTATGGCCGTTGACCTTATGTCACCACACCATCACACTAATGTATTGTCATCGGTCCTTGATACGTATGCAAAGTTTCAAATTAATCAGACTTCTAGAAACCGGTAAAAATTAAGCTCAAAGATGCCGTTACATAGATACAGGCCAAGCTAATAAAAGCGTGTTAAAAAAGGGGTCCAGTATGCTCTTTCGTAGATGTGCAATGCATCCACTTCTATAATTAATAAATGTCTGCGTTTTTCGCATTATGAGCAAGGTTTCAAATCTATGGCCATTTGGGGTAGTCACAAGTTCAATTGACCTTATATCCGTTAACCCACCATCACATTATTGCATTGGCATCGAGCCTTGATACGTGTGCAAAGTTTCAATCAAACTTATGGACATTCAAAGTGGTAATAAGGCCAATTGACCTCATGGCCGTTGACCTTATGTCACCACACAATCACATTAATGCATTGTCATCGAGCATTGATACGTGTGCAAAGTTTTAATCAAACTTATGGCCATTCAAAGTGGTAATAAGGCCAATTGACCATATGGCCGTTGAACTTATTTCACCACACCATCACATTAATGCATTGTCATCGGTCGTTGATACGTACTCAAAGTTTCAAATTAATTAGACTTCTAGAAACCGGAGAAAATTAAGCTCAAAGATTCCGTTACATACAGGCCAAGCTAATAAAAGCGTGTTAATAAATGAATGCGTTTTTCGCATTATGTGCAAGGTTTCAAATCTATGGCCATTTGGGGTGATCACAAGTTCAACTGACCTTATGTCCGTTAACCTTATGTGACCCAGACATCACATTATTGCATTGTCATCGAGCCTTGATACGTGTGCAAAGTTTTAATCAAACTTATCGCCATTCAAAGTGGTAATAAGGCCAATTGACCTTATGGCCGTTGACCTTATGTCACCACACCATCACATTAATGCATTTTCATCGAGCCTTGATACGTGAGCAAACTTATGGCCATTCAAAGTGGTAATAAGGCCAATTGACCTTATGGCCGTTGACCTTATGTCACCACACCATCACAGTAATGCATTGTCATCGAGCCGTGATACGTGTGCAAAGTTTCAATTAAACTTGTGGCCATTCAAAGTGGTAATATGGCCAATCGACCTTATGGCCACTGAACTTATGTCACCACACCGTCACATTAATGCATTGTCATCGGTCCTTGATACGTATGCATAGTTTCAAATTAATCAGACTTCTAGAAACCGATGAAAATTAAGCTCAAATATTCCCTTACATACAGGCCAAGCTAATAAAAGCGTGTTAGAAAGGGCTCCAGTATGCTCTTTCCTAGATGTGCAATGCATCCACTTCTATAATTAATAAATGATTGCCTTTTTCGCACTATGTGCAAGGTTTCAAATCTATGGCCATTTGGGGTAGTCACAAGTTCAATTGACCTTATATTCGTTAACCCACCATCACATAATTTCATTGTCATCGAGCCTTGATGCGTGTGCAAAGTTTCAATCAAACTTATGGCCATTCAAAGTGGTAATAAGGCCAATTTACCTTATGGCCGTTGACCTTATGTCACCACACCATCACAATAATGCATTGTCATCGATCCGTGATACGTGTGCAAAGTTTCCATCAAACTTATGGCGACTCAAAGTGGTAATAAGGCCAGTTGACCTTATGGCCGTTGACCTTATGTCACCACACCATCACACTAATGCATTGTCATCGGTCCTTGATACGTATGCTAAGTTTCAAATTAATCAGACTTTTAGAAGCCGGTGAAAATTAAGCTCAAAAATTCCGTTATATAGATACAGGCCAAGCTAATAAAAGCGTGTTAAAAAAGGGCTGCAGTATGCTCTTTCGTAGATGTACCATGCATCCACTTCTATCATTAATAAAGGAATGCGTTTTTTGCATTATGTGCAAGGTTTCAAATCTATGGCCATTTGGGGTGGTCATGAGTTCAATTGACCTTATGTCCGTTAACCTTATGTCACCCCAGCATCACATTATTGCATTGTCATCGAGTCTTGATTCGTGTGCAAAGTTTCAATCAAACTTATGGCCATTCTAAGTGGTAATAAGGCCAATTGACCTTATGACCGTTGACCTTATGTCACCACAAGTTCAATTGAACTTATGTCCGCTAACCTTATGTGACCCCAACATTACATTATTGCATTGTCATCGAGCCTTGATACGTGTGCAAAGTTTCAATCAAAGTTATGGCCATTCAAAGTGGTAATAAGGCCAATTGACCTTATGGTCGTTGACCTTATGTCACCAAACCATCACATTAACGCATTGTCATCGGTCCTTGATACGTATGCAAAGTTTCAAATTAATCAGACTTCTAGAAACCGGTGAAAATTAAGCTCAAACATTCCGTTACCTACAGGCCAAGCTAATAAAAGCGTGTTAATAAATGACTGCGTTTTTCCCATTATGTGCAAGGTTTCAAATCTATGGCCATTTGGGGTGGTCACAAGTTCAATTGAGCTTATGTCCGGTAACCTTATGTCACCACGCCATCACATTAATGCACTGTCATCCGTCCTTGATACGTATGCAAAGTTTCAAATTAATCAGACTTCTAGAAACCGGAGAAAATTAAGCTCAAAGATTCCGTTTCCTACAGGCCAAACTAATAAAAGCGTGTTAATAAATACTGCGTTTTTGCCATTATGTGCAAGGTTTCAAATCTATGGCCATTTGGGATGATCACAAGTTCACCTGACCTTATGTCCGTTAACCTTATGTGACCCCGCCATCACATTATTGCATTGTCATCGAGCCTTGATACGTGTGCAAAGTTTTAATCAAACTTATGGCCATTCAAAGAGGTAATAAGGCCAATTGACCTTATGGCCGTTGACCTTATGTCACCACACCATCACATTAATGCATTGTCATCGAGCCTTGATACGTGAGCAAAGTTTCAATCAAACTTATGACCATTCAAATTGGAAATAAGGCCAATTTACTTTATGGCCATTGACCTTATGTCACCAAAGCATCACAATAATGCATAGTCATCGAGCCGTGTCACGTGTGCAAAGTTTCAGTCAAACTTGTGGCCATTCAAAGTGTTAATAAGCCCAACTGACCTTATGGCCGCCGACCTTATGTCACCACACCATCACATTAATGCATTGTCATCAGTCCTTGATACGTATGCAAAGTTTCAAATTAATCAGACTTCTAGAAACCGGTGAAAATTAAGCTCAAAGATGCCGCTACATAGATACAGGCCAAGCTAATAAAAGCATGTTAAAAGTATGCTCTTTCGTAGATGTGCCATGCATCCAATTCTATCATTAATAAAGGAATGCGTTTTCGCATTATGTGCAAGGTTTCAAATCTATGGCCATTTGGGTTGGTCATGAGTTCAATTGACCTTATGTCCGTTAACCATATGTCACCACACCATCACATTAATGCATTGTTATCGACCCTTGATACGTGTGCAAAGTTTCAATCAAACTTATGGCGATTCAAAGTGGTAATAAAGCCAATTGACCTTATGGCCGTTGACCTTATGTCACCACACCATCACACTAACGCATTGTCATCGGTCCTTGATACGTATTAAAATTTTCAAATTAATCAGGCTTCGAGAAACCGGTGAAAATTAAGCTCAAAGATTCCGTTACATACAGGCCAAGCTAATAAAAGCGTGTTAATAAATGACTGCGTTTTTCGCATTATGTGCAAGGTTTCAAATCTATGGCCATTTGGGGTGGTCACAAGTTCAATTAACCTTATGTCCTTTAACCTTATGTCACCCCACCATCACATTATTGCATTGTCATCGAGGCTTGATACGTGTGCAAAGTTTCAATCAAACTTATGACTATTCAAAGTGGTAATTATGCCAATTGACCTTATGGTCGTTGACCTTATGTCACCACACCATCACAATAATGCATTATCATCGAACCGTGATACGTGTGCAAAGTTTCAATCAAACTTGTGGCCACTCAAAGTGGTAATAATGCCAATTGATCTTATGACCGCTGACCTTATGTCACCACACCATCACATTAATGCATTGTCATCGAGCCTTGATATGTGTGCAAAGTTTCAATCAAACTTATGGCCATTCAAAGTGGTAATAAGACCAATTGAACTTATGGCCGTTGACCTTATGTCACCACACCATCACATTAATGTATTGTCATCGGTCCTTGATACGTATGCAAAGTTTCAAATTAATCAGACTTCTAGAAACCGGTGAAAATTAAGCTCAAAGATGCCGTTACATAGATACAGGCCAAGCTAATAAAAGCGTGTTAAAAAAGGGCTCCAGTATGCTCTTTCGTAGATGTGCCATGCATCCACCTCTATCATTAATAAAGGAATGCGTTTTTTCGCATTATGTGCAAGGTTTCAAATCTATGGCCATTTGGGGTGGTCATGAGTTCAATTGACCTTATGTCATCGAGCCTTGATACGTGTGCAAAGTTTCAATCAAACTTATGGCCATTAAAAGTGGTAATAAGGCCAACTGACCATATGGCCGTTGACCTTATGTCACCACACCATCACATTAATGCATTGTCATCGAGCCTTGATACGTGTGCAAAGTTGTATCAAACTTATGGCCTCTCAAAGTGGTAATAAGGCCAATTGACCTCATGGCCGTTGACCTTATGTCACCACACCATCACATTAATGCATTGTCATCGAGCCTTGATATGTGTGCAAAGTTTCAATCAAACTTATGGCCATTCAAAGTGGTAATAAGACCAATTGAACTTATGGCCGTTGACCTTATGTCACCACACCATCACATTAACGCATTGTCATCGGTCCTTGATACGTATTCAAAGTTTCAAATTAATCAGACTTCCAGAAACCGGTGAAAATTAAGCTCAAAAATTCCGTTACATACAGGCCAAGCTAATAAAAGCGTGTTAATAAATGACTGCGTTTTTCGCATTATGTGCAAGGTTTCAAATCTATGTCCATTTGGGGTAGTCACAAGTTCAATTGACCTTATATCCGTTTACCCACCATCACATTATTGCATTGTAATCGAGCCTTGATACATGTGCAAAGTTTCAATCAAACTTATGGCCATTCAAAGTGGTAATAAGGCCAATTTTTCCTCATGGCCGTTGACCTTATGTCACCACACCATCACATTAATGCAGTGTCATCGAGCCGTGATACGTGTTCAAAGTTTCAATCAAACTTGTGGCTATTCAAAGTGGTAATAAGGCCAATCGACCTTATGGCCGCTGACCTTATCTCACCACACCATCACATTAATGCATTGTCATCGAGCCTTGATACGTGTGCAAAGTTGTATCAAACTTATGGCCATTCAAAGTATTAATAAGGCCAATTGACCTTATGGCCGTTGAACTTATTTCACCACACCATCACATTAATACATTTTCATCGGTCCTTGATGCGTATGCAAAGTTTCAAATTAATCAGACTTCTAGAAACCGGTGAAAATTAAGCTCAAAGATGCCGTTACGTAGATACAGGCCAAGCTAATAAAAGCGTGTTAAAAAAGGGCTCCAATATGCTCTTTCGTAGATGTGCCATGCATCCACTTCTATCATTAATAAAGGAATGCATTTTTCGCATTATGTTCAAGGTTTCAAATCTATGGCCATTTGGGGTGGTCATGAATTCAATTGACCTTATGTCCGTTAACCTTATGTCACACCACCCTCACATTATTTCATTGTCATCGAGCCTTGATACGTGTGCAAAGTTTCAATCAAACTTATGGCCATTAAAAGTGGTAATAAGGCCAACTGACCATATGGCCGTTGACCTTATGTCACCACACCATCACATTAATGCATTGTCATCGAGCCTTGATACGTGAGCAAACTTTCAATCAAACTTATGGTCATTCAAAGTGGTAATAAGGCCAATTGGCCTTATGGCCGTTGACCTTATATCACCACACCATCACATTAATGCATTGTCATCGGTCGTTGATACGTATTCAAAGTTTCAAATTAATTAGACTTCTAGAAACCGGAGAAAATTAAGCTCAAAGATGCCGTTACATAGATACAGGCCAAGCTAATAAAAGCGTGTTAAAAAAGGGCTCCAGTATGCTCTTTCGTAGATGTGCCATGCATCCACTTCTATAATTAATAAATGACTGCGTTTTTCGGATTATGTGCAAGGTTTCAAATCCTTGATACGTGAGCAAACTTTCAATCAAACTTATGGCCATTCAAAGGTGTAATAAGGCCAATTGACCTTATGGCCGTTGACCTTATGTCACCACACCATTACATTAATGCATTGTCATCGAGCCTTGATACGTGTGCAAAGTTTTAATCAAACTTATGGCCATTCAAAGTATTAATAAGGCCAGTTGACCTTATTTCAACACACCATCTCATTAATGCATTTTCATCGGTCGTTGATAGGTATTCATAGTTTCAAATTAATTAGACTTCTAGAAACCGGAGAAAATTAAGCTCAAAGATTCCGTTACATACAGGCCAAGCTAATAAAAGCGTGTTAATAAATGAAAGCGTTTTTCGCATTATGTGCAAGGTTTCAAATCTATGGCCATTTGGGGTGATCACAAGTTCAACTGACCTTATGTCCGTTAACCTAATGTGACCCAGCCATCACATTATTGCATTGTCATCGAACCTTGATACGTGTGCGAAGTTTTCATCAAACTTATGGCCATTCAAAGTGGTAATAAGGCCAATTGACCTTATGGCCGTTGACCTTATGTCACCACACCATCACATTAATGCATTGTCATCGAGCCTTGATACGTGAGCAAACTTTCAATCAAACTTATGGCCATTCAAAGTGGTAATAAGACCAATTGACCTTATGACCGTTGACCTTATGTCACCACAACCATCACAATAATGCATTGTCATCGAGCCGTTATACGTGTGCAAAGCTTCAATCAAACTTGTGGCCATTCAAAGTGGTAATAAGGCCAATCGACCTTATGGCCGCCGACCTTATGTCACCACACCAAATCTATGGCCATTTGGGGTAGTCACAAGTTCAATTGAACTTATATCCGTTAACACACCACCACATTATTGCATTGTCATCGAGCCTTGATACGTGTGCAAAGTTTCAATCAAACTTATGGCCATTCAAAGTGGTAATAAGGCCAACTGACCTTATGGCCGTTGACCTTATGTCACCACACCATCACATTAATGCATTGTCATCGAGCCTTGATACGTGTGCAAAGTTTTAATCAAACTTATGGCCATTCAAAGTATTAATAAGGTCAATTGACCTTATGGCCGTTGACCTTATTTCAACACACCATCACATTAATGCATTTTCATCGGTCGTTGATAGGTATTCAAAGTTTCAAATTAATTAGACTTCTAGAAACCGGAGAAAATTAAGCTCAAAGATTCCGTTACATACAGGCCAAGCTAATAAAAGCGTGTTAATAAATGAATGCGTTTTTCGCATTATGTGCAAGGTTTCAAATCTATGACCATTTGGGGTGATCACAAGTTCAACTGACCTTATGTCCTTTAACACAGCCATCACATTATTGCATTTTCATCGAGCCTTGATACGTGAGCAAACTTCCAATCAAACTTATGGCCATTCAAAATGGTAATAAGGCCAATTGACCTAATGGCCGTTGACCTTATGTCACCACACCATCACATTAATTCATTGTCATCGAGCCTTGATACGTGAGCAAGCTTTCAATCAAACTTATGGCCATTCAAAGTGGTAATAAGGCCAATTGACCTTATGGCCGTTGACCGTATGTCACCGCACCATCACATTAATGTATTGTCATCGATCCTTGATACGTATGCAAAGTTTCAAATTAATCAGACTTCTAGAAACCGTGAAAATTAAGCTCAAAGATGCCGTTACATAGATACAGGCCAAGCTAATAAAGGCGTGTTAAAAAAGGGCTCCAGTATGCTCTTTCGTAGATGTGCCATGCATCCACTTCTATAATTAATAAATGACTGCGTTTTTCGCATTATGTGCAAGGTTTCAAATCTATGGCCATTTGGGGTAGTCACAAGTTCAATTGACCTTATATCCGTTAACCCACCATCACATTATTGCATTGTCATCGAGCCTTGATACGTCTGCAAAGTTTCAATCAAACTTATGGCCATTCAAAGTGGTAATAAGGCCAATTGACCTTATGGCCGCTGACCTTATTTCAACACATCATCACATTAATGCATTTTTATCGCTCGTTGATAGGTATTCAAAGTTTCAAATTAATTAGACTTCTAGAAACCGGAGAAAATTAAGCTCAAAAATTCCGTTACATACAGGCCAAGCTAATAAAAGCGTGTTAATAAATGAATGCGTTTTTCGCATTATGTGCAAGGTTTCAAATCTATGGCCATTTGAGGTGATCACAAGTTCAACTGACCTTATGTCCGTTAACCTTATGTGACCCAGCCATCACATTATTGCATTGTCATCGAACCTTGATACGTGTGCGAAGTTTTCATCAAACTTATGGCCATTCAAAGTGGTAATAAGGCCAATTGACCTTATGGCCGTTGACCTTATGTCACCACACCATCACATTAATGCATTGTCATCGGTCCTTGATACGTATGCAAAGTTTCAAATTAATCAGACTTCTAGAAACCGGTGAAAAGTAAGCTCAAAGATGCCGTTACATAGATAAAGGCCAAGCTAATAAAAGCGTGTTAAAAAAGGGCTCCAGTATGCTCTTTCGTAGATGTGCCATGCATCCACTTCTATAATTAATAAATGACTACGTTTTTCGCATTATGTGCAAGGTTTCAAATTTATGGCCATTTGGGGTAGTCACAAGTTCAATTGACCTTATATCCGTTAACCCACCATCACATTATTGCATTGTCATCGAGCCTTGATACGTGTGCAAAGTTTTAATCAAACTTATGGCCATTCAAAGTGGTAATAAGGCCAATTGACCTTATGGCCGTTGACCTTATGTCACCACACTATCACATTAATGCATTGTCATCGAGCCTTGATACGTGAGAAAACTTTCAATCAAACTTATGGCCATTCAAAATGATAATAAGGCCAATTGACCTTATGGCCGTTGACCTTATGTCACCACACCATCACAATAATGCATTGTCATCGAGCCCTGATACGTGTGCAAAGTTTCAATCAAACTTGTGGCCATTCAAAGTGGTAATAAGTCCAATCGACCTTATGGCTGCTGACCTTATGTCACCACACCATCACATTAATGCATTGTCATCGGTCCTTGATACGTATGCAAAGTTTCAAATTAATCAGACTTCTAGAAACCGGTGAAAATTAAGCTCAAAGATGCCGTTTCCTACAGGCCAAACTAATAAAAGCGTGTTAATAAATACTGCGTTTTTGCCATTATGTGCAAGGTTTCAAATCTATGGCCATTTGGGATGATCACAAGTTCACCTGACCTTATGTCCGTTAACCTTATGTGACCCCACCATCAAATTATTGCATTGTCATCGAGCCTTGATACGTGTGCAAAGTTCCAATCAAACTTATGGCCATTCAAAGTGGTAATAAGGCCAATCGACCTTATGGCCGCTGACCTTATGTCACCACACCATCACACTAAGCCATTGTCATCGGTCCTTGATACGTATGTGTTTTGCGGGTAGTAGTGTAGACCCAGGAAGTCGGGCGGGTGCGTCGCAAATAAAAGAAAAGAAAAGACCGAGTTAGTATCACACAATAACAATTTTTATTCACTATATTAAAGAGAGCACTATTTGCTTTGTTTGTTGCAAGGGGTTTAATAAATTCAAATTAATTCAAATCCAAAGGGCATGTGCACATTTAAATGTAGGCAAGTGATTAATTGGAAATCTAGATTCAATAACAATCGCAAATATTTAATTGTAAAAATATATAACCCCGCAAAGCAGAGAATTAATTACAGCACACTTTACTATGCACTTGGCAAATTCACATGTAGGAAAATTAGTAATTTCAAATATTAATTATAATGAGAATCGCTACTTAGGGGCTAGCTGCTGGCTCGTGAACGTTCCAAAATAGAAGAAGGAGCCAAGACCGCGAACAAGTCCGCGGCACCTGCCGATAGCTAACTTTCGTTGAGTTTTTCCCCTTCAAAGTTAGCTCTCGGCTGGTGTTAGCCGTTAGCGGTATTAATAACAAAATAATTAATGTGCGTGTTAGGGTGGTCCGAAATATTTAGGCTGGTGGCCTAAACATGCCGGCCCCCTTGCGGCGAGCGACTTGAAACTCGGTGAGTACGCCAGCAACCTTCCCAAGGCAGGATAAACTAAATAAATTAAAAATATGATATGTATGTATAGTTGCGTGGTAAGTGCGATCTCCGTTGGACATCCGTGCTTTCAAATACTGCAGCCTCGCTGAGCTGTGGATGAAAGAGAAAAACGTTAGTGTTCAAGTACGTGGGGTTGCTTGGTTTAAAATGCACCTTGTGGTATAATTAAAGTTTTTATAGTGGGCGGGCTCCAGACACGACGAGGCCGAAAATTGTGGCTTGGGTGAGGAGCCCGCCGACAGTCGACGCGGGTGTGCCGCCGACCATAATACTGGCGTAGACGTCGGCGCCCAAAGTGAGCAACACTGGCGACGAGCGGTAAAACGTTGGATCGGCCAGCTTCATGAACTGGAATGGGGCCGCTACCAACGGGTCCAGATTTGCCGTGGGGTTAACCTGGCTTAGTTTGCTATTACGGTGGCTTGGGTCGTGATCTTTCCCGCTACCCCATACTTCCCTCGAAGAACGACGGTGCACCTCGAAAGACGTGCGGTATTGTTACGCCCCAGGTGTAGATCCTTGCACATATTGGCATCGATAATGCTGGTGGGAGCGTAGCCATCTAACAGGGCGTGAACCAGGTGTAAACGGCCTCCTGCCTCAATTCGGACTATGGCTGTCGGCGCGATGGCGATCAATGCTCGAGTTATAGTCGGTGCCGCTAAATTGTCCGGGAGTCGACCACTTCTGAAGCCAGTGGGGGTTTGTTGTTGCCTCACGAGAGCTCGATGGTTGTTGCGCAGTTGGAACAATAGCGGTGAATGAGTATTGCGCGTAGTCGCTCCTAAGTCGACATGCCACGGTAAATTGGGCACAATCTCACTCCGTGCGGTTTGGTGCACAGACGTTAAGCGATGGTGAACGCATTGGGGCGCGCCTCGGTTTTGGAGCGTTTGAATGCAAATCCAGGCATGTCTGGAAGTGGTAGCGTTTAGTAATATCGTTACATAGGTTGGTTGGGTGGCTAATGGCCGGAGACCAGGGGTCGACTCTGGCTGACGTATTGGTTGGCGTACTCGTGATAAGGGATTCATGTGGAATGCACATGCAGTGATTATGATATGCTTGTGATGGTTGAAACCACTATTAGACTTTATAAAAACTTTATTTGGATAGTACGCCTAAACGTATATTCTATTATGTTGAATATTTTCAACAGAGTGAAAATTTTAATATTGAAAACAATCAAAAAAAAAAACGGTGAAAAAAAATAAAGGTATCAAATTATGGAATATCGACTAGAGACAAACTATATTCTTCGGTCCTTGCCTAATGCAGGCAATACGCGGTAATATACGCTATTTTTGTGTAAAATATGGTATCACGGGTTACCCCTTGTATTTTCACGGCTCCGTGTAATTTAGAGTTGGTGAGTCAGATGGTCGTTTAAGCAACGTCGTGGGAACACTCTTTGTGCTGATTTGGGCCATGTTGTGTGAGGATCACAAATTGTGGTGTGTTTGTTGATTTCAACACAACCCTGGCGGGAATAGCCTACACTATCGAGTGTGGCAATTTGTAGGGCTGTCAGCTGATAACTCTTCCACTCATTGGAGTGAGACGGCTGTGCGGTGTTGCCAATTTGGCAGCGTAATGAGGCATAATGGTCATGTCACGAAATTATTTAGGAAAAACTCGCGTCTGAGTTCTGACGCGACATAAAATTTATAGTCTTTTCTAAAAACTTTAATTTCTCCCTTGGTTGTAGTATCCAAAGCATATATGAGACTACTTTATTCTTGCTTGGATTTCAAGCTGAAAAGGACTGACGAAACTTTATCGGAACTTCAATACACAAAAACAATTCCTATCATGAAAGCGAGACCACTATTGAGTGTGACATGTTTCTGTTTATGTTTTACATTTTAATTTTGCACTAACTTTTTAACAAGGAAAACAATGCAAATAAACCACGAAAATTATTTCGGTCTCGAGTGGTTCACTTTTTTCATAAGAAGGTTGATACTGATTGCGTTTTGTGCACCAAATTTTCAAACTACAAATTTTATCAAAAAAAAATAAAGAAGAAAAAAAAAACGGCCGAATGTAAAAAAAAAACTATCGAAATACAACCTGGCGCGTTTGTTTTCAGTTTTGTACTAACATTCGAGTTTGTTGGATCCCACGGATCCGACTTGTGGCCCCATGGGATCGCGCGCAATGTGTATACAGCGCAAGAACCGAAAAGAGCAAATGTCATCGAGTGGGGCAACCTTGTTTCGTTCATTCAAAATGTCATTCATTCATGGAAATGAGTATAGAGACATTTTTGAATGAATTTTCATTATGAAGAAAAACTTGTGATGGGTAAGTATGAGTATCGTTCCCTTTTTGATAATTTTATAAATTTTTCTAATTTCTTATTATTATTATTTTTTTTTTATTTCATTTCACCGGGCCGGCGTACACCTTGGGAGATTATAGAAAAATAATTAAAAGCATTGCAATTCGAATCACGAAAATATATTGAAATATCCTATGTAATTCTTCTCTGTGTTAACGAGGCAATTCCTATACATCAATTCGCCAGCCCAATCCCACTTGGGCCATTATCAGATAATCCACAGAATTTGAATTAGCCCCCAGCTTCACAATATGGATAAATCTGAGGAAGTTCCAACAAATTTGGCTTATTGGCGATTATTTTGGACACAAGTCCATCTCAACGCATTGTGCGACAAAATCTGCAGTTGCTCACACAATTTCTGGATGCAATTGTTGCTTTTGGACATGCGCATTTAATGCAACGTTCACAAATTAAATTGGCTCTTCTTTCCTGTCACCATCATGCAACTGATTTCCTTTACCCTATGCCTGGAAAGCCACTGGATGTTCGTAAGGTAGATGGACAGTATGAAGTATTCAGTTTGGTACAGAAGACGATAAAGCAGCGCCTAAGCCACAATATAACCAATGCACCTAAATTGAATGTGCCATGTGAGAGCATGTTGGCTGGCAGTATGGCAATGGCGCTTTGCTATATATCTAGCATACAACGTAATGCCGCTGCCGGAGTGAAGATGCATTCCCGCATTTTAGATGTAACAGGCAGCAACGAATGCACATCTCAGTATATGACATACATGAACGTCTTCTTTACGGCACAAAGGTTAGGTATTACTATTGATGTTCGTGCTTTAGATAAGACGATGAGTTTATTACGACAAGGTTGTGATATAACTGGTGGTCAATATCTACGCCTTACGCAGTTGGATGGTTTACTGCAATATCTGCTGTGGGTTTTTCTTCCTGATCCGCAAATGCGACAAAAGTTAGTTCTGCCTCCTGCAACTATAGTGGACTATAGGGCAGCTTGTTTTTGTCATCGAGAGTTAATTGACATTGGCTATGTTTGCTCGGTGTGTCTATCTATATTCTGCAAATTTAGTCCCATATGCACCACGTGCCGCACTGTCTTCAAGACACCTGGCCCACTACCTGTCAAACTGAAAAAGCAGAAAAGGTTTAATTATCTACACTACCTTCCGGTTAATGTTTAATTATTATCAATAGAATATTTATTTTTGGTTATTCACAGGTTAGAAGTACTTAAATTGTTAGATATGAAGGTGTTTGTAGATACCGATGCAGACATACGTTTGGCCAGACGTCTGAAGAGGGACATTTCACAGCGCGGACGTGATCTCAGCGGCGTACTTAAGCAGTATTTGACTTTGGTGAAACCATCCTATGCCACTTATATTGCACTATCTATGGCGCATGCCGATATTATAGTGCCCCGTGGTGGTGAAAACATTAGTGAAATCTTATAAGGATCTACCAATGCCGAAGTCGCTTCATCTACTGCATACGTACCCAAGCAGTTGTTCCTCCCAGGATTTCATACTTGGCGTAAGTGTAGACTGCTCACAATGAAAAAATATGCAATTATGATAATTTCGACCGTTAACAGGGGCCAGGATGCAGTGATATTGCAGCAGGCGGGACCATGGCACTCAGTGAGGCGGGACCTCCAATTGACGACGTCGAAAACGCCCAGGGGCACGTTTTAGCAACTACTATGGACACCTTTACCTGACTGGGTAAGTGAGACAGATGAGGACCCCTATTTTCGAGGCAAAAAACGCCAGTAGCTTACATATGTATATGAAATTTCAATAAATATGCCACCGTGTAACGACAATTACACTTACATACTCAATTCTGGTGCATTTAATACCTTTTGAAGTTGTGACCAAGTGGTTGCGAAGTATTCTTATTCACCTCATTGTACTTGATTCGAGATTCCAAAATATAGTGGAACGGACTAAGTAGCTTCAAATTTTATGTCAATGTATTCCTTGTAACTGTTTGCCCTTATTACTTCGCTACCAACCAACATAAATAATGGGTGGCTACACCCTATTGGACACTACTCAGGTCATCATTTGATTAGCTATGCTGTTTTCATTCTTCGTGGGATACAAGTATGCCTTAAAGGGGCATGATATTAGTGAAGACACTAAAGGTGCCGGCATGTGATGGAAACGCACCGGCGACGTCTGGGGGCTCGTTTTGATAGCTTTCGCAAGAATTATTAATGGTGCTGTAGGTGAGTACCAAAAGGAATGCACCACATCACGTATCGTACGCGCATGGGAAATCACGGGCTGTGCCAAAAAATGCAAATGAAAGCGAACGTGAAATGATGGCGATAGAACGTGCTGCAGAGGCAAACAATCTCGTAGCGTACTTAATACACGACTCCGGACGTACACCAATTTAACCCAATTCAAACTATGTTGGCCATTGGTCCAGCAGAGGTTGATGATATTGATAAGGTTACTGGGTTTTTAAAACTTTGTAAAGCATTTGCCATCTGCGATCAAGGTCGTGCTAAGCTTAGATAATTCATTTATACACAGGCAAACCGCTTATCGTTTTAAAAATAGAAAAGGGTGGAAATAAACCATTGCGTAGGACATGTAATTCGTCATCGACACATCACGTCGTATATAGCCAGTTCATTTACATACTGGCCAAATATTTTGTCATGGTCAGAGCAGCCACACTGAGCTACTCTTACCATGGCAAGGCTGATCTTCTTTGATTTTAGCCTTTTAGTTAACATTGTTTATGTGTCTATTGACATTAAAAAATATCCAATCAAGAGTCACAATTATTCAGTTGTGAATTGCCTAGAAATCGCACAATTCGACCTTCGTTGTTCATTTAAATTATATATCCTGATTATCAAACCCGCCTTGCGAGATAACCGCGTTAGGTTAAACCATGTAAGGAATGATGTTTCGTAATTGTTTCAGGATTTTAGGTGATATGAGGAATTTTGAGTATCTCGCAATGGGTGTACACACAATTGCACATGCGTGTGTGGGCGTGTAATTGCCGATTCATTGGTATTATGTCGCAGATGGTAGATCTGCGTTAGGATTGTTGGCTTCGTTTGGGGTGAACGAGAGTTGGGTTAAGCGGGTTGTTATAACGGTTGAAAGAGCGGGGTGATCGGTTTGTTGGCCTCGTTCGGGGTGAGCGAAAGCTGGGTTAAGCGGGTTGTTGGCCTCGTTCGGGGTGAACGAGAGCTGGCTTAAGCGGGTTGTTGGCCTCGTTCGGGGTGAACGAGAGCACGGTTAAGCGGGTTGTTGCACGGGTGGAAGTTACAGATCTTCCCCACCCTCACTGATTGGTCTGGTGGTTTGTCCCCTTGCCGTATCCAGTTCGACGACTCGAACTCGGTTATCGGGGCCATAATGAAGGTTGGCTATCCGACCTAGTCTCCATTCGTTAGGGGGCAGATTATCCTCCTTAATGACGACTAGGTCCCCCTGTTTGAGATTTGATTGTGGATGCTTCCACTTAATGCGCTTCTGCAATTCGGTGAGATACTCCGTTTTCCACCGTTTGCAGAAGGTTTGATAAAGCGCCTTAAGTTTTTCCCATCGATTGACGAGTGATGCGCGATTCTCGCTGACGTCAATCTCGGGTGGCGCTAGCAGGTGGCCGTCGACTAGGAAGTGTCCGGGGGTAAGTGGCTCCAGGTTGGACGGGTCATTTGAAGACGGGCTTGGGGGTCGTGAGTTGAGCAGGATTCAATCCTACACAAGAGGGTGCTAAACTCCTCGAGGGTAAATTTATGATCCGATGCGATCTTTTTGAAATGAGTTTTGAAACTCCTGACTCCCGCTTCCCACAGCCCGCCCATATGAGGATCAGCTGCTGGTATGAAATGCCATGTCAGGGTTTGGTGGGCGTATTTAGAGAGGGTTTGGTCGCGCGCATCAACGAGGAATGCCTTGAACTCTGCGCGGAGAGCCCTCGACGCACCGACAAAGTTCGTCCCGTTGTCGGAATAGAGGTATTTCGGGCATCCTCTTCTGGCGACAAACCGGCTAAATGCTGCGAGAAACGCGGCGGTGCTGAGGTCGCTATTCGCCTATAAGTGGATTGCCTTAGTCGCAAAGCAGACGAATAGGCAGACGTAACCTTTAGACATGCGGCATCCTCGTCCGCTGTAAGACTTGATGTCAAACGGTCCGGCAAAATCCACCGCGGTGTTGGTAAATGCCCGAGAAAAGGTAGTACGTTCCGCAGGGAGAATTTCCATGAGTTGCGTCGGGGAACGTTTGTGGAATAGCGTACAGGCCTTGCAGTTGTGAATGATGGATCGGATCATGTTTTTGACCCGAGGTATCCAATACTGCGTGCGTAGGAGCCGCAGCATTAGTTGGTTTCCGCCATGTATGGAAATGGTGTGGACGAACTGGACTAGGAGACGGGTGAGTCGGCAGGCGTAAGGGAAGATTATTGGGTGACGCTCGTCGACGGGAACGTCCCTGGATGCGTTGAGGCGATCAAGAATTTCTCGCTATTGTTGATGGTC
The DNA here is from genome assembly GCF_040869045.1 of Eurosta solidaginis. Classification (NCBI taxonomy): domain Eukaryota; kingdom Metazoa; phylum Arthropoda; class Insecta; order Diptera; family Tephritidae; genus Eurosta; species Eurosta solidaginis. The sequence continues at coordinate 202,566,710 of NC_090324.1, forward strand.
GTTGCTGCATGCCCTTGCACTCGTTTTTCTTCGATGTCTGTGTGGTACTCCTGTTCGCCTTGAGATGGTCATTTCGCTTTGCCTTCTTGCAGCCAAGAAGGTTCCTGCCACCACAAAGAGTTGTCGACCAGGTCCGTGGCGGGAAGTCCTCTGCTGGCTAAGTCCGCTGGATATGATGCGGACTCAACATGATGCCATGCTTTCGTTCCTACCTTTTCCACGATTTTTGTCACCCTGTGAGCTACAAATGTTGACCAGGAACAAGGGTGTTTTCGAATCCATGCTAGGACGATGGTCGAATCTGTCCATAGGTGAATGTTAAATGTGCCTAAGTTCAGGTTCTCCATCACAGTTTCCAAAGTCTCAGCCAGCAAGACGGCACCGCATAACTCCAATCGTGGCAATGAAATTGTTTTCACTGGTGCCACCCTTGTTTTTGCCATAAGTAGACTAACGTAGATCATATCGTTGATCTGAGCTCGCACGTAAACAGTAGCCGCGTAGGCCTTTTCGGACGCGTCACAGAAGCCGTGAATTTCTATATCGTTGGTTGGGGTGAAGTGCACCCACCGAGGTATACGAATCTGGTTAATGGCGGGGTACTCCTGCATAAAGGTTTTCCACCGATCTAAAGTGATTGAGGATACCGGTTCATCCCAATCCGTCCCCTCTAGCCAAATGTTCTGCATTAATATCTTAGCTACGATGAAAACTGGAGCGAGCCAGCCTAAAGGGTCGAAGAGTTTGGCGATGGCAGATAGGATCGCCCTCTTTTTAAAGATTTCCTGGTTTTCGATTGGTTTCGCTGTGAAATAAAAATAGTCGGAATGCGCGTTCCAACGGATGCCTAGGGTTTTTACCATGCTCGCATCCTCGAACTCCAAAAAGTCTTCCGTAAGCCTGTGAGGTTTGGGTATGCCCTGTAGTATCCTACTGCAATTAGAGGTCCATTTTCGCAGAGGGAATCCTGCTGACTTTAATGCAGCTGTGATTTCATCACGAGCAGTGATCGCTGCCTCGATGCTATGCCCCTCTGCCAGGACGTCGTCGACGTACATGCTATTTCGCAAGATGCGCGATGCGATCGGCAGTGAAGGCTCGACTCATCTGCAAGTTGATGTAGGGTTCTGATCGCTAGATAGGGGGCACAGTTGACCCCAAAGGTTACCGTGTTGAGCTCATACACGCTGACAGGGTCCTCTGCTTTGAGTCGAAAAACTATTCTTTGGTATTGGGTTTGATTTTCCTTTACCCAAATTTGCCTGTTCATCTTCTCAATGTCGCTGTTGAAGACGTACTTGTAGAATCTCCATCGGAGTAGCAGTATTGTTAAGTCGGATTGAAGTACTGGGCCGGTGTGTAGAACATCGTTCAGGCTTGTGCCATTGGATGTCGGGCACGACGCGTTGAAAACGACCCTCACTTTAGTCGTTGTACTTTCCTCTTTGATAACCGCATGATGCGGCAAGAGGTAGCAATCAGATGATTGTGGTGGTACTACGGTGTGTACCTTGGACGTGTGCCCTAACGTTACGTATTCTGTCAGTACACTATTGTATTCCATCTGTAGGGCCGGTGTCTTGGCTAGGCGTGTCTCGGTCCGATAGAACTGAGAGCAGACGCTCTTGAGAGATGGGCCCAAACAGACGGTTTTTGGGAAGCTTTGTTTGAATGGAAGGGCGACGGTATATCTTTCATCTGAATTCCTTTCCGTTGTGTTTTTATATAGTGCCTCGCAATAGGCATTATCTTCGGTCAGGGCCTTTTTTGTAGGTACGTTTTCAAGTTCCCAGAAAGCGGCTAGCTGCTTATCTAGGCTAATTTCATTGAAAAAGGATACCCGCGTATTGGTTGGGTGAGGTGCATCTGCACAACCGGTTAAAATCCAACCGAAGACGGTTTCTTGGGCGAGAAGCGTATTTAGAACGTTCTTCGGTATACCGATAGTATTATCTGGGGATAAACGTCGCCTCCAAGCATGAGGTCGACTGGTTCATTAACGAAGAACCTCTTATCCGCCAGAATCAGATCAGGGAACGCTTGTCAAGTCGTTGCGCTAACTTGGCAAGTCGGAAGGTCCGCTGTTAGTTGAGGCTGGACTAGGACCACTGTATCAATGCTTACTAAGGGGTCTGTAAGCGAACCTAGCGTAATCGCACATGATTCCTTTACCTGTGCAGATGGTGTATTATTTATTCCTGACACCTGCACATGCAAACGTTTGGATGGAAGTTTTATTCGCTTTTTAGTCTTTCTGTTATGAAAGAGCATTCGGACTCAGAGTCTATCAGCGCTCTGGCGGAAAATTTCACTCCGTTGTAGATTATATTAACCCGCGCTGTTCCTAATAACATCCCTTTTGTTGTGTTAGCATGACACGAAGAGACGTTATTAGTATTATCTTGTATTTTTTCGGACTCCATCCTTGCCCTAGCCTGCTGTGAGGTTGAAGGTGTGTTGCCGGTGGCGTTTTGAGTCCACCTTTGAGGAGTTGTCTTTTGTTGTGCTGTCGGGAGATGGAGCAAGGTATTGTGCCTTGCGTGGCACGTGCTGCAGTTGAATGGGCTGGTGCATCGTGTCACGGTGTGTCCACCCGACAGACAATTCCGACAGTAACTATTGCTCTTTATAAACTCGATTTTCCCTGACATCGACAACCTACGGAATTTTTGGCAATTTCGTAATTTGTGCTCCGTACTGTTGCATATCTTACATGCCGATTTTTGTACGCTGGCTTGGTAAACCCCAAGTTTCGTAGAATTTTCCCTAGAATTCGCATTTTGACTTTTGGGTGATTTTGTAGTTTTGTTACCCCTAAGATCAGAAACCGTATCTAATGTCTGGAAGCGATTGGACAGGAATTTGTGCATATCTTCCCATTTCGGAATATCTGTTTTTCGTTCTACGGTCTGTTCCCAAAGAGCCAGTGTAGATTCCAGGGAGCTTTGTGGAGCATAAGTAAGTTATAATTGCATCCCAATTTGTGATGTCAGTTTATGACATTGTAGCGCAGAAATGCAATTGTTGATCTCACGTTGCAATTTTTTAATTGATGTTCCACACTCCGACTCGACTGCCGTCAGATTAAATAAAAGTTTTAGTTGTGTGTTGACGAGGATACGTTTATATTCGTACCTGTCGCTTAGATTTTTCCAGGCGGTTGCAAAACCCTCGTTTGTTAATGAGCACTTGCCCACTATTTCTTTTGCCTCCCCTTGAGTTTTTTGTTTTAGATAATATAATTGCTCGACATCTTTCAGATCAGTATTGTGGATGTAGATAGCCGTGAACATATCTCTAAAGGCTGGCCAGGAAAGGTAGTCGCCTTTAAATACATCGGTGTCGCAAGGCGGTAGCCGCATTTTATGTCCACGGCGCGAGGAGTCTTCATCCTTTGCTTCGTCTTTTGCCGGCTGTGGGGGGATAACTTCGACTTCAGCCGCCACAGCAGACATGCATTGCAGGTAGCATGCAAAGCGACTTTTATTCTTTCTTCTTAGCGAGCTGAGTTCCTCTTTGGACAGCTCAGGATTGCTCAGAAGAATTTCATATGTGGACTTGGTCTTCTTCCATAGTGCCCTTAGCTCCTCTTGCAGTAGTGCAAGGGTGTGCTTGTTCCGGGATTCGTCCGGGGCGGAGTTGAAATCTTGTTCAAACTCGGCTATGGAATCAGCCAATCTAATATAAGTCTCCATTGATTTTATTAATTTGAATATCTTGTTTCTTTAAAGGGTTCAAGATTGGAGGCAAAAACTTAAAGGCGTTGGTGTGTATCTAACCGCAGCAAAAATTATAAGTGTGTTTTATTTTTTGAACGTAGCCCAGCGATTGTGCTGTATAAGTAAAATCCTAAAAAACGCACGGATTGAAATTCTGGTCTGATTGAATGTGTTAACGCAGATAGCAATCTTATGTAAATTTAGTGATAACCAAAAATTTTAATCAGATGTAAATCTTGACGTGAATGAATGTGTGGCCAGTGATATGAACCAATTATAGAGATCCTCACGAGGATTATGTAAGCCACAGATAGAAATCCTGACGAGGATTTAATGTGTATACAGTGATATGGAAATAAACACAGATAGAAATCCTGACGAGGATTTAGTGTGTATAAAGTGATATAAAATACAGATTGAAATCCTGAGAGGATTTATTATGTATGTAGTGATACGCAGCACAGATAGAAATCCTGAAAGTTTCTAGTGTGTACAAAGTTATATTAAACACGGATAGAAGTCCTGAAAGGATTTAATGTGTCTACAGTGATGTGCAATGCAGAGAAGAGAATCGTCTGCAAATATTTAATGTGTCTTAACAGGTGTGTTGGACACAGATAGAAATATTTTCCAGAAATTTGGCGTGTTTAAAACAAAAAAATTTAAAAAACGCAGATGGTAATCACAATGTGGATATAGTGTGTAAAGTTTGAACCACAGATAGAAATCCCAACGAGGATTTAATGTGTATGCAAAAAGTGTGATGTGAACGCTGATGAGTATCCTCGAGTAGCCAACCAGGGTATCTTTCCCAACCAAAAGAAATAAATTTTGTATATTCAACTTGACGTGGAATACGTACAATTTAAAATATTTATTAAGAAAAAAGTGAGAAAAATACAGCTATATAATATGAAGTGATATAGTTTAATTGTGTGATCAAGCCACTAGCCACCCAACGTAGTGATACTTTTTGGCTTTTGGTATTATTTCAGCTCGCAAATTGCTTAATAAAACGAATTCCGTGATAGATAAGCTAAGGCTATCAACCAAGTGAAAATATGGTTCCTGTAGCAAGTTTTTGTCAACGTATGTGACGACGAGGGGTACAACACAGTGCAGTGATGAATGTGAAAAAAAAACTAAAAAAAATTCACTGACTGTCTGCCTTGAGCGGTGTCGAGTAACCCTTACCACTGGTGGGGGGAATTACCCGATCGTCAAAAGGCGATTGGTGTGTTTAAAACTGCGAAATCAAACAATTTCACTTGCTTTGCCTTTTTTGTCTATCACGGAATGCACCTTCCGTACGTAAATCACGTAAATAAAAAAAATTTTGTGCAACCAAGCAACCACGTAGCTTGTGTTTTTAGTTGATCGATGGGCAGCGATGTGTTGATGTGATGGACTGTAGAGTGACAACAAATTGTGATGATGATATGATGTGCTGATGCTATTGACGGATTGTATGTAATGTTGATGAGTAATGAGATGATGAGATGAAGCTATTGGATTGTATGCGATAATAATGTACTGTGTGGTTATGTGATCTCGATGCTAATGGACTGTATGTGATGTTGATTAGTGGACTGTTTGATGTTGTGATGATGATGTGATAATGTATTTACGGATTGTATGTGATGATTTTGTGGCTGTATGTGTGTTATGACCAGTTAAACTGTATGTGTGCTCGTTTGTTTTGTTTCGCTGATTACTTTTTCCAATGCTGGTTGATTTTAATAATTTTATAAATAATTTTGCTTTATTCAAACTATGGAAAATTGGCAAAATTTAAAATAGGTGCTGTTTTCTCTGGGGTTTTGAAGTTAGCGTCTGAATATTAATTTCCTCGGCGCGTAAGGACCAATGTTTTGCGGGGCAGTGTAGACCCAGGAAGTCGGGCGGGTGCGTCGCAAATAAAAGGAAAGGAAAGGCCGAGTTAGTATCACACAATAACAATTTTTATTCACTATATTAAAGAGAACATTATTTGCTTTGTTTGTTGCAAGGGGTTTAATAAATTCTAATTAATTCAAATCCAAAGGGCATGTGCACATTTAAATGTAGGCAAGTGATTAATTGGAAATCTAGATTCAATAACAATCGCAAATATTAAATTGTAAAAATATATAACCCCACAAAGCAGAGAATTAATTACAGCACACTTTACTATGCACTTGGCAAATTCACATGTAGGAAAATCAGTAATTTCAAATATTAATTATAATGAGAATCGCTACTTAGGAAAAATGAAAAATGGGGAAAATGGTTGGTTTGTATAACTCACCTTGGGCTAGCTGATGGCTCGTGAACGTTCCAAAATAGAAGAAGGAGCCAAGACCGCGAACAAGTCCGCGGCACCTGCCGATAGCTTTTTTATAGAGTTTTTCCCCTTCAAAGTTAGCTCTCGGCTGATGTTAACCGTTACCGGTATTAATAACAAAATAATTAATGTGCGTGTTAGGGTGGTCCGAAATATTTAGGCTGGTGGCCTAAAGAGTATGCAAAATTTCAAATTAATCAGACTTCTAGAAACCGGTGAAAATTATGCTCAAAGATGCCGTTACATAGATACCTACCAAGCTAATAAAATCGTGTTAAAAAAGGGCTCCAGTATGCTCTTTCGTAGATGCGCCATGCATCTATCATTAATTGCGTTTATCGCATTATGTGCAAGGTTTTAAATCTATGGCCATTTGGGGTGGTCATAAGTTCAATAGACCTTATGTCCGTTTACCTTATGTCAACCCACCATCACATTATTTCATTGCCATCGAGCTTTGATACGCGTGCAAAATTTAAATCAAACTTATGGCCATTCAAAGTGGTAATAAAGCCAATTGATCTTATGGCCGTTGACCTTATATCACCACACCATCACATTAATGCATTGTCATCGACCCTTGATTCGTGCGCAAAGTTTCAATCAAACTTATGGCCGCTCAAAGTGGTAATAAGGCCAATTGACTTTATGGCCGTTGACCTTATGTCACCACACCATCACATTAATGCATTGCCATCGAGCTTTGATACGTGTGCAAAGTTTCAATCAAACTTATGGCCTCTCAAAGTGGTAATAAGGCCAATCGACCTTATGGCCGTTGACCTTATGTCACCATACCATTACATTAATGCATTGTCATCGACCCTTGATACGTGCACAAAGTTTCAATCAAACCTATGGCCTCTCAAAGTGGTAATAAGGCCAATTGTCTTTGTGGCCGTTGACCTTATGTCGCCACACCATCACATTAATGCATTGCCATCGAGCCTTGATACGTGTGCAAAGTTTCAGTCAAACTTATGGCCTCTCAAAGTGGTAATAAGGCCAATTGACCTTATGGCCGTTGACCTTATGTCACCATACCATTACATTAATGCATTGTCATCGATCCTTGATACGTGCGCAAAGTGTCAATCAAACGTATGGCCTCTCAAACTGGTAATAAGGCCAATTGACTTTATGGCCGTTGACCTTATGTCACCACACCATCACATTAATGCATTGCCATCGAGCCTTGATACGTGCGCAAAGCTTCAATCAAACTTATGGCCTCTCAAAGTGGTAATAAGGCCAATTGACTTTATGGCCGTTGACCTTATGTCACCACACCTTCACATTAATGCATTGCCATCGAGCCTTGATACGTGCGCAAAGTTTCAATCAAACTTATGGCCTCTCAAAGTGGTAATAAGGCCAATCGACCTTATGGCCGTTGAACTTATGTCACCACACCATCACATTAATGCATTGCCATCGAGCCTTGATACGTGCGCAAAGCTTCAATCAAACTTATGGCCTCTCAAAGTAGTAATAAGGCCAATTGACTTTATGGCCGTTGACCTTATGTCACCACACCATCACATTAATGCATTGCCATCGAGCCTTGATACGTGCGCAAAGTTTCAATCAAACTTATGGCCTCTCAAAGTGGTAATAAGGCCAATCGACCTTATGGCCGTTGACCTTATGTCACCACACCATCACATTAATGCATTGCCATCGAGCCTTGATACGTGTGCAAAGTTTCAATCAAACTTATGGCCTCTCAAAGTGGTAATAATGCCAATTGACCTTATGGCCGTTGACCTTATGTCACCATACCATTACATTAATGCATTGTCTTCGACCCTTGATTCATGTGCAAAGTTTCAATCAAACTTATGGCCTATCAAAGTGGTAATAAGGCCAATTGACTTTATGGCCGTTGACCTTATGTCACCACACCATCACATTAATGCATTGCCATCGAGCCTTGATACGTGTGCAAAGTTTCAATCAAATTTACGGCCTCTCAAAGCGGTAATAAGGCCAATTGACCTTATGGCCGTTGACCTTTTGTCACCATACCATTACAGTAATGCATTTTAATCGACCATTGATACGTGCGCAAAGTTTCCATCAAACTTATGGCCTCTCAAAGTGGTAATAAGGCCAATTGACTTTATGGCCGTTGACCTTATGTCACCACACCATCACATTATGCATTGCCATCGAGCCTTGAAACGTGTGCAAAGTTTCAATCAAACTTATGGCCTCTCAAAGTGGTAATAAGGCCAATTGACCTTATGGCCGTTGACCTTATGTCACCATACCATTACATTAATGCATTTTCATCGACCTTGATACGTGTGCAAAGTTTCAATCAAACTTATGGCCTCTCAAAGTGGTAATAAGGCTAATTGACCTTATGGCCGTTTACCTTATGTCACCACACCATCTCATTAATGCATTGTCATCGAGCCTTGATACGTGTGCAAAGTTTCAATCAAACTTGTGGCCATTCAAAGTGTTAATAAGGCCAATTGACCTTATGGCCGCTGACCTTATGTCACCACACCATCACATTAACGCATTGTCATCGGTCCTTGATACGTATTAAAAGTTTCAAATTAATCAGGCTTCTAGAAACCGGTGAAAATTAAATTCAAAGATTCCGTTACATACAGGCCAAGCTAATAAAAGCGTGCTAATAAATGACTGCGTTTTTCGCATTATGTGCAAGGTTTCAAATCTGTGGCCATTTGGGGTGGTCACAAGTTCAATAGACCTTATATCCGTTAACCCACCATCACATTATTGCATTGTCATCGAGTCTTGATACGTATGCAAAGTTCCAATCAAACTTATGGCCATTCAAAGTGGTAATAGGGCCAACTGACCTTATGGCCGTTGACCTTATGTCACCACACTTGATACGTGAGCTAATAAAAGCGCGTTAATAAATTACTGCGTTTTTCGCATTATGTGCAAGGTTTCAAATCTATGGCCATTTGGGGTGGTCATGAGTTCAATTGACCTTATGTCCGTTAAGCTTATGTCACCCCACCATCACATTATTGCATTGTCATCGAGCCTTGATACGTGTGGTAAGTTCTAATCAAACTTATGGCCATTCAAAGTGGTAATAAAATCAATTGACCTTATGGCCGTTGAGCTTATGTCACCATACAATTACATTAATGCATTGTCATCGACCCTTGATACGTGCGCAAAGTTTCAATCAAACTTATGGCATATCAAAGTGGTAATAAGGCCAATTGACTTTTTGGCCGTTGACCTTATGTCACCACACCATCACATTAATGCATTTTCATCGACCCTTGATACGTGCGCAAAGTTTCAATCAAACTTATGGCATCTCAAAGTGGTAATAAGGCCAATTGACTTTACGGCCGTTGACCTTATGTCACCACACCATCACATTAATACATTGCCATCGAGCCTTGATACGTGTGCAAAGTTTCAATCAAACTTATGGCCTCTCAAAGTGGTAATAAGGCCAATTGACCTTATGGCCGTTGACTTTATGTCACCACACCATCACATTAACGCATTGTCATCGGTCCTTGATACGTATGCAAAGTTTCAAATTAATCAGACTTCTAGAAACCGGTGAAAATTAAGCTCAAAAATTCCGTTACATACAGGCCAAGCTAATAAAAGCGTGCTAATAAATGACTGCGTTTTTCGCATTATGTGCAAGGTTTCAAATCTGTGGCCATTTGGGGTAGTCACAAGTTCAATAGACCTTATATCCGTTAACCCACCATCACATTATTGCATTGTCATCGAGTCTTGATACGTATGCAAAGTTCCAATCAAACTTATGGCCATTCAAAGTGGTAATAGGGCCAACTGACCTTATGGCCGTTGACCTTATGTCACCACACTTGATACGTGAGCTAATAAAAGCGCGTTAATAAATTACTGCGTTTTTCGCATTATGTGCAAGGTTTCAAATCTATGGCCATTTGGGGTGGTCATGAGTTCAATTGACCTTATCTCCGTTAAGCTTATGTCACCCCACCATCACATTAATGCATTGTCATCGAGCCTTGATACGTGTGCAAAGTTTTAATCAAACTTATGGCCATTCAAAGCGGTAATAAAGCCAATTGACCTTATGGCCGTTGATCTTATGTCACCATACCATTACATTAATACATTGTCATCGACCCTTGATACGTGTGCAAAGTTTCAATCAAACTTATGGCCTCTCAAAGTGGTAATAAGGCCAATTGACCTTATGGCCGTTTACCTTATGTCACTACACCATCACATTAATGCATTGTCATCGAGCCTTGATACGTGTGCAAAGTTTTAATCAAACTTATGGCCATTCATAGTGGAATTATGGCCAATTGACCTTATGGCCGTTGACCTTATGTCACCACACCATCACATTAATGCATTGTCATCGAGCCTTGATATGTGTGGAAAGCTTCAATCAAACTTATGGCCTCTCAAAGTGGTAATAAGGCCAATTGACCTTATGACCGTTGACCTTATGTCACCATACTATTATATTGATGCATTTTCATCGACCCTTGATACGTGTGCAAAGTTTCAATCAAACGTATGGCCTCTCAAAGTGGTAATAAGGCCAATTGACTTTATGGCCGTTGACCTTTTGTCACCACGCCATCACATTAATGCATTGTCATCGAGCCTTGATACGTGTGCAAAGTTTCAATCAAACTTATGGCCATTCATAGTGGAATTATGGCCAATTGACCTTATGGCCGTTGACCTTATGTCACCACACCATCACATTAATGCATTGTCATCGAGCCTTGATATGTGTGCAAAGCTTCAAACAAACTTATGGCCTCTCAAAGTGGTAATAAGGCCAATTGACCGTTGACCTTATGTCACCATACCATTATATTGATGCATTTTCATCGACCCTTGATACGTGTGCAAAGTTTCAATCAAACGTATGGCCTCTCAAAGTGGTAATAAGGCCAATTGACTTTATGGCCGTTGACCTTTTGTCACCACGCCATCACATTAATGCATTGTCATCGAGCCTTGATACGTGTGCAAAGTTTCAATCAAACTTATGGCCATTCATAGTGGAATTATGGCCAATTGACCTTATGGCCGTTGACCTTATGTCACCGCACTATCACATTAATGCATTGCCATCGAGCCTTGATACGTGTGCAAAGTTTCAATCAAACTTATGGCCTCTCAAAGTGGTAATAAGGCCAATTGACCTTATGGCCGTTGACCTTATGTCACCATACCATTACATTTAAGGCATGGTCATCGACCCTTGATACGTATGCAAAGTTTCAATCAAACTTATGGCCTCTCAAAGTGGTAATAAGGCCAATTGACTTTATGGCCGTTGTCCTTATGTCACCACACCATCACACTAATGCATTGACATCGATCCTTGATACGTGTGCAAAGTTTAAATCAAACTTATGGCCTCTCAAAGTGGCAATAAGGCCAAGTGACCTTATGGCCGTTGACCTTATGTCACCATTCCATTACATTAATGCATTGTCATCGACCCTTGATACGAGCGCAAAGTTTCAATCAAACTTATGGCCTCTCAAAGTGGTAATAAGGCCAATTGACTTTATGGCCGTTGACCTTATGTCACCACACAATCACATTAATGCATTGCCCTCGAGCCTTGATACGTGTGCAAAGTTTCAATCAAACATATGGCCTCGGAAAGTGGTAATAAGGCCAATTGACCTTATGGCCGTTGACCTTATGTCACCATACCATTACAATAATGCATTTTCATCGACCCTTGATAAGTGCGCAAAGTTTCCATCAAACTTATGGCCTCTCAAAGTGGTAATAAGGCCAATTGACTTTATGGCCGTTGACCTTATGTCACCACACCATCACATTAATGCATCTCCATCGAGCCTTGATACGTGTGCAAAGTTTCAATCAAACTTATGGTCTCTCAAAGTGGTAATAAGGCCAATTGACCTTATGGCCGTTGACCTTATGTCAACATACCATTACATTAATGCTTTTTAATCGACCCTTGATACGTGTGCAAAGTTTCAATCAAACTTATGGCTCCTCAAAGTGGTAATAAGGCTAATTGACCTTATGGCCGTTTACCTTATGTCACCACACCATCTCATTAATGCATTGTCATCGAGCCTTGATACGTGTGCAAAGTTTCAATCAAACTTGTGGCCATTCAAAGTGCTAATAAGGCCAATTTACTTTATGGCCGCTGACCTTATGTCACCACACCATCACATTAACGCATTGTCATCGGTCCTTGATACGTATTAAAAGTTTCAAATTAATCAGGCTTCTAGAAACCGGTGAAAATTAAGCTCAAAAATTCCGTTACATACAGGCCAAGCTAATAAAAGCGCGTTAATAAATTACTGCGTTTTTCGCATTATGTGCAAGGTTTCAAATCTATGGCCATTTGGGGTGGTCATGAGTTCAATTGACCTTATGTCCGTTAACCTTATGTCACCCCACCATCACATTATTGCATTGTCATCGAGCCTTGATACGTGTGCAAAGTTTTAATCAAACTTATGGCCATTCAGAGTGGTAATAAGGCCAATTGACCTTATGGGCGTTGAGCTTATGTCACCATACCATTACATTAATGCATTGTCATCTACCCTTGATACGTGCGCAAAGTTTCAATCAAACTTATGGCCTCTCAAAGTGGTAATAAGGCCAATTGACTTTATGGCCGTTGACCTTATGTCGCCACACCATCACATTAATGCATTGCCATCGAGCCTTGATACGTGTGCAAAGTTTCAATCAAACTTATGGCCGCTCAAAGTGGTAAGCAGGCCAATTGACCTTATGGCCGTTGACCTTATGTCACCACACCATCACATTAACGCATTGTCATCGGTCCTTGATACGTATGCAAAGTTTCAAATTAATCAGGCTTCTAGAAACCGGTCAAAATTAAGCTCAAAAATTCCGTTACATACAGGCCAAGCTAATAAAAGCGTGCTAATAAATGACTGCATTTTTCGCATTATGTGCAAGGTTTCAAATCTATGGCCATTTGGGGTAGTCACAAGTTCAATAGAACTTATATCCGTTAACCCACCATCACACTATTGCATTGTCATCGAGCCTTGATACGTGTGCAAAGTTTCAATCAAACTTATGGCCATTCAAAGTGGTAATAAGGCCAATTGACCTTATGGCCGTTGACCTTATGTCACCACACCATCACATTAATGCATTGTCATCGAGCCTTGATATGTGTGCAAAGCTTCAATCAAACTTATGACCATTCAAAGTGGTAATAAGGCCAATTGACCTTATGGCCGTTCACCTTATGTCACCATACCATTACATTAATGCATTGTCATCGACCCTTGATACGTGCGCAAAGTTTCAATCAAACCTATGACCTCTAAAAGTGGTAATAAGGCCAATTGACTTTATGGCCGTTGACCTTATGTCACCACACCATCACATTAATGCATTGTCATCGAGCCTTGATACGTGTGCAAAGTTTTAATCAAACTTGTGGCCATTCAAAGTGGTAATAAGGCCAATTGACCTTATGGCCGTTGACCTTATGTCACCATACCATTACATTGATGCATTGTCATCGACCCGCGATATGTGTGCAAAGTTTCAATCAAACCTATGGCCTCTCAAAGTGTAATAAGGCCAATTGACCTTATGGCCGTTGACCTTATGTCACCACATCATCACATTAATGCATTGTCATCGAGCCTTGATATGTGTGCAAAGCTTCAATCAAACTTATGGTCATTCAAAGTGGTAATAAGGCCAATTGACCTTATGGCCGTTGACCTTATGTCACCATACCATTACATTAATGCATTGCCATCGACCCTTGATACGTGCGCAAAGTTTCAATCAAACTTATGGCCTCTCAAAGTGGTAATAAGGCCAATCAATCAATCAATTCAATCAAACCTATGGCCTCTAAAAGTGGTAATAAGGCCAATTGACTTTATGGCCGTTGACCTTATGTCACCACACCATCGCATTAAAGCATTGTCATCGAACCTTGATACGTGTGCAAAGTTTTAATCAAACTTATGGCCATTCAAAGTGGTAATAAGGCCAATTGACCTTATGGCCGTTGACCTTATGTCACCATACCATTACACTAATGCATTGTCATCGACCCTTGATACGTGTGCAAAGTTTCAATCAAACTTATGGCCATTCAAAGTGGTAATAAGGCCTATGTGCAAGGTTTCAAATCTATGGCCATTTGGGGTGGTCATAGGTTCAATTGACCTTATGTCCGTTAACCTTATGTCACCACACCATCACATTAACGCATTGTCATCGGTCCTTGATACGTATTAAAAGTTTCAAATTAATCAGACTTTTAGAAACCGGTGATAATTAAGCTCAAAAATTCCGTTACATACAGCCAAGCTAATAAAAGCGTGCTAATAAATGACTGCGTTTTTCGCATTATGTGCAAGGTTTCAAATCTTTGGCCATTTGGGGTAGTCACAAGTTCAATAGACCTTATATCCGTTAACCCACCATCACACTATTGCATTGTCATCGAGCCTTGATACGTGTGCAAAGTTTCAATCAAACTTATGGCCATTCAAAGTGGTAATAAGGCCAATTGACCATATGGCCGTTGACCTTATGTCACCACACCATCACATTAATGCATTGTCATCAACCCTTGATACGTGTGCAAAGTTTCAATCAAACTTATGGCCTCTCAAAGTGGTAATAAGGCCAATTGACCTTATGGCCGGTGACCTTATGTCACCACACCATCACATTAATGCATTGTCATCAACCCTTGATACGTGTGCAAAGTTTCAATCAAACTTATGGCCTCTCAAAGTGGTAATAAGGCCAATTGACCTTATGGCCGGTGACCTTATGTCACCACACCATCACATTAATGCATTGTCATCGAGCCTTGATATGTGTGCAAAGCTTCAATCAAACTTATGACCATTCAAAGTGGTAATAAGGCCAATTGACCTTATGGCCGTTGACCTTATGTCACCACACCATCACATTAATGCATTGTCATCGAGCCTTGATATGTGTGCAAAGCTTCAATCAAACTTATGACCATTCAAAGTGGTAATAAGGCCAATTGACCTTATGGCCGTTGACCTTATGTCACCATACCATTACACTAATGCATTGTCATCGACCCTTGATACGTGTGCAAAGTTTCAATCAAACTTATGGCCATTCAAAGTGGTAATAAGGCCTATGTGCAAGGTTTCAAATCTATGGCTATTTGTGGTGGTCATAGGTTCAATTGACCTTATGTCCGTTAACCTTATGTCACCCACCCACCATCTATGGCCATTTGGGGTGGTCATGAGTTCAATTGACCTTATGTCCGTTAACCATATGTCACCCCACCATCACATTATGGCATTGTCATCGAGCCTTGATACGTGTGCAAAGTTTCAATCAAACTTATGGCCATTCAAAGTGGTAATAAGGCCAATTGACCATATGGCCGTTGACCTTATGTCACCACACCATCACATTAATGCATTGTCATCAACCCTTGATACGTGTGCAAAGTTTCAATCAAACTTATGGCCTCTCAAAGTGGTAATAAGGCCAATTGACCTTATGGCCGGTGACCTTATGTCACCACACCATCACATTAATGCATTATCATCGAGCTTTGATATGTGTGCAAAGTCTCAATCAAACTTATGGCCATTCAAATTGGTAATAAGGCCAATTGACCTTGTGGCCGTTGACCTTATGTCCCCACACCATCACATTAACGCATTGTCATCGATCCTTGATACGTATGCAAAGTTTCAAATTAATCAGACTTTTAGAAACCGGTGATAATTAAGCTCAAAAATTCCGTTACATACAGCCAAGCTAATAAAAGCGTGCTAATAAATGACTGCGTTTTTCGCATTATGTGCAAGGTTTCAAATCTTTGGCCATTTGGGGTAGTCACAAGTTCAATAGACCTTATATCCGTTAACCCACCATCACATTATTGCATTGTCATCGAGCCTTGATACGTGTGCAAAGTTTTAATCAAACTTATGGCCATTCAAAGTGGTAATAAGGCCAATTGAACTTATGGCCGTTGACCTTATGTCACCATACCATTACACTAATGCATTGTCATCGACCCTTGATACGTGTGCAAAGTTTCAATCAAACTTATGGCCATTCAAAGTGGTAATAAGGCCTATGTGCAAGGTTTCAAATCTATGGCTACTTGGGGTGGTCATAGGTTCAATTGACCTTATGTCCGTTAACCTTATGTCACCCACCCACCATCTATGGCCATTTGGGGTGGTCATGAGTTAAATTGACCTTATGTCCGTTAACCATATGTCACCCCACCATCACATTATGGCATTGTCATCGAGCCTTGATACGTGTGCAAAGTTTCAATCAAACTTATGGCCATTCAAAGTGGTAATAAGGCAAATTGACCTTATGGCCGTTGACCTTATGTCACCACACCATCACATTAATGCATTGTCATCGAGCCTTGATACGTGTGCAAAGTTTTAATCAAACTTATGGCCATTCAAAGTGGTAATAAGGCCAATTGACCTTATGGCCGTTGACCTTATTTCACCACACCATTACATTAATGCATTGTCATCGGTCGTTTATAAGTATTCAAAGTTTCAAATTAATTAGACTTCTAGAAACCGGAGAAAATTAAGCTCAAAGATTCCGTTACATACAGGCCAAGCTAATAAAAGCGTGTTAATAAATGAATGCGTTTTTCACATTATGTAAAAGGTTTCAAATCTATGGCCATTTGGGGTGGTCACAAGTTCAATTGACCTTATGGCCGTTGACCTTATGTCACCACACCATCACATTAATGCATTGTCATCGAGACTTGATACGTGAGCAAACTTTCAATCAAACTTATGGCCATTCAAAGTGGTAATAAGGCCAATTGACCTTATGTCACCACACCATCACAATAATGCATTGTCACCGAGCCGTGATACGTGTGCAAAGTTTCAATCAAACTTATGGCCATTCAAAGTGGTAATAAGGCAAATTGACCTTATGGCCGTTGACTTTATGTCACCACACCATCACATTAATGCATTGTCATCGAGCCTTGATACGTGTGCAAAGTTTTAATCAAACTTATGGCCATTCAAAGTGGTAATAAGGCCAATTGACCTTATGGCCGTTGACCTTATTTCACCACACCATTACATTAATGCATTGTCATCGGTCGTTTATAAGTATTCAAAGTTTCAAATTAATTAGACTTCTAGAAACCAGAGAAAATTAAGCTCAAAGATTCCGTTACATACAGGCCAAGCTACTAAAAGCGTGTTAATAAATGAATGCGTTTTTCACATTATGTAAAAGGTTTCAAATCTATGGCCATTTGGGGTGGTCACAAGTTCAATTGACCTTATGGCCGTTGACCTTATGTCACCACACCATCACATTAATGCATTGTCATCGAGACTTGATACGTGAGCAAACTTTCAATCAAACTTATGGCCATTCAAAGTGGTAATAAGGCCAATTGACCTTATGTCACCACACCATCACAATAATGCATTGTCACCGAGCCGTGATACGTGTGCAAAGTTTCAATCAAACTTATGGCCATTCAAAGTGGTAATAATTCCAATTGACCTTATGGCCGTTGACCTTATGTCACCACTCCATCTTATTAATGTGTTGTCATCGACCCTTGATACGTATGCAAAGTTTCAAGTTAATCAGACTTCTAGAAACCGGTGAAAATTAAGCTCAAAAATTCCGTTACATACAGGCCAAGCTAATAAAAGCGTGCTAATAAATGCCTGCGTTTTTCGCATTATGTGCAAGGTTTCAAATCTATGGCCATTTGGGGTGATCACAAGTTCAGCTGACCTTATGTCCATTAACCTTATGTGACCCCGCCATCACATTTTTGCATTGCTATTCAAAGTGGTAATAAGGCCAATTGACCTTATGGCCGTTGACCTTATTTCACCACACCATCACATTAATGTATTGTCATCGGTCGTTGATAAGGCCAATTGACCTTATGGCCGTTGACCTTATGTCACCATACCATTACATTAATGCATTGTCATCGAGCCTTGATACGTGTCCAAAGTTTTAATCAAACTTATGGCCATTCAAAGTGGTAATAAGGCCAATTGACCTTATGGCCGTTGACCTTATGTCACCATACTATTACATTAATGCATTGTCATCGACCCTTGATACGTGTGCAAAGTTTCAATCAAACTTATGGCCTCTCAAAGTGGTAATAAGGCCAATTGACCTTATGGCCGTTGACCTTATGTCACCACACCATCACATTAATGCATTGTCATCGAGCCTTGATACGTGTGCAAAGTTTTACTGAAACTTATGGCCATTCAAAGGGGTAATAAGGCCAATTGACCTTATGGCCGTTGACCTTATGTCACCACACCATTACATTAATGCATTGTCATCGACCCTTGATACGTGTGCAAAGTTTCAATCAAACTTGTGGCCTCTCAAAGTGGTAATAAGGCCAATTGACCTTATGGCCGTTGATCTTATGTCACCACACCATCACATTAATGCATTGTCATCGAGCCTTAATATGTGTGCAAAGCTTCAATCAAACTTATGGCCTCTCAAAGTGGTAATAAGGCCAATTGACCTTATGGCCGTTGACCTTATGTCACCACACCATCACATTAATGCATTGTCATCGAGCCTTGATATGTGTGCAAAGCTTCAATCAAACTTATGACCATTCAAAGTGGTAATAAGGCCAATTGACCTTATGGCCGTTGACCTTATGTCACCATACCATTACATTAATGCATTGTCATCGACCCTTGATACGTGCGCAAAGTTTCAATCAAACCTATGACCTCTAAAAGTGGTAATAAGGCCAATTGACTTTATGGCCGTTGACCTTATGTCACCACACCATCACATTGATGCATTGTCATCGAGCCTTGATACGTATGCAAAGTTTCAAATTAATCAGACTTTTAGAAACCGGTGAAAATTAAGCTCAAAGATTCCGTTACATACAGGCCAAGCTAATAAAAGCGTGTTAATAAATGACTGCCTTTTTCCCATTATGTGCAAGGTTTCAAATCTGTGGCCATTTGGGGTGATCACAAGTTCAACTGACCTTATGTCCGTTAACCTTATATATATATATATATATATATATATATATATATATATATATATATATACTATAGGTGGACGCCTTTTCGAGATATCGCCATTGGGGTGGGCCAGGGTGACTCTAGAATGTGTTTGTACGATATGGGTATCAAATGAAAGGTGATAATGAGTATTTTAAAAGGGAGTAATCCTTAGTTCTATGGGTGGACGCCTTTTCAAGATATCGCCATAAAGGTGGACCAAGGGTGACTCTGGAAATTTGTACGATATGGGTATCAAACGAAAGGTGTTACTGAGCATTTTAAGAGGGAGTGGGCATTAGGTCTATAGGTGTACGCCTTTTCGAGATATCGCCATTAGGGTGGGCCAGGGGTGACTCTAGAATGTTCGTACGATATGGGTATCAAACGAAAGGTGTTACTGAGCATTTTAAGAGGGAGTGGACATTAGGTCTATAGGTGGACGCCTTTTCGAGATATCGCCATTAGGGTGGGCCAGGGGTGACTCTAGAATGATACGATATGGATATCAAATTAAAGGTATTAATGAGGGTTTTAAAAGCGGGTGGCCCTTAGATGTATATGTGAGGGCGTTCTCGCGATATCGACCAAAATGTGGACCAGGTGATCCAGAAAATCATCTGTCGGGTACTGCTAATTTATTTATATATGCAATACCACTAACAGTATTCCTGCCAAGATTCCAAAGGCTGTTGATTTCGCCTTGTACAACTTTTTAATTTTCTTCTATTTAATATGGTAGGTGTCACACCAATTTTACAAAGTTTTTTCCAAAGTTATATTTTGCGTCAATAAACCAATCCAGTTACCATGTTTCATCCCTTTTTTCGTATTTGGTATAGAATTATGGCATTTTTTTCATTTTTCGTAATTTTCGATATCGATAAAGTGGGCGGGGTTATGGTCGGATTTCGGCCATTTTTTATACCAAGATAAAGTGAGTTCAGATAAGTACGTGTGCTAATTTTAGTAAAGATATATCGGTTTTTGCTCAACTTATTGTTTTAACGGCCGAGCGGAAGGACAGACGGTGGTCTGTGTATAAAAAACTGGGCGTGGCTTTCACCGATTTCGCCCATTTTCACAGAGAACAGTTAACATCATAGAATCTATGCCCCTACCAAATTTGAGAAGGATTGGTAAATTTTTGTTCGACTTATGGCATTAAAAGTATTCTAGACAAACTAAATGAAAATCGGCGGAGCCACGCCCATTTTGAAATTTTCTTTTATTTTTGTATTTTGTTGCATCATATCATTACTGGAGTTGAATTTTGACTTAATTTACTTATATACAGTAAAGATATTAAATTTTTTGTTAAAATTAGAATTAAAAAAATTTTTTTTTTAAAAAGTGGGCGTGTTCTTCATCCAATTTTGCTAATTTTTATTTAGCACATATATAGTAATAGTAGTAACGTTCCTGTCAAATTTCATCATGATATCGTCAACGACTGCCAAATTACAACTTGCAAAACTTTTTAATTACCTTCCTGTAAAAGTGGGCGGTGCCACGCCCATTGTCCAAAATCTTACTAATTTTCTATTCTGCGTCATAACCTCAACCCATCTACCAAGTTTCATCACTTTAACCGCCTTTGGCAATGAATTATCGCATTTTTTCGGTTTTTCGAAATTTTCGATATCGAAAAAGTGGGCGTGGTTATAGTCCGATATCGTTCATTATAATAGCGATCTGAGATGAGTGCCATTGAATCTACATACCAAATTTCATCAAGATACCTCAAAATTTACTCAAGTTATCGTGTTAATGGACAGACGGACGGACGGACGGACGGACGGACGGACATGGCTCAATCAAATTTTTTTTCGATATTGATGATTTTAATATATGGAAGTCTATATCTATCTCGATTCCTTTATACCTGTACAACCAACCGTTATCCAATCAAAGTTAATATACTCTGTGAGCTCTGCTCAACTGAGTATAAAAATTCCAAAGATATGAAATATACAAAAAAAATGAAAGGAAATAAAAGAAAAATAAAAAAAAGTTTGAAAATTAGTTGAATAAAACAATATGCTAATCAAAAATTCAACGTTAGCTATCGCTTTAACCACCGATATACAAGCAAAATACCGTATATTATTTTAACTTAGTATTTGATACCAAAAGGCAAGAAAAATATAGTTGATCAAAAAGAAGTTAACGAGAAAAATAATCTGGTGTACGTGAACAGGCACACCCTAATGGTTGTCGTATCTAACTAATTCTTTTGATATCTTTAAAATTACAAAAAAAAAAAAACGAATTCATATGTATGTGGCAAAAATTCAAACGTTAAGCAAAAATTAAAAGTAAATCCCTGACCTAGGCTAAGGCATTATATATATCGGTCATTGACATGTATGTAAAGAAATGGAACACAAATAGTATTGTCAATTTTCTCACTCACCTGATCTCAGCACATCAGCATTGTAGGCGCCTTCAAGCTGCGGGGACCTGTGAGGAAGGGAAATTTACATACATATGTCTTTGCCTACTCATAAAAAAAAATACCTTTTACTGCCTGAGCAAAGGTTCAATGGGGTTTTTAAATGTCACCGCGATCACTCACTCGCGATAGCGGGCGGCGAGTGGGTGAATTACGCAATTTTAACAAAATAAAAAAAAATAAAAAAAAACAAAACGAAAATGCGAAAACTATAAGTGACAAAGAAATAAAAAAAAAACCGAAAAAATATAGAAAGTTTAAAACGAGAAAGAGCGAATTACAAAAAAAAAATCGAGGAGAGAAGCTCCAAAACGACAATTAAATGCTAGTGCTAGTGTATTTTTGAATATTACCCTAATTAAGAAAACTTAAGAAGAATTACTACCAACTAAATGTAAAAAGAAATGCCGAAGTGAACAAAATAAATTAATATGTGATATAAAAAAAACTATTGACAAAATTAATAACCAATAACAATAATAATCAAAAAGAGGTGAGGCAAATTAGGGATAAAACTCATTCAAAAAGAAATTTCAATAAAAAAAAAATGTGCAATCAAATGCCCTTTCATGCCTTCCTTGGGCGTTCGATGTTGATGCCGTCGGCGATGGGGACGTCGCTGTGTTGCTGCTGCTGTTGTCGCTTCTTGACGCTGCGTGGGTGCTGGTGGCGTCGCTGTCGTCGCTGCTGCTGTCTACCGGCCACTTTCGGTCACTTTGGCCGATCCTCTCTCTTGCGCTCTCTCTCTCCCTTCTCCGAGCCCTACTGATCGGCGGTCCCAATATTCCGCCGTTCCTGCGGTCGCTCTGGGTAATGTATGCGGGTAAGTATTCCGGCCCGTTTCCTTCGTCCCGCCAGAGAATTCTGCAAACGAAAAAAAAACCAAAATGACAAAAATCAAAATTTACAGCTGGTGTCTTTGTACATATGTATATACCTCACATAGCCATATTTTCCCAAGTTCGGTTGAGTATCTTCGATACCGAACTTTGGCTTATATGTCTATATGTCGGTATGTGCACATGTATATCAAATGCAGAAAAAAAATGTTAACTTTCATATTGGCTAAACCTTCTTCCTTTTAATTTTAACTGAACATACTTTAATGTGTAATTTAGAAATATAAGTTTATTTAGGCTTAATTTTTAGTTTTATTTTAAATTAATTTAATTAAGTTTAATTCCAATTTCATTTCAAAAAAAAGCTTTTATTCATTTCAATCTCAAATTTAATAATCGGTGTTGTAATTTACTTTTGATTTCACTTTTAGCAAGTTTACTTTAAATTAATATTGATTTTATTTTAATTCAATTTAATTTTTGATTTTACTTTAAATAAATTTAATCTAATTAATTTTGGATCTTATTTTAAGAAACTTTATTTCCATTTACTTTTCGTTTTTAATTTAGATACTTTTTATTCGGTTTAATTTTTCTTTTATTTTCAATAAATTTATTTTAATTTAATTTTGGAATTTTATTTCACATCACGGACTTTAGGTTACCACTGCTTTTATTTCCAACTAATTTAATTTAGGCTACTTTTTGATTTAATTTTCAACACATTAGGTTTTTTTAAATTTAGATTTTATTTTAGGCAAATTTAATTTAATTTCTTTTTGCGTTAATTTTAAATAACTTTAATTTAATTTAATTTTGATTTTACTTTAGCTAAATTTAACTTCATATAAATTTTATTTTTCTTTTTATATTCATTTTATTTTTAGTTTAATTTGCATTTTTTTCCAAATAAATTTTATTTTTGGTTTATTTCTGAGTTTTTTCTTTTCTTATTTTTAATGCTATTTTTTAGTTTTTTTTTTTCTATTTTTATTTATTTTATTTTTATTTTAAACACTTCTATTTTATTTATCATTTAATTTTATTTTTATCTTACGTAGGTTTTATTTGCTTTTACATTCTATTTTAAATAATTTGCAATTCTTAATCAAAAAATTTATTTTATTTAAAATCACGTGTTGCACCGTCTTCATTTCATCACAATTTTTATTAATTTTTCTTCACCATTTAAAATTGCTTTTAGTTTATAACACCTTTGGTTTACACACATGCTTTCTTTTATGCACAAAAATCTACTTTATAAAAAAAAGGAATTTCAAGATGAAAAAAAAGGTTTATATAAAAGCGCGTTTGATTTTAGTGCAAATTTAATTTCTTATAAAACTATTTAAAACCAAGACAAAAAAAATGGAAATTTACGATTTATTTTTATACTTGATTGAAATTTGCGTGTTCTAAATTCATGCAAAAAAAGGTTTTATTTAAATTTAAAGTGAATAACCAAAAAGGATTTAATTTAACAATTTTTAAATAAAAAGAATTTTTATAACTGTGTTACACTTACCGGTGGCAGGATGTTGAAGGGTTTTTTTTTTTTCTTCCGTGGGTTTGCGGTTTCTTTAATAAAGTGTTTAAAGAGCCGCTACAACGGTACGACCGTATCTGTATTTTTTTTCACATAAAAAATACATATATTTAAATTTTTTTTGTTTTGACTTGACTACTTTCACACGCGACTTTTCCGCAGCACGACCACGCACTATTAAGACAACTTTTCTAATGAATTTCTGAGTTTCGGTTAAATCTTCACATACCCGTATCTAAACGGAATTCCCTACATTTCACTCAAACACCACACACACATACGTATTTTGCTTTCGTTTTTCCACACGCACACACCCACGCATGTGCTTTCGTTTCATAACTTGAACACGCCCCCGCATGCGCATAGCAGCATCCTTCCACTAATGCTGCGCAACACGCCTAGCTACCGGGATTAAGATACTTTTGCATAGAATGCACATGGTTTGGTTGCTGGTGATGTTTTGCCCTTAAGGCTGGCGTAACAGGCTCGCACCCGCCGATGGGGCCTGCTCCATGGAGCGTGTGCGTAAAAAAGTATCATACGCCACCTTTCCGTTTTGTCTTCTCTAACAGCTCAATGTGTGGCCTCGACCCACGCCTCAATGCCGGGCAAGTAAAAACGTTTAAATAATGTAAGTAATGTAAGTGTCTACCTTCTACTCTATCACAGATCCACTTTTGGTCCTAAGCATCTAATTAATAAAATATCACAGTGTTAAAAAAAATAAGTGGTCAAGATTTGTTGGGGTAAATATCACAGATAGGGTTAAGGTCAGAGGAAGAAATAAAAATATCACAGTTGGCTACGTATAAATACGTAAATAATCTAAAAACTAAAACTAGATAATAGGGAGTGCATAAATGCAACAATAATTCAAAGCGGGTATAATAATCACTACATGGTCAGGTAGGTGTATCCATATAAAATAAAATCACTGGGCTCTAAAAAAAATATAAATACTAAATTAATAAGGAACATTTTTTTCAGATACGTCAATAGATAATTGCATCGTCAGGCATGCTAATAAATAGGTATAAATAAACAAATGTTAGTCAAAAGTTATTCAGACACAACGACACTTAACATATAACATTTAATATATCTCCACTACTCTACTTCGCAAAAATGTCTTTAGCATGGTATACCCCGATCTTTTTCCCACTTGAATCACCCAGCTCATACATCGAATTTCCAATAGCCCTTAGTACTATACATTTGACTTTTGGGGGCAAGCTTGGCATTATAATGATCAATCTGAGAACTCTGCTTAAAATTTCGGCGGTATACCACTTGTCCAATTTGAAACCTAACATCTCTACCTCTTGTATCATATACCTTTATACTACGCTCGTGTGCTAACTTCAGCTCTTTCTTAATTTTTTCTCTAATCAATTGCAACCTATCGCCGTTTATCTCCACTGCGCAGTCAACATCATTCAGTGAGCCCAACTTCCGGCATAGCTCATATGATGCTGCATGCAGTATCATTGGCATACCGAAAGTGGCCTGATAGGGTGACATGTTGATTGCGGAGTGGGCGGCACTTCGCAGAGCAAACGCCGCATCGCTAATGTGTCGGTCCCAGTTCTTTTGGTTTTCATCGATAAATGATCTTACGATCTGCAGTACTGACCGATTCACTCTATCTGCGGCGTTTTCCTGCGGTGAATAAAACGCTGTCTTGATATGTGTGGTACCATATTTTTCTAGGAGTGTAGCGAAAGTTCCTGAAACGAATTGTCTTCCATTGTCCGAATGGATGTATTCGGGTACCCCGAATATATGGAAGACTTCTCGTTCCAGGAATTTCACCACCTCCGCATGGGTTTCAAAAACACAAACTTTGTAAAATGATATAAACATACAAACACGAAGACATTACCATCAGACGTACGAGGATAAGGACCCATAAAATCTACAAACAAACGTTGAAAAGGCCGTTCGGTTACATGTTGCTTTCCCATTAGCGGTCTGTGAAAAGCATTTTGCGTTTTACTTTCCGCGCAAACTTCACATTCCTTTACATATCTACATACTTCTGTGACCATTCCTGGCCAGTAATATCTTTCCCGTAACCGCGACAAAGTTTTATGTATGCCCCCATGTCCTGCTGAAGGAGAGCTGTGAGCTGACTCTACCAACCCCTGTTGTAGTTCTGACGGAACCCAAAGCTTCCAGGCATGGTCCGCTTGAAGAGCGTCTCCCCGGTCAAACTGAGTCCGTTTATATACGTATCCGTCAGATACGCATAAGTCTGGCAACTTGTCCTTGTTATCTGCCACTGTTTTTCGCAA
This sequence comes from Eurosta solidaginis, assembly GCF_040869045.1. Lineage (NCBI taxonomy): Eukaryota > Metazoa > Arthropoda > Insecta > Diptera > Tephritidae > Eurosta > Eurosta solidaginis. The sequence continues at coordinate 202,592,971 of NC_090324.1, forward strand.
TTCGCAGTATTCGTCAGAGTCAAAATATGGCGAGTCTAGACATACGTCCATTACTCTATCACTGGGTATTATTTCTTCCATATCCATTCGGGAAAGGGTATCCGGTACAACGTTCTGCGAGCCTTTTCGATGCTCTATATCAAAGTCGAAGCTTTGGAGTTTTAAACTCCATCTAGCGAGTCGTCCTGCAAGATCCTTTTGATTCATAAGCCATTTTAAACTTGCATGGTCTGTGATTATGGTGAAGGGCAAGCCCTCCACGTAAGGTCGAAATCTTCTTACGCTTAGAACCGCTGCGTAACACTCCAGCTCGGTGACGCTATAATTTCTCTGAGCCTTGTTTAGTTTTGCTGACATGTAGGCGATTGGTCTCTCGTTATTGTCTTCGTCTAGTTGGAAAAGAACCCCGCCCACTCCATCGGTCGATGCATCACATTGAATATAAAACCGTCTGTTAAAGTCTGGATGAGTAAGCACTGGCGCCGATATCAAACTTTGTTTGAGTTTGTCAAATGAAATTTTGGCGTCGTCAGTCATTGTAAATTTCTTAATCTTTTCCTTAGTGAGGCAGTCGTGCAGCGGAGCTGCAATAGTCGCGTAATCTTGTATGAAGCGTCGGTACCAACCTGACATGCCCAAGAACCGTCGCAACTGCTTCGGGGTTTTTGGTTCAGGAAAGTCCCTCACAGCTACTACCTTGTTGGCATCCGTACGGATACAGCCATTCCCTACAACATATCCGAGGTATCGGACCTCTTTATAGCAGAATTTACTTTTTTCGACATTTTTCGTTAAGTTTGCTTCGCGCAGACACCGAGCGACCATTTCTAACAAACATATATGGGACGAAAAATCTTCAGAACAAACTAACAAGTCATCAAGATATACAAATACACATTCACGTAACACAGCGGGTATAACCTTGTCCATTAATCGACACATTCTTTGTGCCGCGTTACACAGTCCAAAGGGCATTACTGTAAACTGATAGAGGGGTCTCCCTGGCACAGTGAACGCTGTCTTCTCCCTGGACCTTTTTTCCAACGGAATCTGCCAGAAGGCGTCCTTCAGGTCTATGGCTGATATATACCTCGTATTTTGCAGCCGGCTAAGAATTCCGTCGATATGAGGGAGTGGATAGGCGTCGTTGATTGTACGCTCATTAACCTTACGCGCATCAAGACAAAGACGATTTTTGGTTCCTTTTATAACGAGGGATACTGTGGAATTCCAGCTACTATTTGATTCTTCTATTACACCCATGCTAAGCATTCGGTCTAGTTCTACGTAAACTAGTTTTTGTATAGCTGGTGAGATGGGGTAATGGCGTTGATTGACAGGAAGGTTCTCATCGCGTACTTCTATTACATGCTCTTCTAATCCAGTTCGACCTAATCCTAAGACAGCGAACGACGGGAATTGTGCCTTTACCCTCTCTAGGGATACTGTTTGGTCGGGGGTCAACACATGTTGTACTGCATCAAAAGACAAATCCCCCTCGGCGGGTACGAGTTCTGCTACGGTCGTGTGGGTTGGTCGAGCTGCAGGGCCTCTGCCTACTAAATTTAACTGAAACACCCTCCAAAAATCGATTCCGAGGTAAACCTCTTGTTGAAGTCCTGGCACTATCAAGAACTCTAGGTCCCTACACATCTCATTCCAAGTCACTGGTAACGTGATAACTCCTTCCACTGGAGTCTCTCCTCCGTTAGCTGTTTTAATCGATTGGTTGGTGATGGGAAGGATCCTCTCCTCATTACCCTCTATAAATTGTGTGCTATCCTTACCCAGACAACAAGCTCCTGCCCATGAATCAAGTAAGGCTAGTGCCTCTTTACCCCCTATCTTAACTTGCGCAAAAAATCTATTGTCACCTTTGACTGTAACGATCGTCGATATTATTTTATGCTGAATTCTCCTAAACATTTTCCGCTTCTCCCTCGTTTTCTGTATTTTTTTAAAGTTTTCTGCTTTCCTTTTCTTTATTATTTCTTCGCAAAATATCCTCCTACGTGCTTCATCATACTCCATTTTCCTGATGTGTAGGCTCTTAAAATCCCGTTGTTTTCTCTGATCTGAACTACTCTCAGCTTTTATACTTCCTTCCCTTTTTAAAATTTTTACTGGTTGTTGTCCGGGCGATACTTCTCCTGACTGCCGTTTCCCTTAGGTGGCTTATAAATGCAAAAAGAGCTGTCCCCCCCCACACGAAAAGCAGACCATATTATGAAAGCTGGACTTTCATCGCGTGTCCTTACTAACTTCCGCTGGATTCTTTGCAAAATGGTCAACCGGCATTCCACACGAGAAGCACAACATCAAGTGGAAGGGTGAGGGGCAGAAAGAGTTGATGGTTGGCTTGGAGCCGGCTGCAGGCGCTGTGACAGGTGCATTACGTGATGCCACATTTTGTGTCCTGTTGTCAGGAAGTTGGCCACTGTTCGACCTATTTTTAAACTGTGCCCCTATTGCTTCCAGTGGCTTGGCAATACCCCCTTCCTCTGGGAACGTAACGTCGGGGTAAACCAACTCACTTACACCCCCTTTGGGCCTACTCTTATTTTCTTTAATGACCTTTTCAGCTCGCCTACATTCAGCTTTCAGCTCCGCTAGTGTGTCCATTTTTGACGAGAAAGTCAGGTTAGCGAGGTATGGTTTGAGGTTTCCCTTAATTATCCCAACCAGTTCCTTCTCGGGTATTCGTTTCCTCAGCCTAAACGTCAAATTGTGCACGTCCCCATAAAATTCATCAAATCCCTCATTCGCCAATTGTTTACGCTCCATGATTTGCCGAATCACCTCGTAGTCGGTCTCTGCGGTTTTGAAATGGGCTAGCAGTTCTGCCTTCAGATCAAGATACCCGAAGGTCGGATCTTCGGCATGATCCTCTAACACCTGCCAGTACCATTTCAAAGCCGCTCCTGACACGAGGCAATGGAAATCGGTAAACAGTTGATGATGAGAGATTTGATGTTGCTCCCTCATCTTCTCTATCCTAAAGAGGAAGCTCTTGGCCGAAATCCCCTTGTCCGTGCCGTCGAACTTTATATGCCATTTCTCTAAGTCCATTTTCTTCCAACGTAGTGGCTGTTGTGCGCTTTGGGGTCCTCCGTCGTTTCGTGGCTCTCCTCCGTTGGCCTGCATAGCTGCTCCCTCTCTACCTGGTACCCTATTGTTCGGAGTGGACGCTTGATTGGATCGATGATCCAATCCTTGAGCTGCAGAGGTTTCCATGTCGGTGACACGGCCGCTGAGGTTCCTAGCTCATTATTCCACTGGGCCATTAACTCCCCTTGCTGTGCTATCATTGCCATAAGACGTGTCAGTTGCTCGGTGTCCGTCCCAGTGGTCTTTGTGCCCCCTGCTGCCGTCGCAACCTCAGCTGCCATGGCTCCCGGTGCCTGCTGCTCCAAAGGATCAATGCCCCCCTGTGATCCACGCTGTTCGTTGGTGGACATCTCGGCGAGGATTTTGTCGAGCTTGTGAGAGAAACTCAGACTGGCTTCGGCTTGATCCGCTATTACCCGGCTAACACTGGACACACTAACTTCGCGCACGGCCTCCTCCTCTAGCGAGCTAAAGATCCTGGTTGTACACCGGTTGAAATAGTCCGTGGGAAGGAAATCTACCCTGTGTTCGATTCCTGTATCTATTTGGTTGAACAGTGAGCCAACCACCTGATTTTCAAGGGCACGCGTAAAAGCACGTGTAAACGGCCTGTCTCTAGCAAACAGTCCCAAACCACCTAGTACTCTTTCCTCCCTGTTTTCCTCGTCAGTCATGAACTCAGACTCACGCAACAAACTCACTCTATGTCACACACACACAGTCAGTCAAACAAAACCGGGGAATTCCGAACTCAATTTAAAATAAAAAATTCAACCCAATAATTGGCACCGCAAACAAAAGCAAACGAAACTTTCGAAATTAAATTAAAATTCAAAACAAAGATTAAAACTTAGATTTAGATTAAATGAAAAAAAAATCCAACCAAATAATAAAAAAAAATTAGAAACGATAAGATGAATACAAAAAGATTTTTGAATCTAAATTAAAAATTCAAAAAAAAAGCAAAAAAACAAAAAAAAGATTACCAATTAAAACTAAGATTTGAATTCAAAGTAACCCGATTCGACCCAATTATTAAAACAAAAAAAGATTACAAATGATAAAAATGAATAGAAAAAGTTTTTGAATTCAAATTAAAATTCAAAAAAGGCAAAAACAAAAAGGGTTAAAAATTAAGACGCAATTTTAATTCAAAGTAGACAGATTCCACTCAATTATAAAAAAAAGATAACAAAAAAAAAAAAAAATAAAGATAATGTAGAATTCTAAATGAAATACAAAACTTTAATTTAAATAAAAAAAAAAAACAAAAAATAACAAAAAAAGGATTAAATTAAAAAATCAGGAATATATATTAAAAATTAAATTAAAATTCAAAGGCAAATGGAACCAAATACTTGGGGAGGGTGTAAAAAAAATCTTTCAAAATAACAAAAAAATTCAAAATTAAATTTTTAACCTAGATGTATAGAGAAGGATAATAAATTTTTGGAATTAACTTAAACTTCAAACAAACAAAAAAAAAAGGATAAAAAATAGAACCTTATCTCTAAGTTAAAGAAAAACCTCCACCAATATATAAAAAAAACAACACGATTGTAATGACTTAACTTAAAATTCAAAGTAGGAACTTTCAACCGAATAATTGGAAAAAGGATTAGGAGTAACCAAAATAATTTTTAAAGTTAGATTAAGGCTTAGAATTACAAACTAAGACTTAAATTTAAATTCAAGGGTAAAGGTAACCTCAAAATTTTTAGACAAAAAAAAATTCAAAGGAAGAAAAAAAAATAAAGGCTAAAATTAGAACTTAAACATCAATTCAGGGTTAGAATTCAATTATTAGGTCTCGAAGGCCGCAGCTTCGACGAAACAAAATATATTGGGATTAACTTTAAATTCCAAATAGAAAAAAGTTAGCTATATAGAACGAAAAATGAAAATTAAATCTTCAAAATTTAATTAATACTTGAAGACAGCAAAATTAAAACTATGGTTGAATTCAAATAAAAAAAATACTAAAACAATTCACAATTGTTTTTGTTTTTATCGGCCTGTTGATAAATGATTCAAGGTTCGATTCGAGCTCAAGGCCAGAACAATAATTTTTTTCTAATGATAATTATTGTTATTTTTTAATTTTTCTAAATTTGAAAAATTGTATTTTTGTTTTTGGAATAGTAAGTAGAAAATTTTTCAGACAACCTGCCATAGCTGCGCAGATAGATCCACTTCGAAGGGTGCTAAGCCTTCATCATCAGTACGCTTTAGGCATGCTGTGCTAACCATTTAGCTATATAAATTTTCTACTTACTATTCCAAAAACAAAAATACAATTTTTCAAATTTAGAAAAATTAAAAAATAACAATAATTATCATTAGAAAAAATTATTGTTCTGGCCTTGAGCTCGAATCGAACCTTGAATCATTTATCAACAGGCCGATAAAAACAAAAACAATTGTTAATAAACCATGAGCACTTGGGAATGTCAAACAAAGTAATTGACAATAAACAAAAATCCAACATTATCAGTGATTTGCACCAGATGGCGCAACGCTGAATAAATATGGTTGGTAAAAAGGAATAGAAGTAGCAAATTTGCCAGTCAAACACACCACCGCTGTATAGCTAAATGGTTAGCACAGCATGCCTAAAGCGTACTGATGATGAAGGCTTAGCACCCTTCGAAATGGATCTATCTGCGCAGCTATGGCAGGTTGTCTGAAAAATTTTCTACTTACTATTCCAAAAACAAAAATACAATTTTTCAAATTTAGAAAAATTAAAAAATAACAATAATTATCATTAGAAAAAAATTATTGTTCTGGCCTTGAGCTCGAATCGAACCTTAAAACAATTCACGAAATTGAACTTTGGATTTCAAAAACAAATTGATAGCCTTAATTTTAAATTAAACGTAACGTTCTCTACATTAATTTGGAAATCAAAGTAATACGAGAACCTAACAATTTTTGAAATTACGATAAATTCTGAAATACGAATGAAAAACTTGAAGTGAAATTTGAAATTCAACTTACACGAAAATTTATAAAAATGTTAGTTATTGCGAGAAATTAATCTTAAATTCCAAAAAAAAATTCCGCAAGAACCAAGGGAAAATTCCAACCAAGGCTCTGCTGAAAGTCCTTGACTACTAAATTTCTAAGTCGATTTAGAAGTCCCTTGACCACAGCCTAAAAAAATTTTCCACTTAACTCAAAATATCTGTAGATTTCAGTTTTTATATATATGCATGTATTTATATGAAAAATGTGTTCATATGTAAATATACGTGTGTTCAAAAATGGATATGGATATATGTATATGTTTAACTACAGATACGTACAACAAACTTATATGATGAATAGTAATATGATGGAAATATGTTTCTTTGTAGCTTCAAAAACGATTTTTTAACTACTATTTTCCATCTCTCCAAAAAAAAAATGAAAAAAAAATTTAATTTTTAATTTCTTGAAAAAAATATATTTATTTGCTTTGGTGTGTAATGGGTGTTGCTCTTGACGAGGTCATTGTGGGAGTGATTTGTACGTGCGTATATCTCTAGCGTCTAGTCAGTCTTCATGCAGTCCGTGGAAGTGTGGCCCGACACGCTCGTGGACTGATCCCAGAGTGTGGATGCCACCCTTCCCTACTCCTCTCTATCGTGGTGACGTCTCAAACCTCAGTTATCGGAAATGCTGGATTTCCGATGACGTAGCCTGGGCATTTCGCCACGATCCTCTAATAAAGTCCGTCTTCTAGCTAAGTGCCATATCAGGTACCACCTAATCAAATCGTACCAAATCCGAGAAAGGAACCCTGATATGGTCACCTAGCTAATCTCCTATCCTCATGTCATGATGACACTTGTCGACCAGGCGAACCTAATCGACGATGCCATCATGACGGTCCCTGTCCAAGTCGGTAGGAGGAAATTAGGGTCGAGATTACCGAGATAACAAGATAGAAAAACATGGAAAGCTTAAGACGAAAAAGTAGTAAAAGTTAGGAAAAAGAAAGGTGGTAAGTTAGAAGAAATTATGGTAAATTGGAAAGAGTATCGGGCTATGTCGTTGGGCGCCATTGTTATGTAGCTGGCTTTCAGTGGTAAGACAGAGGTGGCGTGTGGCATGGTGGCAAGCCCTGCTGGCTCGTCGGACGGGGTGGGGTTTTGCGCACCAGCCTTACCAACAACTACACTAACAAAAAAAGTAGAGTTCATGCCAAGTTCTAAAAAGAAAAGGGGAAAGCTGAAAGAGATACAATAGACGTAAGGGGAGCAGAGAGATAAAGGAGGGGGAAATCAAAAAAAAGGGGGAAAAAAGGTGGAGGCCTGTCTAGTCAGGTGGAGTCTACCCACCCTCTTCGCGTATCTTACACGAAGCCATGGGCGCCGTGCTGACTCCTCTAATTTTACGGCGCCCCCAAACCTGACTCAAGTCTGTCTGTCTACAAGTCTATTAGGCCATCACCCCTACGTCCTCTCTTAAGCCCAGAGCAACCCCCACACCAAAGATCTTAAAATCAGCCCTCCATTACAGTGATCAACAAAAAGCTCAACTCGTAAAATTCCAAATCGTTATAAGCATATCTTTATTTATAAAATTTAAAGTTAGACCTATCTCCTACTAAGTGTGATTCCTCAGATATTCTTACAAAAAAAGGAAATATATAAAAAAGCTTACATTCTAACCATTCCTTAATATAACAAGTAATGAAGGCTAAGTTCGGGTGTAACCGAACATTACATACTCAGTTGAGAGCTATGGAGACAAAATAAGGAAAATCACCATGTAGGAAAATTAACCTAGGGTAACCCTGGAATGTGGTTGTATGACATGTGTATCAAATGGAAGGTATTAAAGAGTATTTTAAGAGAGAGTAGGCCATAGTTCTATGGATGGACGCCATTTAGGGATATCGCCATAAAGGTGGACCAGGGCTGACTCTAGAATTTGTTTGTACGATATGGGTATCAAATGAAAGGTGTTACTAAGCATTTTAAGAGAGAGTGGGCCTTAGGTCTATCGGTGGACGCCTTTTCGAGATATCGCCATTAAGGTGGACCAGGGGTGACTCTAGAATGTGTTTGTACGATATGGGTATCAAATGAAAGGTGGTAATGAGTATTTTAAAAGGGAATGGGCTTTAGTTCTATAGGTGAACGCCTTTTCGAGAAATCGCCATAAAGGTGGACCAGGGGTGACTCTAGAATATGTTTGTACGATATGGGTATCAAATAAAAGCTGTTAATGAGTATTTTGAAAAGGAGTGATCCTTAGTTCCATAGGTGGACGCCGTTTCGAGATATCGCCATAAAGGTGGACCAGGGGTGTCTCTAGAATGTGTTTGTACGATATGGGAATCAAATGAAAGGTGTTACTGAGCATTTTAAGAGGGAGTGGGCATTAGGTCTATAAGTGGACGCCTTTTCGAGATATCGCCATTAGGGTGGGCCAGGGGTGACTCTAAAATGTTTGTACGATATGGGTATCAAACGAAAAGTGTTACTGAGCATTTTAAGAGGGAGTGGGCATTAGGTCTATAGGTGGACCCCTTTTCGAAATGTCGCCATTAGGGTGGGCCAGGGGTGACTCTAGAATGTGTTTGTATGATATGGGTATCAAATGAAAGATGGTAATGAGTATTTTAAAAGGGAGTAATCCATAGTTCTATAGGTTGACGCCTTTTCGAGATATCGCCATAAAGGTGGACCAAGGGTGACTCTAGAATGTTTGTACGATATGGGTATCAAACGAAAGGTGTTACTGAGCATTTTAAGAGGGAGTGGGCATGAGGTCTATAGGTGGACGCCTTTTCGAGATATCGTCATTAGGGTGGGCCAGGGGTGACTCTAGAATGTGTTTGTACGATATGGGCATCAAACGAAAGGTATTACTGAGCATTTTAAGAGGGAGTGGGCATTAGGTCTATAGGTGGACGCCTTTTCGAGATATCGCCATTAGGGTGGGCCAGGGGTGACTCTAGAATGTTCGTACGATATGGGTATCAAACGAAAGGTGTTACTGAGCATTTTAAGAGGGAGTGGACATTAGGTCTATAGGTGGACGCCTTTTCGAGATATCGCCATTAGGGTGGGCCAGGGGTGACTCTAGAATGTGTTTGTACGATATGGGTATCAAATGAAAGGTGGTAATGAGTATTTTAAAAGGGAGTAATCCTTAGTTCTATAGGTGGACGCCTTTTCGAGATATCGCCATAAAGGTGGACCAAGAGTGACTCTAGAATGTTTGTACGATATGGGTATCAAACGAAAGGTGTTACTGAGCATTTTAAGAGGGAGTGGGCATTAGGTCTATAGGTGGACGCCTTTTCGAGATATCGCCATTGGGGTGGGCCAGGGTGACTCTAGAATGTGTTTGTACGATATGGGTATCAAATGAAAGGTGGTAATGAGTATTTTAAAAGGGAGTAATCCTTAGTTCTATGGGTGGACGCCTTTTCAAGATATCGCCATAAAGGTGGACCAAGGGTGACTCTGGAAATTTGTACGATATGGGTATCAAACGAAAGGTGTTACTGAGCATTTTAAGAGGGAGTGGGCATTAGGTCTATAGGTGGACGCCTTTTCGAGATATCGCCATTAGGGTGGGCCAGGGGTGACTCTAGAATGTTCGTACGATATGGGTATCAAACGAAAGGTGTTACTGAGCATTTTAAGAGGGAGTGGACATTAGGTCTATAGGTGGACGCCTTTTCGAGATATCACCATTAGGGTGGGCCAGGGGTGACTCTAGAATGATACGATATGGATATCAAATTAAAGGTATTGATGAGGGTTTTAAAAGCGAGTATCCCTTAGATGTATATGTGAGGGCGTTCTCGCGATATCGACCAAAATGTGGACCAGGTGATCCAGAAAATCATCTGTCGGGTACTGCTAATTTATTTATATATGCAATACCACTAACAGTATTCCTGCCAAGATTCCAAAGGCTGTTGATTTCGCTTTGTACAACTTTTTAATTTTCTTCTATTTAATATGGTAGGTGTCACACTCATTTTACAAAGTTTTTTCCAAAGTTATATTTTGCGTCAATAAACCAATCCAGTTACCATGTTTCATCCCTTTTTTCGTATTTGGTATAGAATTATGGCATTTTTTTCATTTTTCGTAATTTTCGATATCGATAAAGTGGGCGTGGTAATGGTCGGATTTCGGCCATTTTTTATACCAAGAAAAAGTGAGCTCAGGTAAGTACGTGTGCTAATTTTAGTAAAGATATATCGGTTTTTGCTCAACTTATTGTGTTAACGGCCGAGCGGAAGGACAGACGGTGGTCTGTGTATAAAAACTGGGCGTGGCTTTCACTGATTTCGCCCATTTTCACAGAGAACAGTTAACATCATAGAATCTATGCCCCTACCAAATTTGAGAAGGATTGGTAAATTTTTGTTCGACTTATGGCATTAAAAGTATTCTAGACAAACTAAATGAAAATCGGCGGAGCCACGCCCATTTTGAAATTTTCTTTTATTTTTGTATTTTGTTGCATCATATCATTACTGGAGTTGAATTTTGAATTAATTTACTTATATACAGTAAAGATATTAAATTTTTTGTTAAAATTAGAATTAAAAAAATTTTTTTTTTAAAAAGTTGGCGTGTTCTTCATCCAATTTTGCTAATTTTTATTTAGAACATATATAGTAATAGTAGTAACGTTCCTGTCAAATTTCATCATGATATCGTCAACGACTGCCAAATTACAACTTGCAAAACTTTTTAATTACCTTCCTGTAAAAGTGGGCGGTGCCACGCCCATTGTCCAAAATCTTACTAATTTTCTATTCTGCGTCATAACCTCAACCCATCTACCAAGTTTCATCACTTTAACCGCCTTTGGCAATGAATTATCGCATTTTTTCGGTTTTTCGAAATTTTCGATATCGAAAAAGTGGGCGTGGTTATAGTCCGATATCGTTCATTTTAAATAGCGATCTGAGATGAGTGCCCAGGAATCTACATACCAAACTTCATCAAGATACCTCAAAATTTACTCAAGTTATCGTGTTAATGGACAGACGGACGGACGGACGGACGGACGGACGGACATGGCTCAATCAAATTTTTTTTCGATACTGATGATTTTAATATATGGAAGTCTATATCTATCTCGATTCCTTTATACCTGTACAACCAACCGTTATCCAATCAAAGTTAATATACTCTGTGAGCTCTGCTCAACTGAGTATAAAAATTCCAAAGATATGAAATATACAAAAAAAGGAAAGGAAATAAAAGAAAAATAAAAAAAAGTTTGAAAATTAGTTGAATAAAACAATATGCTAATCAAAAATTCAACGTTAGCTATCGCTTTAACCACCGATATACAAGCAAAAAACCGTATATTATTTTAACTTAGTATTTGATACCAAAAGGCAAGAAAAATATAGTTGATCAAAAAGAAGTTAACGAGAAAAATAATCTGGTGTACGTGAACAGGCACACCCTAATGGTTGTCGTATCTAACTATGTCTTTTGATATCTTTAAAATTACAAAAAAAAAAACGAATTCATATGTATGTGGCAAAAATTCAAACTTTAAGCAAAAATTAAAAGTAAATCCCTGACCTAGGCTAAGGCATTATATATATCGGTCATTGACATATATGTAAAGAAATGGAACACAAAGAGTATTGTCAATTTTCTCACTCACCTGATCTCAGCACATCAGCATTGTAGGCGCCTTCAAGCTGCGGGGACCTGTGAGGAAGGGAAATTTACATACATATGTCTTTGCCTACTCATAAAAAAAAATACCTTTTACTGCCTGAGCAAAGGTTCAATGGAGTTTTTAAATGTCACCGCGATCACTCACTCGCGATAGCGGGCGGCGAGTGGGTGAATTACGCAATTTTAACAAAATAAAAAAAAATAAAAAAAAAACAAGAGGAAAATGCGAAAACTATAAGTGACAAAGAAATAAAAAAAAACCGAAAAAATATAGAAAGTTTAAAACGAGAAAGAGCGAATTACAAAAAAAAAAATCGAGGAGAGAAGCTCCAAATCGGCAATTAAATGCTTGTGCTAGTGTATTTTTGAATATAACCCTAACTAGGAAAACTTAAGAAGAATTACTACCAACTAAATGTAAAAAGAAATACCGAAGTGAACAAAATAAATTAATATGTGATATAAAAAAAACTATTGACAAAATTAATAACCAATAACAATAATAATCAAAAAGAGGTGAGGCAAATTAGGGATAAAAGTCATTCAAAAAGAAATTTCAATAAAAAAAAAATGTGCAATCAAATGCCCTTTCATGCCCTCCTTGGGCGTTCGATGTTGATGCCGTCGGCGATGGGGACGTCGCTGTGTTGCTGCTGCTGTTGTCGCTTCTTGACGCTGCGTGGGTGCTGGTGGCGTCGCTGTCGTCGCTGCTGCTGTCTACCGGCCACTTTCGGTCACTTTGGCCGATCCTCTCTCTTGCGCTCTCTCTCTCCCTTCGCCGAGCCCTACTGATCGGCGGTCCCAATATTCCGCCGTTCCTGCGGTCGCTCTGGGTAATGTATGCGGGTAAGTATTCCGGCCCGTTTCCTTCGTCCCGCCAGAGAATTCTGCAAACGAAAAAAAAACCAAAATGACAAAAATCAAAATTTACAGCTGGTGTCTTTGTACATATGTATATACCTCACATAGCCATATTTTCCCAAGTTCGGTTGAGTATCTTCGATACCGAACTTTGGCTTATATGTCTATATGTCGGTATGTGCACATGTATATCAAATGCAGAAAAAAAATGTTAACTTTCATATTGGCTAAACCTTCTTCCTTTTAATTTTAACTGAACATTCTTTAATGTGTAATTTAGAAATATAAGTTTATTTAGGCTTAATTTTTAGTTTTATTTTAAATTAATTTAATTAAGTGTAATTCCAATTTCATTTCAAAAAAAAGCTTTTATTCATTTCAATTTCAAATTTAATAATCGGTGTTGTAATTTACTTTTGATTTCACTTTTAGCAAGTTTACTTTAAATTAATATTGATTTTATTTTAATTCAATTTAATTTTTGATTTTACTTTAAATAAATTTAATCTAATTAATTTTGGATCTTATTTTAAGAAACTTTATTTCCATTTACTTTTCGTTTTTAATTTAGATACTTTTTATTCGGTTTAATTTTTCTTTTATTTTCAATAAATTTATTTTAATTTAATTTTGGAATTTTATTTCACATCACGGACTTTAGGTTACCACTGCTTTTATTTCCAACTAATTTAATTTAGGCTACTTTTTGATTTAATTTTCAACACATTAGGTTTTTTTAAATTTAGATTTTATTTTAGGCAAATTTAATTTAATTTCTTTTTGCGTTAATTTTAAGTAACTTTAATTTAATTTAATTTTGATTTTACTTTAGCTAAATTTAACTTCATATAAATTTTATTTTTCTTTTTATATTAATTTTAATTTTAGTTTAATTTGCATTTTTTTCCAAATAAATTTTATTTTTGGTTTAATTCTGAGTTTTTTCTTTTCTTATTTTTAATGCTATTTTTTAGTTTTTTTTTTCTATTTTTATTTATTTTATTTTTATTTTAAACACTTCTATTTTATTTATCATTTAATTTTATTTTTATCTTACGTAGGTTTTATTTGCTTTTACATTCTATTTTAAATAATTTGCAATTCTTAATCAAAAAATTTATTTTATTTAAAATCACGTGTTGCACCGTTTTCATTTCATCACAATTTTTATTAATTTTTCTTCACCATTTAAAATTGCTTTTAGTTTATAACACCTTTGGTTTACACACATGCTTTCTTTTATGCACAAAAATCTACTTTATAAAAAAAAGGAATTTCAAGATGAAAAAAAAGGTTTATATAAAAGCGCGTTTGATTTTAGTGCAAATTTAATTTCTTATAAAACTATTTAAAACCAAGACAAAAAAAATGGAAATTTACGATTTATTTTTATACTTGATTGAAATTTGCGTGTTCTAAATTCATGCAAAAAAAGGTTTTATTTAAATTTAAAGTGAATAACCAAAAAGGATTTAATTTAACAATTTTTAAATAAAAAGAATTTTTATAACTGTGTTACACTTACCGGTGGCAGGATGTTGAAGGGTTTTTTTTTCTTCCTCCGTGGGTTTGCGGTTTCTTTAATAAAGTGTTTAAAGAGCCGCTACAACGGTACGACCGTATCGGTATTTTTTTTTCACATAAAAAATAGATATATTTAAATTTTTTTTGTTTGGACTTGACTACTTTCACACGCGACTTTTCCGCAGCACGACCACGCACTATTAAGACAACTTTTCTAATGAATTTCTGAGTTTCGGTTAAATCTTCACATACCCGTATCTAAACGGAATTCCCTACATTTCACTCAAACACCACACACACATACGTATTTTGCTTTCGTTTTTCCACACGCACACACCCACGCATGTGCTTTCGTTTCATAACTTGAACACGCCCCCGCATGCGCATAGCAGCATCCTTCCACTAATGCTGCGCAACACGCCTAGCTACCGGGATTAAGATACTTTTGCATAGAATGCACATGGTTTGGTTGCTGGTGATGTTTTGCCCTTAAGGCTGGCGTAACAGGCTCGCACCCGCCGATGGGGCCTGCTCCATGGAGCGTGTGCGTAAAAAAGTATCATACGCCACCTTTCCGTTTTGTCTTCTCTAACAGCTCAATGTGTGGCCTCGACCCACGCCTCAATGCCGGGCAAGTAAAAACGTTTAAATAATGTAAGTAATGTAAGTGTCTACCTTCTACTCTATCACAGATCCACTTTTGGTCCTAAGCATCTAATTAATAAAATATCACAGTGTTAAAAAAAATAAGTGGTCAAGATTTGTTGGGGTAAATATCACAGATAGGGTTAAGGTCAGAGGAAGAAATAAAAATATCACAGTTGGCTACGTATAAATACGTAAATAATCTAAAAACTAAAACTAGATAATAGGGAGTGCATAAATGCAACAATAATTCAAAGCGGGTATAATAATCACTACATGGTCAGGTAGGTGTATCCATATAAAATAAAATCACTGGGCTCTAAAAAAAATATAAATACTAAATTAATAAGGAACATTTTTTTCAGATACGTCAATAGATAATTGCATCGTCAGGCATGCTAATAAATAGGTATAAATAAACAAATGTTAGTCAAAAGTTATTCAGACACAACGACACTTAACATATAACATTTAATATATCTCCACTACTCTACTTCGCAAAAATGTCTTTAGCATGGTATACCCCGATCTTTTTCCCACTTGAATCACCCAGCTCATACATCGAATTTCCAATAGCCCTTAGTACTATACATTTGACTTTTGGGGGCAAGCTTGGCATTATAATGATCAATCTGAGAACTCTGCTTAAAATTTCGGCGGTATACCACTTGTCCAATTTGAAACCTAACATCTCTACCTCTTGTATCATATACCTTTATACTACGCTCGTGTGCTAACTTCAGCTCTTTTTTAATTTTTTCTCTAATCAATTGCAACCTATCGCCGTTTATCTCCACTGCGCAGTCAACATCATTCAGTGAGCCCAACTTCCGGCATAGCTCATATGATGCTGCATGCAGTATCATTGGCATACCGAAAGTGGCCTGATAGGGTGACATGTTGATTGCGGAGTGGGCGGCACTTCGCAGAGCAAACGCCGCATCGCTAATGTGTCGGTCCCAGTTCTTTTGGTTTTCATCGATAAATGATCTTACGATCTGCAGTACTGACCGATTCACTCTATCTGCGGCGTTTTCCTGCGGTGAATAAAACGCTGTCTTGATATGTGTGGTACCATATTTTTCTAGGAGTGTAGCGAAAGTTTCTGAAACGAATTGTCTTCCATTGTCCGAATGGATGTATTCGGGTACCCCGAATATATGGAAGACTTCTCGTTCCAGGAATTTCACCACCTCCGCATGGGTTTCAAAAACACAAACTTTGTAAAATGATATAAACATACAAACACGAAGACATTACCATCAGACGTACGAGGATAAGGACCCATAAAATCTACAAACAAACGTTGAAAAGGCCGTTCGGTTACATGTTGCTTTCCCATTAGCGGTCTGTGAAAAGCATTTTGCGTTTTACTTTCCGCGCAAACTTCACATTCCTTTACATATCTACATACTTCTGTGACCATTCCTGGCCAGTAATATCTTTCCCGTAACCGCGACAAAGTTTTATGTATGCCCCCATGTCCTGCTGAAGGAGAGCTGTGAGCTGACTCTACCAACCCCTGTTGTAGTTCCGACGGAACCCAAAGCTTCCAGGCATGGTCCGCTTGAAGAGCGTCTCCCCGGTCAAACTGAGTCCGTTTATATACGTATCCGTCAGATACGCAAAAGTCTGGCAACTTGTCCTTGTTATCTGCGACTGTTTTTCGAAATTCGCAGTATTCGTCGGAGTCAAAATATGGCGAGTCTAGACATACGTCCATTACTCTATCACTGGGTATTATTTCTTCCATATCCATTCGGGAAAGGGTATCCGGTACAACGTTCTGCGAGCCTTTTCGATGCTCTATATCAAAGTCGAAGCTTTGGAGTTTTAAACTCCATCTAGCGAGTCGTCCTGCAAGATCCTTTTGATTCATAAGCCATTTTAAACTTGCATGGTCTGTGATTATGGTGAAGGGCAAGCCCTCCACGTAAGGTCGAAATCTTCTTACGCTTAGAACCGCTGCGTAACACTCCAGCTCGGTGACCCTATAATTTCTCTGAGCCTTGTTTAGTTTTGCTGACATGTAGGCGATTGGTCTCTCGTTATTGTCTTCGTCTAGTTGGAAAAGAACCCCGCCCACTCCATCGGTCGATGCATCACATTGAATATAAAACCGTCTGTTAAAGTCTGGATGAGTAAGCACTGGCGCCGATATCAAACTTTGTTTGAGTTTGTCAAATGAAATTTTGGCGTCGTCAGTCATTGTAAATTTCTTAATCTTTTCCTTAGTGAGGCAGTCGTGCAGCGGAGCTGCAATAGTCGCGTAATCTTGTATGAAGCGTCGGTACCATCCTGACATGCCCAAGAACCGTCGCAACTGCTTCGGGGTTTTTGGTTCAGGAAAGTGCCTCACAGCTACTACCTTGTTGGCATCCGTACGGATACAGCCATCCCCTACAACATATCCGAGGTATCGGACCTCTTTATAGCAGAATTTACTTTTTTCGACATTTATCGTTAAGTTTGCTTCGCGCAGACACCGAGCGACCTTTTCTAACAAACATATATGGGACGAAAAATCTTCAGAACAAACTAACAAGTCATCAAGATATACAAATACACATTCACGTAACACAGCGGGTATAACCTTGTCCATTAATCGACACATTCTTTGTGCCGCGTTGCACAGTCCAAAGGGCATTACTGTAAACTGATAGAGGGGTCTCCCTGGCACAGTGAACGCTGTCTCCTCCCTGGACCTTTTTTCCAACGAAATCTGCCAGAAGGCGTCCTTCAGGTCTATGGCTGATATATACCTCGTATTTTGCAGCCGGCTAAGAATTCCGTCGATATGAGGGAGTGGATAGGCTTCCTTGATTGTACGCTCATTAACCTTACGCGCATCAAGACAAAGACGATTTTTGGTTCCTTTTATAACGAGGGATACTGGAGAATTCCAGCTACTATTTGATTCTTCTATTACACCCATGCTAAGCATTCGGTCTTGTTCTGCGTAAACTAGTTTTTGTACAGCTGGTGAGATGGGGTAATGGCGTTGATTGACAGGAAGGTTCTCATCGCGCACTTCTATTACATGCTCTTCTAATCCGGTTCGACCTAATCCTAAGACAGCGAACGACGGGAATTGTGCCTTTACCCTCTCTAGGGATACTGTTTGGTCGGGGGTCAACACATGTTGTACTGCATCAAAAGACAAATCCCCCTCGGCGGGTACGAGTTCTGCTACGGTCGTGTGGGTTGGTCGAGCTACAGGGCCTCTGCCTACTAAATTTAACTGAAACACCCTCCAAAAATCGATTCCGAGGTAAACCTCTTGTTGAAGTCCTGGCACTATCAAGAACTCTAGGTCCCTACACATCTCATTCCAAGTCACTGGTAACGTGATAACTCCTTCCACTGGAGTCTCTCCTCCGTTAGCTGTTTTAATCGATTGGTTGGTGATGGGAAGGATCCTCTCCTCATTACCCTCTATAAATTGTGTGCTATCCTTACCCAGACAACAAGCTCCTGCCCATGAATCAAGTAAGGCTAGTGCCTCTTTACCCCCTATCTTAACTTGCGCAAAAAATCTATTGTCACCTTTGACTGTAACGATCGTCGATATTATTTTATGCTGAATTCTCCTAAACATTTTCCGCTTCTCCCTCGTTTTCTGTATTTTTTTAAAGTTTTTTGCTTTCCTTTTCTTTATTATTTCTTCGCAAAATATCCTCCTACGTGCTTCATCATACTCCATTTTCCTGATGTGTAGGCTCTTAAAATCCCGTTGTTTTCTCTGATCTAAACTACTCTCAGCTTTAATACTTCCTTCCCTTTTTAAAATTTTTACTGGTTGTTGTCCGGGCGATACTTCTTCTGACTGCCGTTTCCCTTAGGTGGCTTATAAATGCAAAAAGAGCTGTCCCCCCACACGAAAAGCAGACCATATTATGAAAGCTGGACTTGCATCGCGTGTCCTTACTAACTTCCGCTGGATTCTTTGCAAAATGGTCAACCGGCATTCCACACGAGAAGCACAACATCAAGTGGAAGGGTGAGGGGCAGAAAGAGTTGATGGTTGGCTTGGAGCCGGCTGCAGGCGCTGTGACAGGTGCATTACGTGATGCCACATTTTGTGTCCTGTTGTCAGGAAGTTGGCCACTGTTCGACCTATTTTTAAACTGTGCCCCTATTGCTTCCAGTGGCTTGGCAATACCCCCTTCCTCTGAGAACGTAACGTCGGGGTAAACCAACTCACTTACACCCCCTTTGGACCTACTCTTATTTTCTTTAATGACCTTTTCAGCTCGCCTACATTCAGCTTTCAGCTCCGCTAGTGTGTCCATTTTTGACGAGAAGGTCAGGTTAGCCAGGTATGGTTTGAGGTTTCCCTTAATTATCCCAACCAGTTCCTTCTCGGGTATTCGTTTCCTCAGCCTAAACGTCAAATTGTGCACGTCCCCATAAAATTCATCAAATCCCTCATTCGCCAATTGTTTACGCTCCATGATTTGCCGAATCACCTCGTAGTCGGTCTCTGCGGTTTTGAAATGGGCTAGCAGTTCTGCCTTCAGATCAAGATACCCGAAGGTCGGATTTTCGGCATGATCCTCTAACACCTGCCAGTACCATTTCAAAGCCGCTCCTGACACGAGGCAATGGAAATCGGTAAACAGTTGATGATGAGAGATTTGATGTTGCTCCCTCATCTTCTCTATCCTAAAGAGGAAGCTCTTGGCCGAAATCCCCTTGTCCGTGCCGTCGAACTTTATATGCCATTTCTCTAAGTCCATTTTCTTCCAACGTAGTGGCTGTTGTGCGCTTTGGGGTCCTCCGTCGTTTCGTGGCTCTCCTCCGTTGGCCTGCATAGCTGCTCCCTCTCTACCTGGTACCCTATTGTTCGGAGTGGACGCTTGATTGGATCGATGATCGAATACTTGAGCTGCAGAGGTTTCCATGTCGGTGACACGGCCGCTGAGGTTCCTAGATCATTATTCCACTGGGCCATTAACTCCCCTTGCTGTGCTATCATTGCTGTAAGACGTGTCCGTTGCTCGGTGTCCGTCCCAGTGGTCTTTGTGCCCCCTGCTGCCGTCGCAACCTCAGCTGCCATGGCTCCCGGTGCCTGCTGCTGCAAAGGATCAACGCCCCCCTGTGATCCACGCTGTTCGTTGGCGGACATCTCGGCGAGGATTTCGTCGAGCTTGTGAGAGAAACTCAGACTGGCTTCGGCTTGATCCGCTATTACCCGGCTAACACTGGACACACTAACTTCGCGCACGGCCTCCTCCTCTAGCGAGCTAAAGATCCTGGTTGTACACCGGTTGAAATAGTCCGTGGGAAGGAAATCTACCCTGTGTTCGATTCCTGTATCTATTTGGTTGAACAGTGAGCCAACCACCTGATTTTCAAGGGCACGCGTAAAAGCACGTGTAAACGGCCTGTCTCTAGCAAACAGTCCCAAACCACCTAGTACTATTTCCTCCCTGTTTTCCTCGTCAGTCATGAACTCAGACTCACGCAACAAACTCACTCTATGTCACACACACACAGTCAGTCAAACAAAACCGGGGAATTCCGAACTCAATTTAAAATAAAAAAATTCAACCCAATAATTGGAACCGCAAACAAAAGCAAACGAAACTTTCGAAATTAAATTAAAATTCAAAACAAAGATTAAAACTTAGATCTAGATTAAATGAAAAAAAAATCCAACCAAATAATAAAAAAAAATTAGAAACGATAAGATGAATACAAAAAGATTTTTGAATCTAAATTAAAAATTCAAAAAAAAAGCAAAAAAACAAAAAAAAGATTACCAATTAAAACTAAGATTTGAATTCAAAGTAACCCGATTCGACCCAATTATTAAAACAAAAAAAGATTACAAATGATAAAAATTAATAGAAAAAGTTTTTGAATTCAAATTAAAATTCAAAAAAGGCAAAAACAAAAAGGGTTAAAAATTAAGACGCAATTTTAATTCAAAGTAGACAGATTCCACTCAATTATAAAAAAAAGATAACAAAAAAAAAAAAAAATAAAGATAATGTAGAATTCTAAATGAAATACAAAACTTTAATTTAAATAAAAAAAAAAAAACAAAAAATAACAAAAAAAGGATTAAATTAAAAAATCAGGAATATATATTAAAAATTAAATTAAAATTCAAAGGCAAATGGAACCAAATACTTGGGGAGGGTGTAAAAAAAATCTTTCAAAATAACAAAAAAATTCAAAATTAAATTTTTAACCTAGATGTATAGAGAAGGATAATAAATTTTTGGAATTAACTTAAACTTCAAACAAACAAAAAAAAAAGGATAAAAAATAGAACCTTATCTCTAAGTTAAAGAAAAACCTCCACCAATATATAAAAAAAACAACACGATTGTAATGACTTAACTTAAAATTCAAAGTAGGAACTTTCAACCGAATAATTGGAAAAAGGATTAGGAGTAACCAAAATAATTTTTAAAGTTAGATTAATGCTTAGAATTACAAACTAAGACTTAAATTAAAATTCAAGGGTAAAGGTAACCTCAAAATTTTTAGACAAAAAAAAAATTCAAAGGAAGAAAAAAAAATAAAGGCTAAAATTAGAACTTAAACATCAATTCAGGGTTAGAATTCAATTATTAGGTCTCGAAGGCCGCAGCTTCGACGAAACAAAATATATTGGGATTAACTTTAAATTCCAAATAGAAAAAAGTTAGCTATATAGAACGAAAAATTAAAATTAAATCTTCAAAATTTAATTAATACTTGAAGACAGCAAAATTAAAACTATGGTTGAATTCAAATAAAAAAAATACTAAAACAATTCACGAAATTGAACTTTGGATTTCAAAAACAAGTTGATAGCCTTAATTTTAAATTAAACGTAACGTTCTCTACATTAATTTGGAAATCAAAGTAATACGAGAACCTAACAATTTTTGAAATTACGATAAATTCTGAAATACGAATGAAAAACTTGAAGTGAAATTTGAAATTCAACTTTCACGAAAATTTATAAAAATGTTAGTTATAGCGAGAAATTAATCTTAAATTCCAAAAAAAAAATTCCGCAAGAACCAAGGGAAAATTCCAACCAAGGCTCTGCTGAAAGTCCTTGACTACTAAATTTCTAAGTCGATTTAGAAGTCCCTTGACCACAGCCTAAAAAAATTTTCCACTTAACTCAAAATATCTGTAGATTTCAGTTTTTATATATATGCATGTATTTATATGAAAAATGTGTTCATATGTAAATATACGTGTGTTCAAAAATGGATATGGATATATGTATATGTTTAACTACAGATACGTACAACAAACTTATATGATGAATAGTAATATGATGGAAATATGTTTCTTTGTAGCTTCAAAAGCGATTTTTTAACTACTATTTTCCATCTCTCCAAAAAAAAAATTAAAAAAAAATTTAATTTTTAATTTCTTGAAAAAAATATATTTATTTGCTTTGGTGTGTAATGGGTGTTGCTCTTGACGAGGTCATTGTGGGAGTGATTTGTACGTGCGTATATCTCTAGCGTCTAGTCAGTCTTCATGCAGTCCGTGTAAGTGTGGCCCGACACGCTCGTGGACTGATCCCAGAGTGTGGATGCCACCCTTCCCTACTCCTCTCTATCGTGGTGACGTCTCAAACCTCAGTTATCGGAAATGCTGGATTTCCGATGACGTAGCCTGGGCATTTCGCCACGATCCTCTAATAAAGTCCGTCTTCGAGTTAAGTGCCATATCAGGTACCACCTAATCAAATCGTACCAAATCCGAGAAAGGAACCCTGATATGGTCACCTAGCTAATCTCCTATCCTCATGTCATGATGACACTTGTCGACCAGGCGAACCTAATCGACGATGCCATCATGACGGTCCCTGTCCAAGTCGGTAGGAGGAAATTAGGGTCGATATTACCGAGATAACAAGATAGAAAAACATGGAAAGCTTAAGACGAAAAAGTAGTAAAAGTTAGGAAAAAGAAAGGTGGTAAGTTAGAAGAAATTATGGTAAATTGGAAAGAGTATTGGGCTATGTCGTTGGGCGCCATTGTTATGTAGCTGGCTTTCAGCGGTAAGACAGAGGTGGCGTGTGGCATGGTGGCAAGCCCTGCTGGCTCGTCGGACGGGGTGGGGTTTTGCGCACCAGCCTTACCAACAACTACACTAACAAAAAAAGTAGAGTTCATGCCAAGTTCTAAAAAGAAAAGGGGAAAGCTGAAAGAGATACAATAGACGTAAGGGGAGCAGAGAGATAAAGGAGGGGGAAATTTATAAAATTTAAAGTTAGACCTATCTCCTACTAAGTGTGATTCCTCAGATATTCTTACAAAAAAAGGAAATATATAAAAAAGCTTACATTCTAACCATTCCTTAATATAAAAATTCCAAAGATATGAAATATACAAAAAAAAGGAAAGGAAATAAAAGAAAAATAAAAAAAAGTTTGAAAATTAATTGAATAAAACAATATGCTAATCAAAAATTCAACGTTAGCTATCGCTTTAACCACCGATATACAAGCAAAAAACCGTATATTATTTTAACTTAGTATTTGATACCAAAAGGCAAGAAAAATATATTTGATCAAAAAGAAGTTAACGAGAAAAATAATCTGGTGTACGTGAACAGGCACACCCTAATGGTTGTCGTATCTAACTATGTCTTTTGATATCTTTAAAATTACAAAAAAAAAAACGAATTCATATGTATGTGGCAAATATTCAAACGTTAAGCAAAAATTAAAAGTAAATCCCTGACCTAGGCTAAGGCATTAGATATATCGGTCATTGACATATATGTAAAGAAATGGAACACAAATAGTATTGTCAATTTTCTCACTCACCTGATCTCAGCACATCAGCATTGTAGGCGCCTTCAAGCTGCGGGGACCTGTGAGGAAGGGAAATTTACATACATATGTCTTTGCCTACTCATAAAAAAAATACCTTCTACTGCCTGAGCAAAGGTTCAATGGAGTTT
The DNA here is from genome assembly GCF_040869045.1 of Eurosta solidaginis. Lineage (NCBI taxonomy): Eukaryota > Metazoa > Arthropoda > Insecta > Diptera > Tephritidae > Eurosta > Eurosta solidaginis. The sequence goes on from NC_090324.1 coordinate 202,616,703, forward strand.
TTAAATGTCACCGCGATCACTCACTCGCGATAGCGGGCGGCGAGTGGGTGAATTACGCAATTTTAACAAAATAAAAAAAAATAAAAAAAAAACAAGAGGAAAATGCGAAAACTATAAGTGACAAAGAAATAAAAAAAAACCGAAAAAATATAGAAAGTTTAAAACGAGAAAGAGCGAATTACAAAAAAAAAAATCGAGGAGAGAAGCTCCAAATCGGCAATTAAATGCTTGTGCTAGTGTATTTTTGAATATAACCCTAACTAGGAAAACTTAAGAAGAATTACTACCAACTAAATGTAAAAAGAAATACCGAAGTGAACAAAATAAATTAATATGTGATATAAAAAAAACTATTGACAAAATTAATAACCAATAACAATAATAATCAAAAAGAGGTGAGGCAAATTAGGGATACAACTCATTCAAAAAGAAATTTCAATAAAAAAAAAATGTGTAATCAAATGCCCTTTCATGCCCTCCTTGGGCGTTCGATGTTGATGCCGTCGGCGATGGGGACGTCGCTGTGTTGCTGCTGCTGTTGTCGCTTCTTGACGCTGCGTGGGTGCTGGTGGCGTCGCTGTCGTCGCTGCTGCTGTCTACCGGCCACTTTCGGTCACTTTGGCCGATCCTCTCTCTTGCGCTCTCTCTCTCCCTTCTCCGAGCCCTACTGATCGGCGGTCCCAATATTCCGCCGTTCCTGCGGTCGCTCTGGGTAATGTATGCGGGTAAGTATTCCGGCCCGTTTCCTTCGTCCCGCCAGAGAATTCTGCAAACGAAAAAAAAACCAAAATGACAAAAATCAAAATTTACAGCTGGTGTCTTTGTACATATGTATATACCTCACATAGCCATATTTTCCCAAGTTCGGTTGAGTATCTTCGATACCGAACTTTGGCTTATATGTCTATATGTCGGTATGTGCACATGTATATCAAATGCAGAAAAAAAATTTTAACTTTCATATTGGCTAAACCTTCTTCCTTTTAATCTTAACTGAACATTCTTTAATGTGTAATTTAGAAATATAAGTTTATTTAGGCTTAATTTTTAGTTTTATTTTAAATTAATTTAATTAAGTTTAATTCCAATTTCATTTCAAAAAAAAAGCTTTTATTCATTTCAATTTCAAATTTAATAATCGGTGTTGTAATTTACTTTTGATTTCACTTTTAGCAAGTTTACTTTAAATTAATATTGATTTTATTTTAATTCAATTTAATTTTTGATTTTACTTTAAATAAATTTAATCTAATTAATTTTGGATCTTATTTTAGGAAACTTTATTTCCATTTACTTTTCGTTTTTAATTTAGATACTTTTTATTCGGTTTAATTTTTCTTTTATTTTCAATAAATTTATTTTAATTTAATTTTAGAATTATATTTCACATCACGGACTTTAGGTTACCACTGCTTTTATTTCCAACTAATTTAATTTAGGCTACCTTTTGATTTAATTTTCAACACATTAGGTTTTTTTAAATTTAGATTTTATTTTAGGCAAATTTAATTTAATTTCTTTTTGCGTTAATTTTAGATAACTTTAATTTAATTTAATTTTGATTTTACTTTAACTAAATTTAACTTCATATAAATTTTATTTTTCTTTTTATATTAATTTTATTTTTAGTTTAATTTGCATTTTTTTTCCAAATAAATTTTATTTTTGGTTTAATTCTGAGTTTTTTCTTTTCTTATTTTTAATGCTATTTTTAGTTTTTTTTTTTCTATTTTTATTTATTTTATTTTTATTTTAAACACTTCTATTTTATTTATCATTTAATTTTATTTTTATCTTACGTAGGTTTTATTTGCTTTTACATTCAATTCTTAATCAAAAAATTTATTTTATTTAAAATCACGTGTTGCACCGTTTTCATTTCATCACAATTTTTATTAATTTTTCTTCACCATTTAAAATTGCTTTTAGTTTATAACACCTTTGGTTTACACACATGCTTTCTTTTATGCACAAAAATCTACTTTATAAAAAAAGGAATTTCAAGATGAAAAAAAAGTTTATATAAAAGCGCGTTTGATTTTAGTGCAAATTTAATTTCTTATAAAACTATTTAAAACCAAGACAAAAAAATGGAAATTTACGATTTATTTTTATACTTGATTGAAATTTGCGTGTTCTAAATTCATGCAAAAAAAGGTTTTATTTAAATTTAAAGTGAATAACCAAAAAGGATTTAATTTAACAATTTTTAAATAAAAAGAATTTTTATAACTGTGTTACACTTACCGGTGGCAGGATGTTGAAGGGTTTTTTTTTTCTTCTTCCGTGGATTTGCGGTTCCTTTAATAAAGTGTTTAAAGAGCCGCTACAACGGTACGACCGTATCGGTATTTTTTTTCACATAAAAAATATATATATTTAAATTTTTTTGTTTTGACTTGACTACTTTCACACGCGACTTTTTAGCAGCACGACCACGCACTATTAAGACAACTTTTCTAATGAATTTCTGAGTTTCGGTTAAATTTTCACATACCCGTATCTAAACGGAATTCCCTATATTTCACTCAAACACCACACACACATACGTATTTTGCTTTCGTTTTTCCACACGCACACACCCACGCATGTGCTTTCGTTTCATAACTTGAACACGCCCCCGCATGCGCATAGCAGCATCCTTCCACTAATGCTGCGCAACACGCCTAGCTACCGGGATTAAGATACTTTTGCATAGAATGCACATGGTTTGGTTGCTGGTGATGTTTTGCCCTTAAGGCTGGCGTAACAATTTCAAATTAATCAGACTTCTATAAACCGGTGAAAATTAGGCTCAAAAATGCCGTTACATAGATACAGGCCAAGCTAATAAAAGCGTGTTAAAAAAGGGCTCAGTATGCTCTTTCGTAGATGTGCCATGCATCCACTTCTATCATTAATAAAGGAATGCGTTTTTCGTATTATGTACAAGGTTTCAAATCTACGACCATTTGGGGTGGTCATGAGTTCAATTGACCTTATGTCTGTTAACCTCATGTCACCCCACCATCACATTATTGCATTGTCATCGATCCTTGATACGTGTGCAAAGTTTCAATCAAACTTATGGCCATTCAAAGTGGTATTAATTCCAATTGACCTTATGGCCGTTGACCTTATGTCACCAAACCATCACATTAATGCATTGTCATCGACCCTTGATACGTGTGCAAAGTTTCAATCAAACTTATGACCATTCAAAGTGGTAATAAGTCCAATTGACCTTATGGCCGTTGACCTTATGTCACCACACCAACACATTAATGCATTTTCATCGAGCCTTGATATGTGTGCAAAGTTTCAATCAAACTTTTGGCGATTCAAAGTGGTAATAAGGCCAATTGACCTTATGGCCGTTGACTTTATGCCACCACATCATCACATTAACGCATTACCATCGCTCCTTGACACGTATTAAAAGTTTCAAATTAATCAGACTTCTAGAAACCGGTGGAAATTAAGCTCAAAAATTCCGTTACATACAGGCCAAGCTAATAAAATCGTCTTAATAAATAACTGCGTTTTTCGCATTACGGGCAAGGTTTAAGACCTATGACCATTCTGGGTGGTCACAAGTTCAGTTGACCTTATGTCCGTTAACCTTATGTGACCCCACCATCACATTATTGCATTGTCATCGACCCTTGATACGTGTGCAAAGTTTTAATCAAACTTGTGGCCATTCAAAAGGTAATAAGGCCAACTGACCTTTTGCCCGTTAACCTTATGTGACCCCGCCATCACATTATTGCATTGTCATCGAGCCTTGATACGTGTGCAAAGTTTCAATCAAACTTATGGCCACTCAAAGTGGTAATAAGGCCAATTGACCTTATGACCTTTGACCTTATGTCATCACACCATCACAATAATGCATTGTCATCGAGCCGTGATACGTGTGTAAAGTTTCAATCAAACTTGTGGCCATTCAAAGTGGTAATAAGGCCAATTGACCTTATGGCCGCTGACCTTATGTCACCACACCATCACATTAATGCATTTTCATCGAGCCTTGATATGTGTACAAAGTTTTAATCAAACTTATGGCCATTCAAAGTAGTATTAAGGCCAATTGACCTTTTGGCCGCTGACCTTATGTCATCACACCATCACAATAATGCATTGTCATCGGTCCTTGATACGTATGCAAAGTTTCAAATTAATCAGACTTCTAGAAACCCGTGAAAATTAAGCTCAAGGATTCCGTTACATAGATACAGGTCAAGATAATAAAAGTGTGTTAAAAAGGGCTCCAGTATGCTCTTTCGTATATGTGCCATGCTTCCACTTCTATCATTAATAAAGGAATGCGTTTTTCACATTATGTGCAAGGTTTCAAATCTGTGGCCATTTGGAGTGGTCACAAGTTCAATTGACCTTATGTCCGTTAACCTTATGTCACCCCACCATCACATTATTGCATTGTCATCGAGCCTTGATACGTGTGCAAAGTTTCAATCAAACTTATGGCCATTCAGAGTGGTAATAAGGCCAATTTAACTTAGGGCCGTTGACCTTATGTCACCACACCATCACATTAATGCGTTGTCGTCGACCCTTGATATGTGTGCAAAGTTTCAATCAAACTTATGGCCGTTGACCTTATGTCACCGTACCATCACATTAATGCATTGTCATCGAGCCTTGCTACGTGTACAAAGTTTTAATCAAACTTATGGCCATTCAAAGTGGTAATAAGGCCGATTGACCTTATGACCGTTGACCTATGTCACCACACCATCACAATAATGCATTGTCATCGAGCCGTGATACATGTGCAAAGTTTCAATCAAACTTGTGCCCATTCAAAGTGTTAATAAGTCCAATTGACCTTATGGCCGTTGGCCTTATGTCACCTCACCAACACACTAACGCATTGTCATCTGTCCTTGATACGTGTGCAAAGTTTCAAATTAATTAGACTTCAAGAAACCGGTGAAAATTAAGCTCAAAAATGCCGTTACATAGATACATGCCAAGCTAATAAAATCGTGTTAAAAAAGGGCTCCAGTATGCTCCTTCGTAGATGTGCCATGCATCCACTTCTAGGATTAATAAAGGAATGCGTTTTTCGCATTATGTGCAAGGTTTCAAATCTATGGCCATTTGGGGTGGTCATGAGTTCAATTGACCTTATGTCACCAAACCATCACATTAATGCATTGTCATCGACCCTTGATACGTGTGCAAAGTTTCAATCAAACTTATGACCATTCAAAGTGGTAATAAGTCCAATTGACCTTATGGCCGTTGACCTTATGCCACCACACCAACACATTAATGCATATTCATCGAGCCTTGATATGTGTGCAAAGTTTCAATCAAACTTATGGCGATTCAAAGTGGTAATAAGGCCAATTGACCTTATGGCCGTTGACCTTATGTCACCACACCATCACATTAACGCATTGTCATCGGTCCTTGATACGAATGCAAAGTTTCAAATTAATCAGACTTCTAGAAATCGGTGAAAATTAAGCTCAAAAATTCCGTTACATACAGGCCAAGCTAATAAAAGCGTGTTAATAAATGACTGCGTTTTTCCCATTATGTGCAAGGTTTCAAATCTATGGCCATTTGGGGTGGTCACAAGTTCAATTGACCTTATGCCCGTTAACCTTATGCCACCACACCATCACATTAATGCATTGTCATCGGTCCTTGATACGTATGCAAAGTTTCAAATTAATCAGATTTCTAGAAACCGGAGAAAATTAAGCTCAAAGATTCCGTTACATACAGGCCAAGCTAATAAAAGCGTGTTAATAAATGACTGCGTTTTTCGCATTATGTGCAAGGTGTCAGATCTATGGCCATTCTGGGTGGTCACAAGTTCAATTGACCTTATGTCCGTTAACCTTATGTGACCCCACCATCACATTATTGCATTGTCATCGACACTTGATACGTGTGCAAAGTTTTAATCAAAATTATGGCCATTCAAAAGGTAATAAGGCCAACTGACCTTATGCCCGTTAACCTTATGTGACCCCGCCATCACATTATTGCATTGTCATCGAGCTTTGATACGTGTGCAAAGTTTCAATCAAACTTATGGCTACTCAAAGTGGTAATAAGGCCAATTGATCTTATGGCCGTTGGCCTTATGTCACCACACCATCACATTAATGCATTGTCATCGTGCCTTGATACGTGTGCAAAGTTTTAATCAAACTAATGGCCATTCAAAGTGGTAATAAGGCCAATTTAACTTATGGCCGTTGACCTTATGTCACCACACCATCACATTAATGCATTGTCATCGAGCCTTGATACGTGTTCAAAGTTTCAATCAAACTTATGGCAATTCAAAGTGGTAATAAGGCCAATTGACCTTATGGCCGTTGACCTTATGTCACCACACCATCACATTAGCGCATTGTCATCGGTCCTTGATACGAATGCAAAGTTTCAAATTAATTATACTTCTAGAAACCGGTGAAAATTAAGCTCAAAAATTCCGTTACATACAGGCCAAGCTAATAAAAGCGTGTTAATAAATGACTGCGTTTTTCCCATTATGTGCAAGGTTTCAAATCTATGGCCATTTTGGGGTGGTCACAAGTTCAATTGACCTTATGCCCGTTAACCTTATGTCACCACACCATCACATTAATGCATTGTCATCTGTCCTTGATATGTTTGCAAAGTTTCAAATTAATCAGATTTCTAGAAACCGGTGGAAATTAAGCTCAAAGATTCCGTTACGTACAGACCAAGCTAATAAAAGCGTGTTAATAAATGAATCCGTTTTTCGCATTATGTGCAAGGTTTCAAATCTATTGCCATTTAGGGTGATCACAAGTTCAACTGACCTTATGTCCGTTAACCTTATGTGACCCCGCCATCACATCATTGCATTGTCATCGAGCCTTGATACGTGTGCAAAGTTTTAATCAAACTTATGGCCATTCAAAGAGGTAATAAGGCCAATTGACCTTATGGCCGTTTACCTTATGTCACCACACCATCACACTAATGCATTGTCATCGAGCCTTGATAAGTGAGCAAAGTTTCAATCAAACGTATGGCCATTCAAAGTGGTAATAAGGCTAATTTACCTTATGGCCGTTGAACTTATGTCACCACACCATCACAATAATGCATTGTCATCGAGCCGTGATACGTGTGCAAAGTTTCAATCAAACTTGTGCCCATTCAAGTGTTCAAGAAACCGGTGAAAATTAAGCTCAAAGATGCCGTTACATAGATACATGCCAAGCTAATAAAAGCGTGTTAAAAAAGGGCTCCAGTATGCTCCTTCGTAAATGTGCCATGCATCCACTTCTATGATTAATAAAGGAATGCGTTTTTCGCATTATGTGCAAGGTTTCAAATCTATGGCCATTTGGGGTGGTCATGAGTTCAATTGTCCTTATGTCCGTTAGCCTTATGTCACCGCACCATCACACTAAAGCATTGTCATCGAGCCTTGATACGTGAGCAAACTTTCAATCAAACTTATGGCCATTCAAAGTAGTACTAAGGCCAATTGACCTTATGTCACCACACCATCACAATAATGCATTGTCATCGAGCCGCGATACGTGTACAAAGTTTCAATCAAACTTGTGGCCATTCAAAGTGGTAATAAGGCCAATTGACCCTATGGCCGCTGACCTTATGTCACCACACCATCACATTAATGCATTGTCATCTGTCCTTGATATGTTTGCAAAGTTTCAAATTAATCAGATTTCTAGAAACCGGTGGAAATTAAGCTCAAAGATTCCGTTACGTACAGACCAAGCTAATAAAAGCGTGTTAATAAATGAATCCGTTTTTCGCATTATGTGCAAGGTTTCAAATCTATTGCCATTTAGGGTGATCACAAGTTCAACTGACCTTATGTCCGTTAACCTTATGTGACCCCGCCATCACATCATTGCATTGTCATCGAGCCTTGATACGTGTGCAAAGTTTTAATCAAACTTATGGCCATTCAAAGAGGTAATAAAGCCAATTGACCTTATGGCCGTTTACCTTATGTCACCACACCATCACACTAATGCATTGTCATCGAGCCTTGATAAGTGAGCAAAGTTTCAATCAAACGTATGGCCATTCAAAGTGGTAATAAGGCTAATTTACCTTATGGCCGTTGAACTTATGTCACCACACCATCACAATAATGCATTGTCATCGAGCCGTGATACGTGTGCAAAGTTTCAATCAAACTTGTGCCCATTCAAGTGTTCAAGAAACCGGTGAAAATTAAGCTCAAAGATGCCGTTACATAGATACATGCCAAGCTAATAAAAGCGTGTTAAAAAAGGGCTCCAGTATGCTCCTTCGTAAATGTGCCATGCATCCACTTCTATGATTAATAAAGGAATGCGTTTTTCGCATTATGTGCAAGGTTTCAAATCTATGGCCATTTGGGGTGGTCATGAGTTCAATTGTCCTTATGTCCGTTAGCCTTATGTCACCGCACCATCACACTAAAGCACTGTCATCGAGCCTTGATACGTGTGCAAAGTTTTAATCAAACTTATGGCCATTCAAAAAGGTAATAAGGCAATCGACATTATGGCCGTTTAACTTATGTCACCACACCATCACATTAATGCATTTTCATCGAGCCTTGATACGTGTGCAAAGTTTTAATCAAACTTATGGCCATTCAAAGTGGTAATAAGGCCAATTGACCTTATGGAAGTTGACCTTATGTCACCACACCATCACATTAACGCATTGTCATCGGTCCTTGATACGTATGCAAAGTTTCAAATTAATCAGACTTTTAGAAACCGGTGAAAATTAAGCTCAAAGATTCCGTTACATACAGGCCAAGCTAATAAAAGCGTGTTAATAAATGACTGCCTTTTTCCCATTATGTGCAAGGTTTCAAATCTGTGGCCATTTGGCGTGATCACAAGTTCAACTGACCTTATGTCCGTTAACCTTATGTGACCCCGCCATCACATTATTGTATTGTCATCTAGCCTTGATACGTGTGCAAAATTTTAATCAAACTTATGGCCATTCAAAGAGGTAATAAGGCCAATTGACCTTATGGCCGTTGACCTTATGTCACCACACCATCACACTTATGCATTGTCATCGAGCCTTGATATGTGTGCAAACTTTCAATCAAACTTATGGCCATTCAAAGTGGTAATAAGGCCAATTGACCTTATGGCCGTTGACCTTAAGTCACCACACCATCACGTTAACGTATTGTCATCGGTCCTTGATACGAATGCAAAGTTTCAAAGTAATCAGACTTCTAGAAACCGGTGAAAATTAAGCTCAAAGATTACGTTACTTACAGGCCAAGCTAATAAAAGCGTGTTAATAAATGACTGCGTTTTTCCCATTATGTGCAAGGTTTCAAATCTATGGCCATTTGGGGTGGTCACAAGTTCAATTGACCTTATGCCCCTTAACCTTATGTCACCACACCATCACATTAATGCATTGTCATCGGTCCTTGATACGTATGCAAAGTTTCAGATTAATCAGACTTCTAGAAACCGGAGAAAATTAAGCTCAAAGATTCCGTTACATACAGGCCAAGCTAATAAAAGCGTGTTAATAAATGAATGCGTTTTTCGCATTATGTGCATGGTTTCAAATCTATGGCCATTTGGGGTGATCACAAGTTCAACTGACCTTATGTCCGTTAACCATATGTGACCCCGCCATCACATTATTGCATTGTCATCGAGCCTTGATACGTGTGCAAAGTTTTAATCAAACCTATGGCCATTCAAAGAGGTAATAAGGCCAATTGACCTTATGGCCGTTTAAGTTATGTCACCACACCATCACATTAATGCATTGTCATCGAGCCTTGATACGTGTGCAAAGTTTTAATCAAACTTATGGCCATTCAAAGTGGTAATAAGGCCAATTGACCTTATGGCCGTTAACCTTATTTCACCACACCATCACATTAATGCATTGTCATCGGTCGTTGATACGTATTCAAAATTTCAAATTAATTAGACTTCTAGAAACCGGAGAAAATTAAGCTCTAAGATTCCGTTACATACAGGCCAAGCTAATAAAAGCGTGTTAATAAATGAATGCTTTTTTCACATTATGTGCAAGGTTTCAAATCGATGGACATTTGGGCGGTCACAAGTTCAATTGACGTTATGGCCGTTGACCTTATGTCACCACACCATCACATTAATGCATTGTCATCGAGCCTTGATACGTGAGCAAACTTTCAATCAAACTTATGGCCATTCAAAGTGGTAATAAGGCCAATTGACCTTATGTCACCACACCATCACAATAATGCATTGTCATCGAGCCGTGATACGTGTACAAAGTTTTAATCAAACTTGTGGCCATTCAAAGTGGTAATAAGGCCAATCGACCTTATGGCCGCTAACCTTATGTCACCACACCATCACATTAATGCATTGTCATCGGTCCTTGATACGTATGCAAAGCTTCAAATTAATCAAACTTCTATAAACCGGTGAAAATTAAGCTCGAAAATGCCGTTACATAGATACAGGCCAAGCTAATAAAAGCGTGTTAAAAAGGGCTCAGTATGCTCTTTCGTAGATGTGCCATGCATCCACTTCTATCATTAATAAAGGAATGCATTTTTCGCATTAGGTACAAGGTTTCAAATCTATGGCCATTTGGGGTGGCCATGAGTTCAATTGACCTTATGTCCGTTAACCTTATGTCACCCCACCATCACATTATTGCATTGCCATCGATCCTTGATACGTGTGCAAAGTTTCAATCAAACTTATGGCCATTCAAAGTGGTAATAATTCCAATTGGCCTTATGGCCGTTGACCTTATGTCACCACTCCATCACATTAATGCATTGTCATCGACCCTTGATACGTGTGCAAAGTTTCAATCAAACTTATGGCCATTCATAGTGGTAATAAGGCCAATTGGCCTTATGGCCGTTGACCTAATGTCACCAAACCATCACATTAATGCATTGTCATCGAGCCTTGATATGTATGCAAAGTTTCAATCAAACTTAGGGCCATTCAAAGAGGTAATAAGGCCAATTGACCTTATGGCCGTTGACCTTATGTCACCACACCATCACATTATTGCATTGTCATCGATCCTTGATACGTGTGCAAAGCTTCAATCAAACTTATGGCCATTCAAAGTGGTAATATATCCAATTGACTTTATGGCCGTTGACCTTATGTCACCACTCCATCACATTAATGCATTGTCATCGACCCTTGATACGTGTGCAAAGTTTCAATCAAACTTATGGCCATTCAAAGTGGTAATAATTCCAATTGACCTTATGGCCGTTGACCTTATGTCACCACTCCATCACATTAATACATTGTCATCGACCCTTGATACGTGTGCAAAGTTTCAATAAAACTTATGGCCATTCAAAGTGGTAATAAGGCCAATTGACCTTATGGCCGTTGACCTTATGTCACCACACCATCACACTAACCCATTGTCATCGGTCCTTGATACGAATGCAAAGTTTCAAATTAATCAGACTTCTAGAAACCAGTGAAAATTAAGCTCAAAGATTCCGTTACATACAGGCCAAGCTAATAAAAGCGTGTTAATAAATGACTGCCTTTTTCCCATTATGTGCAAGGTTTCAAATCTGTGGCCATTTGGGGTGATCACAAGTTCAACTGACCTTATGTCCGTTAACCTTATGTGACCCCGCCATCACATTATTGTATTTTTATCTAGCCTTGATACGTGTGCAAAGTTTCAATCAAACTTATGTCCATTCAAAGTGGTAATAATTCCAATTGAACTTATGGCCGTTGACCTTATGTCACCACTACATCACATTAATACATTGTCATCGACCCTTGATACGTGTGCAAAGTTTCAATCAAACTTATGGCCATTCAAAGTGGTAATAAGGCCAATTGACCTTATGGAAGTTGACCTTATGTCACCACACCATCACATTAACGCATTGTCATCGGTCCTTGATACGTATGCAAAGTTTCAAATTAATCAGACTTTTAGAAACCGGTGAAAATTAAGCTCAAAGATTCCGTTACATACAGGCCAAGCTAATAAAAGCGTGTTAATAAATGACTGCCTTTTTCCCATTATGTGCAAGGTTTCAAATCTGTGGCCATTTGGGGTGAACACAAGTTCAACTGACCTTATGTCCGTTAACCTTATGTGACCCCGCCATCACATTATTGTATTGTCATCTAGCCTTGATACGTGTGAAAAATTTTAATCAAACTTATGGCCATTCAAAGAGGTAATAAGGCCAATTGACCTTATGGCCGTTGACCTTATGTCACCACACCATCACACTAACGCATTGTCATCGAGTTTTGATACGTGTTCAAAGTTTCAATCAAACTTATGGCAATTCAAAGTGGTAATAAGGCCAATTGACCTTATGGCCGTTGACCTTGTTTCACCACACCATCACATTAATGCATTGTCATCGGTCGTTGATACGTATTCAAAGTTTCAAATTAATTAGACTTCTAGAAACCGGAGAAAATTAAGCTCAAAGATTCCGTTACATACAGGCCAAGCTAATAAAAGCGTGTTAATAAACGAATGCTTTTTTCACACTATGTGCAAGGTTTCAAATCTATGGCCATTTGGGCGGTCACAAGTTCAATTGACGTTATGGCCGTTGACCTTATGTCACCACACCATCACATTAATGCATTGTCATCGAGCCCTGATACGTGAGCAAACTTTCAATCAAACTTATGGCCATTCAAAGTGGTAATAAGGCCAATTGACCTTATGGCCGTTGACCTTATGTCACCACACCATCACATTAACGCATTGACATCGGTCCTTGATATGTATGCAAAGTTTCAAATTAATCAGATTTCTAGAAACCGGTGGAAATTAAGTTCAAAGATTCCGTTACGTACAGACCAAGCTAATAAAAGCGTGTTAATAAATGAATCTGTTTTTCGCATTATGTGCATGGTTTCAAATCTATGGCCATTTGGGGTGATCACAAGTTCAACTGACCTTATGTCCGTTAACCTTATGTCACCACACCATCACACTAACGCATTGTCATCGAGTTTTGATACGTGTTCAAAGTTTCAATCAAACTTATGGCAATTCAAAGTGGTAATAAGGCCAATTGACCTTATGGCCGTTGACCTTGTTTCACCACACCATCACATTAATGCATTGTCATCGGTCCTTGATACATATGCAAAGCTTCAAATTAATCAAACTTCTATAAACCGGTGAAAATTAAGCTCGAAAATGCCGTTACATAGATACAGGCCAAGCTAATAAAAGCGTGTTAAAAAGGGCTCAGTATGCTCTTTCGTAGATGTGCCATGCATCCACTTCTATCATTAATAAAGGAATGCATTTTTCGCATTATGTGCAAGGTTTCAAATCTATGGCCATTTTGGGGTGGTCACAAGTTCAATTAACCTTATTCCCGTTAACCTTATGTCACCACACCATCACATTAATGCATTGTCATCGGTCCTTGATATGTATGCAAAGTTTCAAATTAATCAGATTTCTAGAAACCGGTGGAAATTAAGTTCAAAGATTCCGTTACGTACAGACCAAGCTAATAAAAGCGTGTTAATAAATGAATCCGTTTTTCGCATTATGTGCATGGTTTCAAATCTATGGCCATTTGGGGTGATCACAAGTTCAACTGACCTTATGTCCGTTAACCATATGTGACCCCGCCATCACATTATTGCATTGTCATCGAGCCTTGATACGTGTGCAAAGTTTTAATCAAACTTATGGCCATTCAAAGAGGTAATAAGGCCAATTGACCTTATGGCCGTTTAACTTATGTCACCACACCATCACACTAATGCATTGTCATCGAGCCTTGATAAGTGAGCAAAGTTTTAATCAAACTTATGGCCATTCAAAGTGGTAATAAGGCCAATTGACCTTATGGCCGTTGACCTTGTTTCACCACACCATCACATTAATGCATTGTCATCGGTCGTTGATACGTATTCAAAGTTTCAAATTAATTAGACTTCTAGAAACCGGAGAAAATTAAGCTCAAAGATTCCGTTACATACAGGCCAAGCTAATAAAAGCGTGTTAATAAACGAATGCTTTTTTCACACTATGTGCAAGGTTTCAAATCTATGGCCATTTGGGCGGTCACAAGTTCAATTGACGTTATGGCCGTTGACCTTATGTCACCACACCATCACATTAATGCATTGTCATCGAGCCTTGATACGTGAGCAAACTTTCAATCAAACTTATGGCCATTCAAAGTGGTAATAAGGCCAATTGACCTTATGTCACCACACCATCACAATAATGCATTGTCATCGAGCCTTGATACGTGTACAAAGTTTCAATCAAACTTGTGGCCATTCAAAGTGGTAATAAGGCCAGTCGACCTTATGGCCGCTAACCTTATGTCACCACACCATCACATTAATGCATTGTGATCGGTCCTTGATACGTATGCAAAGCTTCAAATTAATCAAACTTCTATAAACCGGTGAAAATTAAGCTCAAAAATGCCGTTACATAGATACAGGCCAAGCTAATAAAAGCGTGTTAAAAAGGGCTCAGTATGCTCTTTCGTAGATGTGCCATGCATCCACTTCTATCATTAATAAAGGAATGCATTTTTCGCATTATGTACAAGGTTTCAAATCTATGGCCATTTGGGGTGGTCATGAGTTCAATTGACCTTATGTCCGTTAACCTTATGTCACCCCACCATCACATTATTGCATTGCCATCGATCCTTGATACGTGTGCAAAGTTTCAATCAAACTTGTGGCCATTCAAAGTGGTAATAATTCCAATTGGCCTTATGGCCGTTGACCTTATGTCACCACTCCATCACATTAATGCATTGTCATCGACCCTTGATACGTGTGCAAAGTTTCAATCAAACTTATGGCCATTCATAGTGGTAATAAGGCCAATTGGCCTTATGGCCGTTGACCTTATGTCACCAAACCATCACATTAATGCATTGTCATCGAGCCTTGATATGTATGCAAAGTTTCAATCAAACTGAGGGCCATTCAAAGAGGTAATAAGGCCAATTGACCTTAGGGCCGTTGACCTTATGTCACCACACCATCACATTATTGCATTGTCATCGATCCTTGATACGTGTGCAAAGCTTCAATCAAACTTGTGGCCATTCAAAGTGGTAATATATCCAATTGACCTTATGGCCGTTGACCTTATGTCACCACTCCATCACATTAATGCATTGTCATCGACCCTTGATACGTGTGCAAAGTTTCAATCAAGCTTGTGGCCATTCAAAGTGGTAATAAGGCCAATTGACCTTATGGCCGTTGACCTTATGTCACCACACCATCACACTAACTCATTGTCATCGGTCCTTGATACGAATGCAAAGTTTCAAATTAATCAGACTTCTAGAAACCAGTGAAAATTAAGCTCAAAGATTCCGTTACATACAGGCCAAGCTAATAAAAGCGTGTTAATAAATCACTGCGTTTTTCCCATTATGTGCAAGGTTTCAAATCTATGACCATTAGGGGTGGTCACAAGTTCAATTGACCTTATGCCCGTTAACCTTATCTGACCCCGCCATCACATTATTGCATTGTCATCGAGCCTTGATACGTGTGCAAAGTTTAAATCAAACTTATGGCCATTCAAAGAGGTAATAAGGCCAATTGACCTTATGACCGTTGACCTTATGCCACCACACCATCACATTAATGCATTGTCATCGGTCCTTGATACGAATGCAAAGTTTCAAATTAATCAGACTTCTAGAAACCAGTGAAAATTAAGCTCAAAGATTCCGTTACATACAGGCCAAGCTAATAAAAGCGTGTTAATAAATGACTGCGTTTTTCCCATTATGTGCAAGGTTTCAAATCTATGGCCATTTAGGGTGGTCACAAGTTCAATTGACCTTATGTCCGTTAACCTTATGTCACCACACCATCACATTAATGCATTGTCATCGGTCCTTGATACGTATGCAAAATTTCAGATTAATCAGACTTCTAGAAACCGGAGAAAATTAAGCTCAAAGTTCCGTTACATACAGGCCAAGCTAATAAAAGCGTGTTAATAAATGAATGAGTTTTTCTCATTATGTGCAAGGTTTCAAATCTATGGCCATTTGGGGTGATCACAAGTTCAACTGACCCATTGTCATCGGTCCTTGATACGAATGCAAAGTTTCAAATTAATCAGACTTCTAGAAACCGGTGAAAATTAAGCTCAAAGATGCCATTACATAGATACATGCCAAGCTAATAAAAGCGTGTTAAAAAAGGGCTCCAGTATGCTCTTTCGTAGATGTGCCATGCATCCACTTCTGTGATTAATAAAGGAATACGTTTTTCGCATTATGTGCAAGGTTTCAAATCTATGGCCATTTGGGGTGATCACAGGTTCAACTGACCTTATGTCCGTTAACCTTATGTGACCCCGCCATCACATCATTGCATTGTCATCGAGCCTTGATAAGTGAGCAAAGTTTCAATCAAACTTGTGCCCATTCAAAGTGTTAATAAGGCCAATTGACCTTATGGCCGTTGACCTTATGTCACCACACCATCACATTAACGCATTGTCATCGGTCCTTGATACGTGTGCAAAGTTTCAAATTAATCAGACTTCAAGAAACCAGTGAAAGTTAAGCTCAAATATGCCATTACATAGATACATGCCAAGCTAATAAAAGCGTGTTAAAAAAGGGCTCCAGTATGCTCTTTCGTAGATGTGCCATGCATCCACTTCTACGATTAATAAAGGAATGCGTTTTTCGCATTATGTGCAAGGTTTCAAATCTATGGCCATTTGGGGTGGTCATGAGTTCAATTGACCTTATGTCCGTTAACCTTATGTCACCCCACCATCACATTATTGCATTGTCATCGAGCCTTGATACGTGTGCAAAAGTTTCAGTCAAACTTATGGCCATTCAAAGTGGTAATAAGGCCAATTTACCTTATGGCCGTTGAACTTATGTCACCACACCATCACAATAATGCATTGTCATCGAGCCGTGATACGTGTGCAAAGTTTCAATCAAACTTGTGCCCATTCAAAGTGTTAATAAGGCCAATTGACCTTATGGCCGTTGACCTTATGTCACCACACCATCACATTAACGCATTGTCATCGGTCCTTGATACGTGTGCAAAGTTTCAAATTAATCAGACTTCAAGAAACCAGTGAAAATTAAGCTCAAAGATGCCATTACATAGATACATGCCAAGCTAATAAAAGCGTGTTAAAAAAGGGCTCCAGTATGCTCTTTCGTAGATGTGCCATGCATCCACTTCTATGATTAATAAAGGAATGCGTTTTTCGCATTATGTGCAAGGTTTCAAATCTATGGCCATTTGGGGTGGTCATGAGTTCAATTGACCTTATGTCCGTTAACCTTATGTCACCCCACCATCACATTATTGCATTGTCATCGAGCCTTGATACGTGTGCAAAAGTTTCAGTCAAACTTATGGCCATTTAAAGTGGTAATAAGGCCAATTGACCTTATGGCCGTTAACCTTATGTCACCACACCATCACATTAATGCATTGTCATCGACCCTTGATACGTGTCCAAAGTTTCAATCAAACTTATGACCATTCAAAGTGGCAGTAAGTCCAATTGACCTTATGTCACCACACCAACACATTAATGCATTGTCATCGAGCCTTGATATGTGTGCAAAGTTTCAATCAAACTTATGCCGATTTAAAGTGGTAATAAGGCCAATTGACCTTATGTCACCGCATCATCACATTAACGCATTGTCATCGGTCCTTGATACGTATTAAAAGTTTCAAATTAATCAGACTTCTAGAAACCGGTGAAAATTAAGCTCAAAGATTCCGTTACATACAGGCCAAGCTAATAAAAGCGTGTTAATAAATGACTGCGTTTTTCGCATTATGTGCAAGGTTTCAGATCTATGGCCATTCTGGGTGGTCACAAGTTCAATTGACCTTATGTCCGTTAACCTTATGTGACCCCACCATCACATTATTGCATTGTCATCGACCCTTGATACGTGTGCGAAGTTTTAATCAAACTTATGGCCATTCAAAAGGTAATAAGGCCAACTGACCTTGTGCCCGTTAACCTTATGTGACCCCGCCATCACATTATTGCATTGTCATCGAGCCTTGATACGTGTACAAAGTTTCAATCAACTTATGGCCACTCAACGCGGTAATAAGGCTAAGCCAATTGACCTTATGGCCGTTGGCCTTATGTCACCACACCATCACATTAATTCATTGTCATCGTGTCTTGATACGTGTGCAAAGTTTTAATCAAACTTATGGCCATTCAAAGTGGTAATAAGGCCAATTTAACTTATGCCCGTTGACCTTATGTCACCACACCATCACATTAATGCATTGTCACCGAGCCTTGATACGCGTCCAAAGTTTCAATCAAACTTATGGCCATTCAAAGTGGTAATAAGGCCAATTGACCTTATGGCCGTTGACCTTATGTCACCACACCATCACAATAATGCATTTTCATCGAGCCGTGATACGCTGCAAAGTTCCAATCAAACTTATGGCAATTCAAAGGGGTAATAAGGCCAGTTGACCTTATGGCCGTTGACCTTATGTCACCACACCATCACATTAATGCATTGTCATCGGTCCTTGATACGTATGAAAAGTTTCAAATTAATCAGACTTCTAGAAACCGCTGAAAATTAGGCCCAAAGATTCCGTTACATAGATACAGGCCAAGCTAATAAAAGCGTGTTAAAAAAGGGCTCCAATATGCTCTTTCGTAGATGTGCCATGCATCCACTTCTATCATTAACAAAGGAATGCGTTTTTCGCATTATGTGCCAGGTTTCAAATCTAAGGCCATTTGGGGTGGTCATAAGTTCAATTGACCTTATGTCCGTTTACCTTATGTCAAGGACAAACAACACCACGGTGGGTCAATCACCACCGTGAAGAATGTCATGGCCAACAAAAGTGAACAGCACAGTGGGCACAGCACCACGAAACCAGAGAGCAGCGCCAAACCACACCACGGTGGGTTAATCACCACCAGTGGGCCAAGCCGAGCAGAGGCTAAGAAGAGCGATAGGAGCCCGGAAAAGGGGCACCCATCCACCCAAGAAAAAAGCACACTCAGATACAGCCACTGCGAAAACCGGCAAAGGAGAACCCGAGGGGATAGGGAAGAGCTGCGGGAGAGTCGCAAACGCTCACCCTCTAGAAATAGGCATCGACACAGCAGCAGAGAATCAGCGGTCAAAAGACATCTGGGTGAAGAATGTGACCGCGAGTACCCAGGGGGACGAAAACGATCCAATCCAAGGGACGAGAAGGTCGAGCGAGACAGAGGAAGGAAGAGGTCATACACGGGACATGAAAGTCGTTCGCCGAATAAGAACGCAAATGCCAGAGCAAGGTCATCGTCGTTCGCGGACTCTGGCACAGAGCGGCATCATGGTGCAAGCTGGCCCGAACTGGGAGAGCCAGGTGGCTTTGACGACCCTAGAAAAATCGGGCTAAGTGGAGCAGGTAAGAAGTGGTATCTTCGGTACCTAAAGCAAGGAAGGACTCCGGACAGTGCACGCGAGAAGGCACTGCAGCACATGAGGCCAAGTAAGAAAAACCCGCCCGCCCGGAAATCAGGGCGTGGCGAGCGAGAAACGGCGAGGGGCGAGCATGCATCGCATCACCGCGGGTCATATAACTGCGTGCACCAACTAAGCCGTAACAAAAAACAGAGCGCTCCCGCTGACAACCTGAGAGGAGGTAAGGCAAGACGGGAGGACGCACCACAGTCCAGGGGACAGAGGGCTTACCCCACACCTTCCACCTCGCGTAGGGCGAATGCGCCGCCGCCAGCACCTGGTGCATCAACTTCACAAGTGAGGCCAAGAATGCAAGGCTACTCGGATGCTTTAAAGGGCATACGAATGGCGGTGCTTCCAAGGCAATATCCGGCGGAGGTCCTGAGCCAGGAAGAGCTGACGCGGCTGCAGGATACCATAATGATTGAGGTATCGAAGGGTTGGGGAAAGCAATCTCTGGCCTTCTGCGGTGTATATTTTAGACCAGGACTATTCCTTGTAGACTGCAAGGATGACCAAAAACAGCCGAATGGCTGACTAATATCACACCAACTCTACAGGGTTGGGAGGGCCCTGCCCTTATTACGAGGAAAGGGGATGATATACCACCGACGCATACCGTCACTATGTATCTCCCCAGGAGCAATGATCAGGAATTCACGCTTAAACTGCTGAAGGCACAGAACACATTCTTAAATGTCGCGTTGTGGCGTATAATCAGCAGCAGTGCCGAGGAAGGAGGCCTACGGGTAAACGTAGCTATCGACGAGGCATCATTTATAAAAATAAAAGAAGCTGGTTTCAAGGTGAACTACCGGTTTAACTTTGTCCCGGTCAGACCCTGGAAACAAAAAGCACCAGCTAGTGTGGAGCAAACCCACTCACAATCGCAGATCACTGGGGAGCAAATCCCAGAGGCACCAACAACATCCACCCAGTGCCCAGCCAGCGTCTCCTCAGCCATAGGTGCAACACCCGGGTTAATCACCGGTCAGGAGCCTACGCAAGCTCCCTCAACACAGGAGCTACTGGAAGGGCTGAATTAAGAGAACCTAGGTTTCGAGGACAAAGGAGAGGAAACCCTGCGGCTGTCCGGTGAGGACGAGCTGTTAAGGTTTCAGCTCTGACCGACTCACACACAAAGGTTGCCCAGATCAACCTGCACCATGCTAAAGCTGCTTTGCCAGTAATAGCACGCAGGTTCGCCTCGGAAGATCTGGGCATAGCACTCATCCAAGAACCTTGGGTGTATAAGGGTCAGGTGAGAGGACTAAAAGAGAGAAATAATAAGGTAATTTGGGATCTTTCTCAGGAAAGACCAAGAGCGTGTGTAGTGCTTAACAATTCCATTAACTACTTTTGCATTACAGAGTTTATGAGTCAAGACCTCGTAGCAGTTCAGGCGGTGATGGAAATACAGGGAGATCCAAGGAACATCGTCTTCGCAGCGGCCTATTTTGCGGGAGATAACCACGAGGTCCCTCCAGAGGGTGTGAAGAAACTGACGGAATATTGCAGACGGGCAAAATTACCGTTAATTATGGGATGCGACGCCAATGCGCACCACGAGGTATGGAACAGCTCAGACACCAATTCAAGGGGTGAGTCCGTTCTTGAATTTATTATTAGTAATGACCTAAGTATATACAACGTTGGGAATTCACCAACCTTCATCACTAGGTCTAGAGAGGAAGTCCTGGATATAACCCTGGGTAACGATCTGGCTGATGAGCTGGTCTCGGGATGGGGGGTTTCCTCTGAACCCTCCATGTCGGACCATCTTATTATCCAGTTTGTCATCGGGGCTATACCTCTAGAAGGACCACCAAAGCGAAATCCCAGGAACACAAACTGGGATATGTTTAGAAATACAATACAGGAAAATCTTGCTACTATAGAGAATAGGAACAGAGGAACAAGTATATGGAATTAGAGATCAGGGTTAACAACTTCAACAGTGTGATTATTGAAGCGTATAACTCTAGCTGTCGTGAATCAAAGGGCCCAGGGAGTAAAACCCCCTGGTGGTCGAGGAAGCTCTCGGAAATGAGGAAAACCGCGCGCAAACTCTTCAACCAAGCGAGACGCACGGGAAACTGGGAGCAGTACACAGCAAATCTAACAACATATAACAAAGAGATTAGGAAAGCTAAAAGAGAGAGCTTCAGGAATTTAGCGAGGGCATAACAGAAGTTCCATAGGCAGCAAGGCTTCACAAAGCCCTAGCCAAGGACCAAAGGGAGACGCGATTATCGATGAAACTCCCCGATGGAACCTATACAAGGACAGAGGAGGAAAGAGCACATGCCCTGCTTGCAGCGCACTTCCCGGACGCATCCTGGGAAACCTCGCCGGAGGAGGTTCGAGAGGTAAGACCGACACCCACAGATTGGAACCTCGCCAAAGAACTCTTCAGCGACAGCACAGTTAAGTGGGCAGTAAGGTCTTTCCAGAGCTATAAATCTCCGGGAGTGGATGGCATATATCCAGCCTTTCTGCAGCAGGGAGAGGAATTGATCCCACACCTGGCCAGGATTATGAGGGATAGCCTCGCACTGGCATACATCCCAACAGTGTGGAGAAGAGCAAAAGTGGTCTTTATACCTAAAGTAGCAAAAAAGGACTACTCTAGCCCAAAGTCCTTTAGGCCTATAAGCCTGACATCCTTTGCTCTGAAAGCAATGGAGAAAATTGTAGACCACGAGATCAGATCAAAGGTTCTCGATAGAATGCCACTACATCGAGATCAGCATGCATATAGGACAGGCAGGTCGACAGAAACTGCATTGTATCAACTGTCCACAGAAATCCAAAGTGCGTTCGAGTGCGGGGAGATAACGCTATGCGCATTTTTGGACATAGAGGGGGCTTTCGACAACACGACACACGAAAGTGTGAATCGGGCACTCGAGAGAAGAGAGATACAACGTCCAATCCGTATGTGGATAAACGCCTTATTGCGTACGAGGACTGCCGAAACCTCAAGTGGGGACGGTACAGTAGAGATCAAAACAACGAAAGGATGTCCGCAAGGGGGCGTCCTGTCACCCCTTCTGTGGAGCCTGGTAGTAGATGAACTTCTACAGAGGCTCTCAGAAAACGGAATCCGATGTCAGGGGTACGCGGATGATATTGTTATCATTGTAAGGGGCAAATTTGAGAGCACCCTTTGCGACATAATGCAAAGGGCATTGAGGCTAACGAAAGAATGGTGTAATGAGGTAGGGCTAAGTATCAACCCTAACAAGACATCCATTGTGCCCTTCACCAGGAAAAGAAAACTGGAAGGGATTAGGCAAATCACAATGGAGGGAGTACAGATGGAGTACACGACTGAGGTGAAATACTTGGGAGTCACGTTTGACTCTAAACTCTTATGGAGGAAACACGTCGACAATACCATATCAGAGGCTACAAGAGCAATAATGGTGTGCAGACGTATTGCAGGAAGATCCTGGGGATGCAGCCCAAAGATCCTAAGATGGATGTACACTATGATAGTGAGACCTATCATAGTGAACGGAGCAGTTGCGTGGGCATCAAGGACAACCATGGTGACCGTACAAAAATCACTCACGAAGCTTCAACGCTTAGCGTGTGTCTGCATTACGGGAGCTTTGCGAACATGCCCGACGGCAGCAATAGAGGTGCTGATTGAGTTAACGCCTCTACGTATAATAATTGAGCAGGCAGCCAGGAGAACTTTAGTAAACATAGCTAAAGAGGGATATGGAAGAGGCAAAGTGATACAGTCACGGAGCATGGCGAAGCTGCAGGAGCAGATTCCACTTATCGAACTTCCCAGAGATGATACGAGCAAGATAATTAAGTTTGAGAAGCGCTTCAAAATAGAGCTGGGGAACAAATGTACGTGGGACACTTCCAGGATTGAAGCGCTTCACCAGGAACACACCATAATAAGGTACACCGATGGCTCGAAGACACCGGAGGGCATAGGAGCGGGGATCGTCGGCCCCCGAACCAAAATATCCCTACCACTCGGAAAATATCCTAGCATCTTCCAAGCCGAAGTTGTTGCCATAAGCCGGAGATGCAGAGATAAACTTACAGCGAGGATATACCAACGAGAAAATCGCTATACTCAGCGACAGTCAAGCTGCACTCAAGGCATTATCATCAGTTGAGATTAAATCATCAACAGTCCTTGAGTGCGTAGAGAGGTTAAACAGTCTAGGAGATAATAACACCATCCGTCTAGCATGGGTACCTGGACACAGGGGAGTGGATGGTAACGAGCGAGCGGACGAGCTTGCCAGGTTGGCAGCGGCCGGAAAGCCAATAGGTCCCGAGCCTATAGTCCGAACAGGGTCACGTACAATAAGGGAGGAATTTAGACAAAAGGAGGCGTGCCTCAGAGAACAACACTGGCATGAAAGTCCAGGACTTCGGCAGGCAAAGGCACTAATAGGAGGGTACAATTCAAAGCGATATAAGGCTATGATTAATCTCCCAAAAATTAGCCTTAGGATTTTAACAGGTATACTCACAGGTTACTGTAGGCTAAAGAGCCATATGCATAAATTGGGTATATCGGCTAGTAGCCTCTGTCGATTCTGTGATGCCGAAGATGAGTCTGCAGAACACATCCTGAAGGAATGTGATGCAGTCGCGAGACGAAGGCTTAGGATCCTAGGATCATCCAAATTAGAAAATAGTCACACACATTCTCTGAAGCCAAGAACCATTCTGGATTTTATCAGAGAACTCGGCTTGGATGAAGTGTTGTAAAGAGAATGAGGGCACAATAGACCAATAGGTCGCAGTGCTTAACCTCACAACATCTATCTATCTACCTTATGTCACCTCACCATCACATTAATGCATTGTCATCGAGCCTTGCTATGCGTGCAAAGTTTCAATCAAACTTATGGCCATTGAAAGTGGTAATAAGGCCAATTGACCTTATGGCCGTTGACCTTATGTCACCACACCATCACAATAATGCATTGTCATCGAGCCGCGATACGTATGCAAAGCTTCAAATTAATCAGATTTCTAGAAACCGGTGAAAATTAAGCTCAAAGATTCCGTTACATACAGGCCAAGCTAATAAAAGCGTGTTAAAAAGGGCTCCAGTATGCTCTTTCGTAGATGTGCCATGCATCCACTTCTATCATTAACAAAGGAATGCGTTTTTCGCATTATGTGCCAGGTTTCAAATCTATGGCCATTTGGGGTGGTCATAAGTTCAATTGACCTTATGTCCGTTTACCTTATGTCACCCCACCCTCACATTAATGCATTGTCATTGAGCCTTGCTATGCGTGCAAAGTTTCAATAAAACTTATGGCCATTGAAAGTGGTAATAAGGCCAATTGACCTTATGGCCGTTGACCTTATGTCACCACACCATCACACTAATGCATTGCCATCGAGCCTTGATATGTGTGCAAAGTTTCAATCAAACTTATGGCCATTCAAAGTGGTAATAAGGCCAATTGACCTTATGGCCGTTGACCTTAAGTCACCACACCATCACGTTAGCGCATTGTCATCGGTCCTTGATAGGAATGCAAAGTTTCAAAGTAATCAGACTTCTAGAAACCGGTGAAAATTAAGCTCAAAGATTCCGTTACATACAGGCCAAGCTAATAAAAGCGTGTTAATAAATGACTGCGTTTTTCCCATTATGTGCAAGGTTTCAAATCTATGGCCATTTAGGGTGGTCACAAGTTCAATTGACCTTATGCCCGTTAACCTTATGTCACCACACCATCACATTAATGCATTGTCATCGGTCCTTGATACGTATGCAAAGTTTCAGATTAATCAGACTTCTAGAAACCGGAGACTGATTGGCCTGAAATCCTTCTTTAGACGTTTGAGCGGTTGATTGACCTGTACATACGGGAAAGAATACCTCGGGGGTTACTGTCGGCTTCACAGCATGCGTACTTTAAGGGCAGATCGACGGAAAGGGCTCTCCATTCGATTGTAAAGCAAATAGAGGCGTCCCTAGAACACAAAGAGTATGCTCTGGGTGCCTTTCTAGACATCGAGGGAGCTTTTAGCAATGTCTCACGGGGGGCAATCGAAAGAGATCTGGTGGGTTTAGGAGTCGAGGCGGCTCTGGTTGAATTTATTAGCAAACTTCTATGCGGCAGAATTGTCGCAGCGGAGTGGGGAGGGGCCATAATTAAGAGGAAGGTGTGCAGGGGTACGCCACAGGGGGTGTCCTATCTCCTCTCCTCTGGGTTGTGGTAGTCAACGAGCTTCTTGTGGAGCTGGAAGCCAATAGTTGTCGGGTGGTTGCCTATGCAGATGACCTCGCTATCCTAGTCAGAGGCAAATTTCTGGGCACCCTGCGCGATGTTCTGCAGGGCTACCTGGATACTGTGGCTAGGTGGGCTGAATCATGTGGATTGGCGGTCAACCCGGGAAAAACGGAATTGGTCCTTTTCACAAGGAGATATAAGATGCCCGATTTCAGAACTCCCTCGATTGGAGGGGTACCGTTGGTACTTTCTGATAGGGTTAAATATTTGGGGATTGTTTTGGACAAGAAACTGTCCTGGAGACCCAATGTCGAAGATCGGGCCAGGAAGGCCGCCATTGCCTTGTACTGCTGCAGAGGAGCTATCGGAAAGAGATGGGGACTCTCGCCAAGAATAGTACACTGGCTTTATGAGATGGTGGTCAAACCGATTCTGCTATATGGGGTGCTGGTCTGGTGGAAAGCACTGGACACGGCGAGCACCTCCAAAATGCTAGTGTCAGTGCAACGGACGGCGCTGATCGGTATCAGTGGCGCTCTCAGAACAACACCTACCTTGGCACTGAACGTCATGCTAAACATATACCCAGTAGATATTGCGGGAAAGGCGGCCGCGGCAAAGTCGTTGGTCAGGCTTCGTGATATGGGATATAGACTTTCTGACCGCGGACACTCTAGCCTTCTTACAAGTTTCGACTTCATCCCGGACAGAGCATACTACTGTATGCCGATAACTGCTCCCTATACAACCTTCACCCCAGTTATTCCAGAGAGAGAGGATTGGGGAAGAGGAATTATCTGGGGCATGGGACCGGTTAACTTGTTCACGGATGGGTCAAAGCTGGATGAAAAGGTTGGTGGGGTTGTCAAGAGCTAAATTTAAGCCGCAAGTTTAAGTTGGCTGATCACTGCAGTGTATTCCAAGCGGAAATTGCTGCGATTAAGGATGCGGTGGATGGAATGCTATCCAGTGCTACCACGGTTAGGGAATTTAACATCTACTCTGATAGCCAAGCGGCTATCAAGGCCTTGAGCTCAACTACAGTGCGATCGAGGGTGGTCTGGGAGTGCCTGACCTCGCTTGCGATTGCATCGAATTATTTTACAATTAAGATTATCTGGGTCCCGGGCCATAGTGATATCCCGGGTAACTGTCAAGCTGATCTCCTAGCCCGCATCGGTACAACTGAACCGGATGAAGATGGCTGTAGGGATTTCGGGATCCCGCTGGCCACCTGTGGATTGCTCCTCCATAGATGGGCCTCGAATCAGCTCAGCAAACGTTGGGCGGATACTACGTCTTGCAGAACAGAAGTTCCATAGGCAGCAAGGCTTCACAAAGCCCTAGCCAAGGACCAAAGGGAGACGCGATTATCGATGAAACTCCCCGATGGAACCTATACAAGGACAGAGGAGGAAAGAGCACATGCCCTGCTTGCAGCGCACTTCCCGGACGCATCCTGGGAAACCTCGCCGGAGGAGGTTCGAGAGGTAAGACCGACACCCACAGATTGGAACCTCGCCAAAGAACTCTTCAGCGACAGCACAGTTAAGTGGGCAGTAAGGTCTTTCCAGAGCTATAAATCTCCGGGAGTGGATGGCATATATCCAGCCTTTCTGCAGCAGGGAGAGGAATTGATCCCACACCTGGCCAGGATTATGAGGGATAGCCTCGCACTGGCATACATCCCAACAGTGTGGAGAAGAGCAAAAGTGGTCTTTATACCTAAAGTAGCAAAAAAGGACTACTCTAGCCCAAAGTCCTTTAGGCCTATAAGCCTGACATCCTTTGCTCTGAAAGCAATGGAGAAAATTGTAGACCACGAGATCAGATCAAAGGTTCTCGATAGAATGCCACTACATCGAGATCAGCATGCATATAGGACAGGCAGGTCGACAGAAACTGCATTGTATCAACTGTCCACAGAAATCCAAAGTGCGTTCGAGTGCGGGGAGATAACGCTATGCGCATTTTTGGACATAGAGGGGGCTTTCGACAACACGACACACGAAAGTGTGAATCGGGCACTCGAGAGAAGAGAGATACAACGTCCAATCCGTATGTGGATAAACGCCTTATTGCGTACGAGGACTGCCGAAACCTCAAGTGGGGACGGTACAGTAGAGATCAAAACAACGAAAGGATGTCCGCAAGGGGGCGTCCTGTCACCCCTTCTGTGGAGCCTGGTAGTAGATGAACTTCTACAGAGGCTCTCAGAAAACGGAATCCGATGTCAGGGGTACGCGGATGATATTGTTATCATTGTAAGGGGCAAATTTGAGAGCACCCTTTGCGACATAATGCAAAGGGCATTGAGGCTAACGAAAGAATGGTGTAATGAGGTAGGGCTAAGTATCAACCCTAACAAGACATCCATTGTGCCCTTCACCAGGAAAAGAAAACTGGAAGGGATTAGGCAAATCACAATGGAGGGAGTACAGATGGAGTACACGACTGAGGTGAAATACTTGGGAGTCACGTTTGACTCTAAACTCTTATGGAGGAAACACGTCGACAATACCATATCAGAGGCTACAAGAGCAATAATGGTGTGCAGACGTATTGCAGGAAGATCCTGGGGATGCAGCCCAAAGATCCTAAGATGGATGTACACTATGATAGTGAGACCTATCATAGTGAACGGAGCAGTTGCGTGGGCATCAAGGACAACCATGGTGACCGTACAAAAATCACTCACGAAGCTTCAACGCTTAGCGTGTGTCTGCATTACGGGAGCTTTGCGAACATGCCCGACGGCAGCAATAGAGGTGCTGATTGAGTTAACGCCTCTACG
Source organism: Eurosta solidaginis (assembly GCF_040869045.1). Lineage (NCBI taxonomy): Eukaryota > Metazoa > Arthropoda > Insecta > Diptera > Tephritidae > Eurosta > Eurosta solidaginis. Next base: position 202,645,234 of record NC_090324.1, read on the forward strand.
TATAATAATTGAGCAGGCAGCCAGGAGAACTTTAGTAAACATAGCTAAAGAGGGATATGGAAGAGGCAAAGTGATACAGTCACGGAGCATGGCGAAGCTGCAGGAGCAGATTCCACTTATCGAACTTCCCAGAGATGATACGAGCAAGATAATTAAGTTTGAGAAGCGCTTCAAAATAGAGCTGGGGAACAAATGTACGTGGGACACTTCCAGGATTGAAGCGCTTCACCAGGAACACACCATAATAAGGTACACCGATGGCTCGAAGACACCGGAGGGCATAGGAGCGGGGATCGTCGGCCCCCGAACCAAAATATCCCTACCACTCGGAAAATATCCTAGCATCTTCCAAGCCGAAGTTGTTGCCATAAGCCGGAGATGCAGAGATAAACTTACAGCGAGGATATACCAACGAGAAAATCGCTATACTCAGCGACAGTCAAGCTGCACTCAAGGCATTATCATCAGTTGAGATTAAATCATCAACAGTCCTTGAGTGCGTAGAGAGGTTAAACAGTCTAGGAGATAATAACACCATCCGTCTAGCATGGGTACCTGGACACAGGGGAGTGGATGGTAACGAGCGAGCGGACGAGCTTGCCAGGTTGGCAGCGGCCGGAAAGCCAATAGGTCCCGAGCCTATAGTCCGAACAGGGTCACGTACAATAAGGGAGGAATTTAGACAAAAGGAGGCGTGCCTCAGAGAACAACACTGGCATGAAAGTCCAGGACTTCGGCAGGCAAAGGCACTAATAGGAGGGTACAATTCAAAGCGATATAAGGCTATGATTAATCTCCCAAAAATTAGCCTTAGGATTTTAACAGGTATACTCACAGGTTACTGTAGGCTAAAGAGCCATATGCATAAATTGGGTATATCGGCTAGTAGCCTCTGTCGATTCTGTGATGCCGAAGATGAGTCTGCAGAACACATCCTGAAGGAATGTGATGCAGTCGCGAGACGAAGGCTTAGGATCCTAGGATCATCCAAATTAGAAAATAGTCACACACATTCTCTGAAGCCAAGAACCATTCTGGATTTTATCAGAGAACTCGGCTTGGATGAAGTGTTGTAAAGAGAATGAGGGCACAATAGACCAATAGGTCGCAGTGCTTAACCTCACAACATCTATCTATCTACCTTATGTCACCCCACCATCACATTAATGCATTGTCATCGAGCCTTGCTATGCGTGCAAAGTTTCAATCAAACTTATGGCCATTGAAAGTGGTAATAAGGCCAATTGACCTTATGGCCGTTGACCTTATGTCACCACACCATCACAATAATGCATTGTCATCGAGCCGCGATACGTATGCAAAGCTTCAAATTAATCAGATTTCTAGAAACCGGTGAAAATTAAGCTCAAAGATTCCGTTACATACAGGCCAAGCTAATAAAAGCGTGTTAAAAAAGGGCTCCAGTATGCTCTTTCGTAGATGTGCCATGCATCCACTTCTATCATTAACAAAGGAATGCGTTTTTCGCATTATGTGCCAGGTTTCAAATCTATGGCCATTTGGGGTGGTCATAAGTTCAATTGACCTTATGTCCGTTTACCTTATGTCACCCCACCCTCACATTAATGCATTGTCATTGAGCCTTGCTATGCGTGCAAAGTTTCAATAAAACTTATGGCCATTGAAAGTGGTAATAAGGCCAATTGACCTTATGGCCGTTGACCTTATGTCACCACACCATCACACTAATGCATTGCCATCGAGCCTTGATATGTGTGCAAAGTTTCAATCAAACTTATGGCCATTCAAAGTGGTAATAAGGCCAATTGACCTTATGGCCGTTGACCTTAAGTCACCACACCATCACGTTAGCGCATTGTCATCGGTCCTTGATAGGAATGCAAAGTTTCAAAGTAATCAGACTTCTAGAAACCGGTGAAAATTAAGCTCAAAGATTCCGTTACATACAGGCCAAGCTAATAAAAGCGTGTTAATAAATGACTGCGTTTTTCCCATTATGTGCAAGGTTTCAAATCTATGGCCATTTAGGGTGGTCACAAGTTCAATTGACCTTATGCCCGTTAACCTTATGTCACCACACCATCACATTAATGCATTGTCATCGGTCCTTGATACGTATGCAAAGTTTCAGATTAATCAGACTTCTAGAAACCGGAGACTGATTGGCCTGAAATCCTTCTTTAGACGTTTGAGCGGTTGATTGACCTGTACATACGGGAAAGAATACCTCGGGGGTTACTGTCGGCTTCACAGCATGCGTACTTTAAGGGCAGATCGACGGAAAGGGCTCTCCATTCGATTGTAAAGCAAATAGAGGCGTCCCTAGAACACAAAGAGTATGCTCTGGGTGCCTTTCTAGACATCGAGGGAGCTTTTAGCAATGTCTCACGGGGGGCAATCGAAAGAGATCTGGTGGGTTTAGGAGTCGAGGCGGCTCTGGTTGAATTTATTAGCAAACTTCTATGCGGCAGAATTGTCGCAGCGGAGTGGGGAGGGGCCATAATTAAGAGGAAGGTGTGCAGGGGTACGCCACAGGGGGTGTCCTATCTCCTCTCCTCTGGGTTGTGGTAGTCAACGAGCTTCTTGTGGAGCTGGAAGCCAATAGTTGTCGGGTGGTTGCCTATGCAGATGACCTCGCTATCCTAGTCAGAGGCAAATTTCTGGGCACCCTGCGCGATGTTCTGCAGGGCTACCTGGATACTGTGGCTAGGTGGGCTGAATCATGTGGATTGGCGGTCAACCCGGGAAAAACGGAATTGGTCCTTTTCACAAGGAGATATAAGATGCCCGATTTCAGAACTCCCTCGATTGGAGGGGTACCGTTGGTACTTTCTGATAGGGTTAAATATTTGGGGATTGTTTTGGACAAGAAACTGTCCTGGAGACCCAATGTCGAAGATCGGGCCAGGAAGGCCGCCATTGCCTTGTACTGCTGCAGAGGAGCTATCGGAAAGAGATGGGGACTCTCGCCAAGAATAGTACACTGGCTTTATGAGATGGTGGTCAAACCGATTCTGCTATATGGGGTGCTGGTCTGGTGGAAAGCACTGGACACGGCGAGCACCTCCAAAATGCTAGTGTCAGTGCAACGGACGGCGCTGATCGGTATCAGTGGCGCTCTCAGAACAACACCTACCTTGGCACTGAACGTCATGCTAAACATATACCCAGTAGATATTGCGGGAAAGGCGGCCGCGGCAAAGTCGTTGGTCAGGCTTCGTGATATGGGATATAGACTTTCTGACCGCGGACACTCTAGCCTTCTTACAAGTTTCGACTTCATCCCGGACAGAGCATACTACTGTATGCCGATAACTGCTCCCTATACAACCTTCACCCCAGTTATTCCAGAGAGAGAGGATTGGGGAAGAGGAATTATCTGGGGCATGGGACCGGTTAACTTGTTCACGGATGGGTCAAAGCTGGATGAAAAGGTTGGTGGGGTTGTCAAGAGCTAAATTTAAGCCGCAAGTTTAAGTTGGCTGATCACTGCAGTGTATTCCAAGCGGAAATTGCTGCGATTAAGGATGCGGTGGATGGAATGCTATCCAGTGCTACCACGGTTAGGGAATTTAACATCTACTCTGATAGCCAAGCGGCTATCAAGGCCTTGAGCTCAACTACAGTGCGATCGAGGGTGGTCTGGGAGTGCCTGACCTCGCTTGCGATTGCATCGAATTATTTTACAATTAAGATTATCTGGGTCCCGGGCCATAGTGATATCCCGGGTAACTGTCAAGCTGATCTCCTAGCCCGCATCGGTACAACTGAACCGGATGAAGATGGCTGTAGGGATTTCGGGATCCCGCTGGCCACCTGTGGATTGCTCCTCCATAGATGGGCCTCGAATCAGCTCAGCAAACGTTGGGCGGATACTACGTCTTGCAGGGTAGCAAGATCTTTCTGGCCAAAAGTGGATGGCAGGAGGTCTGCTGAAATAATTGGGTTCACTAAGGCTCACCTATCAATGGTCATTGGGGTTTTGACAGGGCACTGTCCCATGGGTATCCATGCGGTAGGTCTCAATATACTGGAAACTCCATCCTGCTGCAGCTGTATGGAGGATGATGAGGTGGAATCACCAAATCACGTTATGCTTGATTGTCCAGCTTTTGCCAGAACTAGGCGAAAGTAATTCGGTCGCGATTCACTTGGATCTCCCGAGGATATATCCAAAGTTGAGATCGGTATCATTCGGAGCTTTATCGTTGCTACCCAACGATTCTCTAAGTAGCTAGATCTAAGTCACCGTTATTTTTGGTGTATGTGGTATCACAACGGACTATCGTGTTGTCCAAGTGAGCTATCCTTATCAGTGCAGCTACCACCTAACCTATCCTATCCTATCTAGAAACCAGAGAAAATTAAGCTCAAAGATTCCGTTACATACAGTCCAATCTAATAAAAGCGTGTTAATAAATGACTGCGTTTTTCCCATTATGTGCAAGGTTTCAAATCTATGGCCATTTGGATTGGTCACAAGTTCAATTGACCTTATGCCCGTTAACCTTATGTCACCACACCATCACACTAATGCATTGTCACCGGTCTTTGATACGTATGCAAAGTTTCAAATTAATCAGACTTCTAGAAACCGGAGAAAATTAAGCTCAAAGATTCCGTTACATACAGGCCAAGCTAATAAAAGCGTGCTAATAAATGAATGCGTTTTTCGCATTATATGCAAGGTTTCAAGTCTATGGCCATTTGGGGTGATCACAAGTTCAACTGACCTTATGTCCGTTACCCTTATGTGACCCCGCCATCACATTATTGCATTGTCATCGAGCCTTGATATATGTGCAAAGTTTTAATCAAACTTATGGCCATTAAAAGAGGTAATAAGGCCAATTGACCTTATGGCCGTTTACCTTATGTCACCACACCATCACATTAATGCATTGTCATCGAGCCTTGATACGTATTCAAAGTTTCAAATTAATTAGACTTCTAGAAACCGGAGAAAGCTATGTTCAAAGATTCCGTTACATACAGGCCAAGCTAATAAAAGCGTGTTAATAAATGAATGCGTTTTTCACGTTATGTGCAAGGTTTCAAATCTATGGCCATTTGGGGTGGTCACAAGTTCAATTGACCTTATGGCCGTTGACCTTATGTCACCACACCATCACATTAATGCATTGTCATCGAGCCTTGATACGTGAGAAAACTTTCAATCAATCTTATGGCCATTCAAAGTGGTAATAAGGCCAACTGACCTTAAGTCACCACACCATCACAATAATGCGTTGTCATCGAGCCGTGATACGTGTGCAAAGTTTCAATAAAACTTGTGGCCATTCAAAGTGGTAATAAGGCCAATCGACCTTATGGCCGCTGACCTTATGTCACCACACCATCACGTTAATGCATTGTCGTCGGTCCTTGATGCGTATGCAAAGTTTCAAATTAATCAGACTTCTATAAACCGGTGAAAATTAAGCTCAAAGATTCCGTTACATACAGGCCAAGCTAATAAAAACGTGTTAATAAATGAATGCGTTTTTCACATTATGTGCAAGGTTTCAAATCTATGGCCATTTGGGGTGGTCACAAGTTCAATTGGCCTTATACCCGTTAACCTTATGTCACCACACCATCACATTAATGCATTGTCATCGGTCCTTGATACGTATGCAAAGTTTCAAATTAATCAGACTTCTAGAAACCGGAGACAATTAAGCTCAAAGATTCCGTTACATACAGGCCAATCTAATAAAAGCGTGTTAATAAATGAATGCGTTTTTCGCATTATGTGCAAGGTTGCAAGTCTATGGCCATTTGGCGTGATCACAATTTCAACTGACCTTATGTCCGTTAACCTTATGTGACCCCGCCATCACATTATTGCATTGTCATCGAGCCTTGATACGTGTGCAAAGTTTTAATCAAACTTATGGCCATTAAAAGAGGTAATAAGGCCAATTGACCTTATGGCCGTTGACCTTATTTCACCACACCATCACATTAATGCATTGTCATCGGTCGTTGATACGTATTCAAAGTTTCAAATTAATTAGACTTCTAGAAACCGGAGAAAATTAAGCTCAAAGATTCCGTTACATACAGGCCAAGCTAATGAAAGCGTGTTAATAAATGAATGCGTTTTTCACATTATGTGCAAGGTTTTAAATCTATGGCCATTTGGGGTGGTCACAAGTTCAATTGACCTTATGGCCGTTGACCTTATGACACCACACCATAACACTAATGCATTGTCATCGAGCCTTGATACGTGAGCAAACTTTCAATCAGACTTATGGCCATTCAAAGTGGTAATAAGGCCAATTGACCTTATGTCACCACACCATCACAATAATGCATTGTCATCGAGCCGTGATACGTGTGCAAAGTTTCAATCAAACTTGTGGCCATTCAAAGTGGTAGTAAGGCCAATCGACCTTATGGCCGCTGACCTTATGTCACCACACCATCACATTAATGCATTGTCATCGGTCCTTGATACGTATGCAAAGTTTCAAATTAATCAGACTTCTATAAACCGGTGAAAATTAAGGTCAAAAATGCCGTTACATAGATACAGGCCAAGCTAATAAAAGCGCGTTAAAAAGGGCTCAGTATGCTCTTTCGTATATGTGCCATGCATCCAAATCTATCATTAATAAAGGAATGCGTTTTTCGCATTATGTACAAGGTTTCAAATCTATGGCCATTTGGGGTGGTCATGAATTCAATTGACCTTATGTCCGTTAACCTTATGTCACCCCACCATCACATTATTGCATTGTCATCGATCCTTGATACGTGTGCAAAGTTTCAATCAAACTTATGGCCATTCAAAGTAGTAATAATTCCAATTGACCTTATGGCCGTTGAGCTTATGTCACCACTCCATCACATTAATGCATTGTCATCGACACTTGATACGTGTGCAAAGCTTCAGTCAAACTTATGGCCATTCGTAGTGGTAATAAGGCCAATTGACCTTATGGCCGTTGACCTTATGTCACCAAACCATCACACTAATGCATTGTCATCGAGCCTTGATATGTATGCAAAGTTTCAATCAAACTTATGGCCATTCAAAGAGGTAATAAGGCAATTGACCTTATGGCCGTTGACCTTATGTCACCACACCATCACATTAATGCATTGTCATCGAGCCTTGATATGTGTGCAAAGTTTCAATCAAACTTATGGCCACTCAAAGTGGTAATAAGGCCAATTGACCTTATGGCCGTTGACCTTATGTCACCACACCATCGCATTAACGCATTGTCATCGGACTTGATACGAATGCAAAGTTTCAAATTAATCAGACTTCTAGAAACCGGTAAAAATTAAGCTCAAAGATTCCGTTACATACAGGCCAAGCTAATAAAAGCGTGTTAATAAATGAATGCGTTTTTCACATTATGTGCAAAGTTTCAAATCTATGGCCATTTGGGGTGGTCACAAGTTCAATTGACCTTATGCCCGTTAACCTTATGTCACCACACCATCACACTAATGCATTGTCATCGGAGAAAATTAAGCTCAAAGATTCCGTTACATACAGGCCAAGCTAATAAAAGCGTGTTAATAAATGAATGCGTTTTTCGCATTATGTGCAAGGTTTCAAGTCTATGGCCATTTGGAGTGATCACAATTTCAACTGACCTTATGTTCGTTAACCTTATGTGACCCCGCCATCATATTATTGCATTGTCATTGAGCCTTGATACGTGTGCAAAGTTTTAATCAAACTTATGGCCATTAAAAGAGGTAATAAGGCCAATTGACCTTATGGCCGTTGACCTTATTTCACCACACCATCACATTAACGCATTTTCATCGGTCCTTGATACGAATGCAAAGTTTCAAATTAATCAGACTTCTAGAAACCGGTGAAAATTAAGCTCAAAGATTCCGTTACATACAGGCCAAGCTAATAAAAGCGTGTTAATAAATGACTGCGTTTTTCCAACTATGTGCAAGGTTTCAAATCTATGGCCATTTGGGGTGGTCACAAGTTCAACTGCCCTTATGCCCGTTAACCTTATGTCACCACACCATCACATTAATGCATTGTCATCGGTCCTTGATACGTATGCAAAGTTTCAAATTAATCAGACTTCTAGAAACCGGAGAAAATTAAGCTCAAAGATTCCGTTACATACAGGCCAAGCTAATAAAAGCGTGTTAATAAATGGATGCGTTTTTCCCATTATGTGCAAGGTTTCAAATCTGTGGCCATTTGGGGTGATCACAAGTTCAATTGACCTTATGTCCGTTAACCTTATGTGACCCCGCCATCACATTATTGCATTGTCATCGAGCCTTGATACGTGTGCAAAGTTTTAATCAAACTTATGGCCATTAAAAGAGGTAATAAGGCCAATTGACCTTATGGCCGTTGACCTTATTTCACCACACCATCACATTAATGCATTGTCATCGGTCGTTGATACGTATTCAAAGTTTCAAATTAATTAGACTTCTAGAAACCGGAGAAAATTAAGCTCAAAGATTCCGTTACATACAGGCCAAGCTAATGAAAGCGTGTTAATAAATGAATGCGTTTTTCACATTATGTGCAAGGTTTTAAATCTATGGCCATTTGGGGTGGTCACAAGTTCAATTGACCTTATGGCCGTTGACCTTATGACACCACACCATCACACTAATGCATTGTCATCGGTACTTGATACGTATGAAAAGTTTCAAATTAATCAGACTTCTAGAAACCGCTGAAAATTAGGCCCAAAGATTCCGTTACATAGATACAGGCCAAGCTAATAAAAGCGTGTTAAAAAAGGGCTCCAGTATGCTCTTTCGTATATGTGCCATGCATCCACTTCTATCATTAACAAAGGAATGCGTTTTCCGCATTATGTGCAAGGTTTCAAATCTATGGCCATTTGGGGTGGTCATAAGTTCAATTGACCTTATGTCTGTTTACCTTATGTCACCACACCATCACATTAATGCATTGTCATGGTCCTTGATACGTATGTAAAGTTTCAAATTAATCAGACTTCTAGAAACCGGTGAAAATTAAGCTCAAGGATTCCGTTACATAGATACAGGCCAAGATAATAAAAGTGTGTTAAAAAAGGGCTCGAGTATGCTCTTTCGTAGATGTGCCATGCATCCACTTCTATCATTAACAAAGGAATGGGTTTTTCGCATTATGTGCAAGGTTTCAAATCTTTGGCCATTTGGGGTGGTCATAAGTTCAATTGACCTTATGTCTGTTTACCTTATGTCACCCCACCATCACATTAATGCATTGTCATCGAGCCTTGCTATGCGTGCAAAGTTTCAATCAAACTTATGGCCATTGAAAGTGGTAATAAGGCCAATTGACCTTATGGCCGTTGACCTTATGACACCACACCATCACAATAATGCATTGTCATCGAGCCGTGATACGTATGCAAAGCTTCAAATTAATCAGACTTCTAGAAACCGGTGAAAATTCAGCTCAAAGATTCCGTTACATACAGGCCAAGCTAATAAAAGCGTGTTAATAAATGAATGCGTTTTTCGCACTATGTGCAAGGTCTCAAATCTATGGCCATTTGGGGTGGTCATAAGTTCAATTGACCTTATGTCCGTTAACCTTATGTCACCCCCCCCCCCCCCCCCCCCCCCCCCGCCCCCCCCTCCCCCCTCACATTACTGCATTGTCATCGAGCATTGATACGTGTGCAAAGTTTCAATCAAACTTATGGTCATTCAAAGGGGTAATAAGGCCAATTGACCTTATGAACTTTGACCTTAGGTCATCACACCATCACAATAATGCATTGCCATCGAGCCGTGATACGTGTGTAAAGTTTCAATGAAACTTATGGACATTCAAAGTGGTAATAAGGCCAATCGACCTTTTGGCCGTTGACCTTATGTCAACACACCATCACATTAATGCATTGTCATTGAGCCTTGCTACGTGTATAAAGATTTAATCAAACTTTTGGCCATTCAAAGTGGTAATAAGGCCGATTGACCTTATGACCGTTGACCTTATGTCATCACATCATCACAATAATGCATTTTCATCGAGCCGTGATACGCTGCAAAGTTTCAATCAAACTTATGGCCATTCAAAGGGTAATAAGGCCAACTGACCTTATGCCCGTTAACCTTATGTGACCCTGCCATCACATTATTGCATTGTCATCGATCCTTGATACGTGTGCAAAGTTTCAATCAAACTTATGGCCATTCAAAGTGGTAATAATTCCAATTGATCTTATGGCCGTTGACCTTATGTCACCACTCCATCACATTAATGCATTGTCATCGACCCTTGATACGTGTGCAAAGCTTCAATCAAACTTATGGCCATTCATAGTGGTAATAAGGCCAATTGACCTTATGGCCGTTGACCTTGTGTCACCAAACCATCACATTAATGCATTGTCATCGAGCCTTGATATGTATGCAAAGTTTCAATCAAACTTATGGCTATTCAAAGAGGTAATAAGGCAATTGACCTTATGGCCGTTGACCTCATGTCACCACACCATCACATTAATGCATTGTCATCGAGCCTTGATATGCGTGCAAAGTTTCAATCAAACTTATGGCCATTCAAAGAGGTAATAAGGCAATTGACCTTATGCCCGTTAAACTTATGTCACCACACCATCACATTAATGCATTGTCATCGGTCCTTGATACGTATGCAAAGTTTCAAATTAATCAGACTTCAAGAAACCTGTGAAAATTAAGCTCAAGGATGCCGTTACATAGATACATGCCAAGCTAATAAAAGCGTGTTAAAAAAGGGCTCCAGTATGCTCTTTCGTAGATGTGCCATGCATCCACTTCTATGATTAATAAAGGTATGCGTATTTCGCATTATGTGCAAGGTTTCAAATCTATAGCCATTTGGGGTGGTCATGAGTTCAATTGACCTTATGTCCGTTAACCTTATGTCACCCCACTATCACATTATTGCATTGTCATCCAGCCTTGATACGTGTGCAAAGTTTCAGTCAAACTTATGGAAATTCAAAGTGGTAATAAGGCCAATTGACCTTATGGCCGTTGACCTTATGTCACCACACCATCACATTAATGGATTGTCATCGACCCTTGAAACGTGTGCAAAGTTTCGATCAAACTTATGACCATTCAAAGCGGTAATAAGTCCAATTGACCTTATGTCACCACACCAACACATTAATGCATTGTCATCGAGCCTTGATATGTGTGCAAAGTTTCAATCAAACTTATGGCGATTCAAAGTGGTAATAAGGCCAATTGACCTTATGTCACCACATCATCACATTAACGCATTGTCATCAGTCCTTGATACGTATTAAAAGTTTCAAATTAATCAGACTTCTAGAAACCGGTGAAAATTAAGCTCAAAAATTCCGTTACATACAGGCCAAGCTAATAAACGCGTGTTAATAAATGACTGCGTTTTTCGCATTATGTGCAAGGTTTCAGATCTATGGCCATTCTGGGTGGTCACAAGTTCAATTGACCTTTTGTCCGTTAACCTTATGTGACCCCACCATCGCATTATTGCATTGTCATCGACCCTTGATACGTGTGCAAAGTTTTAATCAAACTTATGGCCATTCAAAAGGTAATAAGGCCAACTGACCTTATGCCCGTTAACCTTATGTGACCCCGCCATCACATTATTGCAATCTCATCGAGCCTTGATATGTGTGCAAAGTTTCAATCAAACTTATGGCCACTCAAAGTGGTAATAAGGCCAATTGACCTTATGGCCGTTGGCCTTATGTCACCACACCATCACATTAATGCATTGTCATCGTGCCTTAATACGTGTGCAAAGTTTTAGTCAAACTTATGGCCATTCAAAGTGGTAATAAGGCCAATGTAACTTATGGCCGTTGACCTTATGTCACCACACCATCACATTAATGCATTTTCATCGAGCCTTGATACGCGTTCAAAGTTTCGATCAAACTTATGGCCATTCAAAGTGGTAATAAGGCCAATTGACCTTATGACCGTTGACCTTATGTCATCACATCATCACAATAATGCATTTTCATCGAGCCGTCATACGCTGCAAAGTTTCAATCAAACTTATGGCCATTCAAAGGGTAATAAGGCCAACTGACCTTATGCCCGTTAACCTTATGTGACCCTGCCATCACATTATTGCATTGTCATCGAGCCTTGATACGTGTGCAAAGTTTCAATCAAACTTATGGCCACTCAAAGTGGTAATAAGGCCAATTGATCTTATGGCCGTTGACCTTATGTCACCACACCATCACATTAATGCATTGTCATAGGTCCTTGATACGTATGTAAAGTTTCAAATTAATCAGACTTCTAGAAACCGGTGAAAATTAAGCTCAAGGGTTCCGTTACATAGATGCAGGCCAAGATAATAAAAGTGTGTTAAAAAGGGCTCCAGTATGCTCTTTCGTTGATGTGCCATGCATCCACTTTTATCAGTAATAAAGGAATGCGTTTTTCGCATTATGTGCAAGGTTTCAAATCTATGGCCATTTGGGGTGGTCATACGTTCAATTGACCTTATGTCCGTTAACCTTATGTCACCACACCATCACATTAATGCGTTGTCGTCAACCCTTGGTATGTGTGCAAAGTTTCAATCAAACTTATGGCCATTCAAAATGGTAATAAGGCCAATTGACATTATGGCCGTTGACTTTATGTCACCACACCATCACATTAATCATTGTCATCGAGCCATGATATGTGTGCAAAGTTTCAATCAAACTTATAGTCATTCAAAGTGGTAATAAGGCCAATTCACCTTATGGCCGTTGACCTTATGTCACCACACCATCACATTAATGCATTGTCATCGGTCCTTGATACGTATGCAAATTTTCAAATTAATCAGACTTCTAGAAACCGGTGAAAATTAAGCTCAAAGATTCCGTTACATACAGGCCAAGCTAATAAAAGCGTGTTAATAAATGACTGCGTTTTTCCCATTATGTGCAAGGTTTCAAATCTATGGCCATTTGGGGTGGTCACAAGTTCAATTGACCTTGTGCCCGTTAGCCTTATGTCACCACACCATCACATTAATGCATTGTCATCGGTCCTTGATACGAATGGAAAGTTTCAAATTAATCAGACTTCTAGAAACCGGTGAAAATTAAGCTCAAAGATTCCGTTACATACAGGCCAAGCTAATAAAAGCGTGTTAATAAATGACTGCGTTTTTCCCATTATGTGCAAGGTTTCAAATCTATGGCCATTTGGGGTGGTCACAAGTTCAATTGACCTTATGCCCGTTAACCTTATGTCACCACACCATCACATTAATGCATTGTCATCGGTCCTTGATACGTATGCAAAGTTGAAATTAATCAGACTTCAAGAAACCGGTGAAAATTAAGCTCAAAGATGCCGTTACATAGATACATGCCAAGCTAATAAAAGCGTGCTCTTTCGTAGATGTGCCATGCATCCACTTCTATGATTAATAAAGGTATGCGTTTTTCGCATTATGTGCAAGGTTTCAAATCTATGGCCATTTGGGGTGGTCATGAGTTCAATTGACCTTATGTCCGTTAACCTTATGTCACCCCACCATCACATTATTGCATTGTCATCGAGCCTTGATACGTGTGCAAAGTTTCAGTCAAACTTATGGCCATTCAAAGTGGTAATAAGGCCAATTGACCCTATGGCCGTTGACCTTATGTCACCGCACCATCACATTAACGCATCGTCATCGGTCCTTGATACGAATGCAAAGTTTCAAATTAATCAGACTTCTAGAAACTGGTGAAAATTAAGCTCAAAGATTCCGTTACATACAGGCCAAGCTAATAAAAGCGTGTTAATAAATGACTGCGTTTTTTCCATTATGTGCAAGGTTTCAAATCTATGGCCATTTGGGGTGATCACAGGTTCAACTGACCTTATGTCCGTTAACCTTATGTGACCCCGCCATCACATCATTGCATTTTCATCGAGCCTTGATACGTGTGCAAAGTTTTAATCAAACTTATGGCCATTCAAAGAGGTAATAAGGCCAATTTACCTTATGGCCGTTGAGCTTATGTCACCACACCATCACAATAATGCATTGTCATCGAGCCGTGATACGTGCGCAAAATTTCAATCAAACTTGTTCCCATTCAAAGTGCTAATAAGGCCAATTGACCTTATGGCCGTTGACCTTATGTCACCACACCATCACATTAATGCATTGTCATCGACCCTTGATACGTGTGCAAAGTTTCGATCAAACTTATGACCATTCAAAGTGGTAATAAGTCCAATTGACCTTATGTCACCACACCAACACATTAACGCATTGTCGTCGAGCCTTGATATGTGTGCAAAGTTTCAATCAAACTTATGGCGATTCAAAGTGGTAATAAGTCCAAT